>NC_064923.1:221981873-222296215 GCF_023897955.1 Schistocerca gregaria | reverse complement strand
GCAGCAGTTTTCTAACTCGGTTGTTGTACCACGGTGGCTCTTTTCCATCTCTTACGATCTTGCTTGGCACATACTCATCTAACGCAGATTGTACGATGGTTTTGAACTTTGTCCACTGATCCTCAACACTATCTGTCCTTGAGACAAAACTTTTGTGTTGAGCCGTCAGGTACTCTGTAATCTGCTTATTGTCACTTTTGCTAAACAGAAAATTCTTCCTACCTTTTTTAATATTTCCATTTACGGCTGAAATCATCGATGCTTTATGATCGCTGATTCCCTGTTCTGCATTAACTGTTTCAAATAGTTCGGGTCTGTTTGTCCCCAGAAGGTTTAACATGTTATCGCCACGAGTCGGTTCTCTGTTTAACTGCTCAAGGTAGTTTTCAGATAAAGCACTAAAAACAATTTCACTGGAACGTTTGAGTCTCCCAGTCTATATCTGGCAAATTAAAATCTCCACCCAGAACTATAACATGGTGGGGAAATTTACTCGAAATATTTTCCAAGTTGTTCTTCAGGTGCTCAGCCACAACAGCTGCTGAGCCCTTGGGCCTATAGAGACATCCAATTACCATGTCTGAGCCTGCTTTAACCGTGACCTTCACCCAAATAATTTCACATTTCGGATCTCCGTCAATTTCCTCCGATACTATAGCACTTCTTATCGCTATAAACACGCCTCCCCCTTCACTGTCCAGCCTGTCTCTGCGGAATACATTCCAATCTGAGTTTAGGATTTCATTACTGTTGGCTTCAGCCAACTTTCTGTCCCTAGTACTATATGGGCGTTGTGACCGTTTATTAATGAGAGCAGTTCTGGGACCTTTCTATAGACGCTCCTGCAGTTTACTATTAGCACATTAATATTGTTATTCCCTGTTGCATTTTGCCTACTCCTACCTTGCCGCGTCTCAGGAGGCGTCTTGTCGGGCCTAGGGAGGGAATTCTCTAACCTAAAAAACCCCAATGTGCACTCCACACGTACTCCGCTACCCTTGTAGCAGCTTCCGGCGTGTTTTGCACGCCTGACCTATTCAGGGGGACCCTACATTTCCCCACCCGATAGCGGAGGTCAAGAAA
The DNA here is from genome assembly GCF_023897955.1 of Schistocerca gregaria. NCBI lineage: Eukaryota > Metazoa > Arthropoda > Insecta > Orthoptera > Acrididae > Schistocerca > Schistocerca gregaria. The sequence continues at coordinate 222,295,132 of NC_064923.1, read as the reverse complement.
TTTGCACCCCAGCTCTCCGCAGAATCGTCTGAGCCTCCAAACCAGAGGATCGCGATCGGTTCTGGGAACGATACTACAAATAGTTAGCTCTGATTCCACCCCGCGAGCGAGGCTTTCCGCCTTCACCAATTCCGCCAACCGCCTGTAAGAACTGTGGATGACCTCTGAACCCAGACGGCAGGAGTCATTGGTGCCGACATGAGCAACAACTTGCAGTCGGGTGCACCCAGTGCTCTCTATCGCCGCCGGTAGGGCCACCTCCACATCTCGGATGAGACCCCCCCGGCAAGCAGACAGAGTGAACACTGGCCTTCTTCCACGACCTTTCCGCTATTTCCCTAAGTGGCTCCATCACCCGCCTAACGTTGGAGCTCCCAATAACTAATAAACCCCTCCCCCCCCCCCCCCCCCCCCGTGTGCCTGCTCGGACCTTGCTTAAGGAGCAGCCACATGTCCACTCACAGGCAGAGCGGACGATGCCACAAGGCCAGCCTCCACATTTACTCTCCGCCTCGTGCGCCACGAACGCCGCTGAACCCGCCACTCCCCTTGGGGAGATGGTGGCCCAACCGCGCCCGGTACCCGCGAAGATGTCTCGACAGCAGGGACATTGGGTGAAGCATGTAACACCTGGGGTGTACCTTGCGACGCACCAGACTCCCCACTGCCGCTACACTCCGAGGCAGCAGCCTGAAGACGGCTGACCGCGGCCATCAACACGCTCAGCTGTTCGCGAAGAGTGGCCAGCTCCTCCTGCGTCCGTACACAGCCGTCACACATCCTAAGGAATCAATTTACTGAAGAGACTTAATCACCTTTTAACTAGACTGCTAATTCAAGTCTTCTGACTGGATTGATGCTGCCCTCCAAGAATTCCCCTTCTCTGCCAACCTCTCCATCTCAGAGTAGCACTTGCAACCTACGTCCTCAGTTATTTGCAGGATGTATTCCAATCTCTGTCTTCCTCCACAGATTTTTCCCTCTACAGCTTCCTCTAGTACCATGACAGTTATTTCCTGATGTCTTAACAGATGCCCTCTCATCCTGTCCCTTCTCTTTGTCAGTATCTTCCACATATTCCTTTCCTATCTTATTCTGCGCAGAAACACGTCGTTCCTTACCTTATCACAGTCCACATAATTTTCAAAATTCGTCTGTAGCGCCACATTTCAAATGCTTCGAGTCTCTTCTGTTCCGGTTTTCCCGCAGTCCATGTTTAAATTTCTTCCTCAAATTAAGGCCTATGCTTGATACTAGCTAGATTTCTCTTCGTCAGAAACGCCCTTTTTGCAAGTTGTAGTCTCCGTTTGATGTTCACCTTGCTACGTCCGTCATTGGTTATTTTGCTGCCTAGCTAGTAGGATTCCTTAACTTCATTTATTTCGTGACTATCAATCATGACGTTAAGTTTTTCTTTTTCTCATTTCTGCTACCTCTCATTCCTTTCGTTATTTTTCGATTTACTCTCAGTTCATAATCTGTACTTATTAGACTTTTCAGTCCATTCAGAAGACCATGTAATTCTTCTTCACTTTCACTCAGGGTAGCAATGTCATCAGCGAACCTTGAATTTTAATTCCACTCCTGACCGTTTCTGTTATTTCCATCATTGCTTCTTCGATGAACAGATTGGGCAGCATGGGCGAAAGACTACATCCCTCTCTTACATCCTCTTTAATCCGAGCACTTCGTTCTTGGTCGTTCACTCTAATTATTTCCTCTTGGCTCTTGTATACATTGTGTATTATCCGTTTCTCGCTATAGCTTACCCTTATTTTTCTCAGAGTATAGAACGTACTGCATCATTTTACATTGTCCAACGTTTTATTCAGGTCGACAAATCCTATGAACGTGTGTTGATTTATCTTTAGTCTTGCTTCCATTATCAACCGCAACGTCAGAATTGCCTCTCTGGTGTCTTACCTTTCCTAAAGCTAAACTGACCGTCATCTAACACATTCTCAATTTTCTTTTCCAGTCATCTGTACATTATTCTTGTAAGTATTATTGAAGCATGAGCTGTTAAGCTGATTGTCGGCTCTTGCAGTCATTGGAATTTTGTGGATGATATTTTTCTGAAAGTCTGTCGTTATGTCGCCAAATTCATACATTCAACACACCAACGTGAATGGCCGTTTTGTTGACACTTCCCCCAGTTATTTAAGACATTCTGTTGAAATATTATCTATCCCTTCTGCCTTATTTGAAGTCCTCCAAAGCTCCTTTAATTGCTGATTCTAATACTGAATCCCCTGTCTCTTCTAAATCGACTCCTGTTTCTTCTTCTATCACATCAGACAATTCTTCCCCCTCATAGAGGCCTTTAATGTACTCTTTCCACCTATCTGATCTCTCCTCTGCATTTAACAGTGGAATTCGCGTTGCAATTTTAATGTTATCAGCATTGCTTTCAGTTTCACCAAAGTTTGTTTTGATTTTCCTATATGTTGTTTCAGTCGCAGGTACCTTCTTTGTACTATGTCTTCCTTCCCAACTTCCCTTTTTAGAAATGTACATTCCTCTTCAACTGTACTGCCTACTGAGCTATTCCTTATTGCTGTATCTATAGCCTTAGAGAACGTCAAGCGTATCGCGTCATTCCTTAGCACTTCCACATCACATTCCTTGGCGTATTGACTCTTCCTGACTGGCTTAAACTTCAGCCTACTCTTCATCACTATTGTATTGTGATCTAAGTCTATATCTGCTCTTGGGTACGCCTTACAACCCAGTATCTGATTTCGAAATCTCTGTCTAACCATGTCGTAATCCAACTGAAATCCTCCAGTATCTTCCTGCCTTTTCCAAGTATACCTCATTCTCTTGCGATTCTTGAAAAGGTTACTCGCTATTACTAGCTGAAACTTGTTACAGAACTCAATTACTCTTTCTCCTCACTCATTCCTTCTGCGAAGCCCATATTCTCCGGTAACCTTATCTTCTACTCCTTCCCTTACAACTGCATTCTAGTCTAGAGTGAGCCTTTAAATTTCCCTTTCCAGATTTTCTAGTTTCCCTACCACGTTCACACTTCTGACATTCCATGCCCAGACTCGTAGAACGTTATCCTTCCGTTGATTATTCAAACTTTTTCTCATGGTTACTTCCCCCTTGGCAGTCCCATCTCGGAGGTCCTAATGAGGGGCTTTTGCTAATGAAGAGATAATCATGACACTTCTTCAATTACTGGTTACATGTCCTGTGAATACACGTTACATGTGTCTAACCCAGTTGTTTCCATTTCCTTCTGCATCCTCATGCCGTTGATCATTGCTGATTTTTCCTCCTTTGGGGGCAGTTTCCCACCCCTTCTGGTTGTGGCTCCATAATGTGTGCAGTGTTTGCAAGGGATGGTGTCCTTTGGTCCAAATGATCTGATCATTGAGTCGAAACGGTTACGTTCAGCTTGGAGACCACCTACAGCCATTCTTAGTCTTCATGTTCCCAAACAAACATGGTTTTTTTGTCGATGATAATGTAGCACGTCCCCAAGCCACTTTTGTTCGCCATTCGTTTGAAGAACATTTTGAACCGTATCGAACACTGATGGGACATAATCGAGAGGTCAGTTCGTGCATAAAAGTCTGCACCCACAAAATTTCGTTATTATAGATGGCTGTAGAGGCAGCATGGCTCTATATTTCTGCAGGGGACCTCCAGCGACTTGTTGAGTCCATGCCACGTCGAGTTGCTGCCCTATGCCGGAAATAGGAGGTCCGACATGATATTAGGAGGTATCTCAAGACTTTTTCCACGCCGTTGTAAGCCTTAATAAGATGAAAAAAAAATTGAAATTGTGTATCTCAACCATACCAATGTAATGGAAGTTCAACAAGGATAGTGGAAAGTCTAGAAAAGGTGGCAACAGATGTGTTTCAGATGGGGTTCTATAGAAGGACGATGGAAATTACGCGGAGAAGATAAGAGCTTGAGGAGATTCTCCGCACATTAGGCGAGGAAAGGAGTATATGAGGCACACTGGCACAAAGAAGGCTCAGGATTGACTTTTAACTGTAGTAGAGAGAGGTGAGGAGGGAAAAAATGCACAGCAAAACAGAGATTACAATATACACAACAAATAACTAAGGACGTTGAGTGTAGGGGCAATCCTGCGGTGAATAATTGTCCAGAGGAGAGAAATTCACAGCGGGCAGCACCTAGCCAGTCAGAAGGGGGATAACATGTACTGTTGAACCAAAATGTTACGATCATTGCCCACCATGCGACTGAATGCCGTCTGGTGGCGTTACGTACATATGATGCTTTAAGATAACTAGGTAAGCGGAGCAGGGACGAAGGGGGAACCAATCTGGGCACGACAGTGGCAGGAAATGGGGAAACACACTGACGTAAGCGACTTTGACAAAGGGCTGATTGTTATGGTGCTGCGCCTGGAAACGAGCATATCGGAAATGACGAAGTTGGTCGTCTGTTCATATGCTCCTGTCTTGAGCACCCAAGGAAAGTTGTTGCAGGACGCCGTGAACACAAAAATGGTGACAAGGTGTTGGGCTTCCACCCCTCATCACAGAACGTGATAGTCGGAACCATGCCCGCTCTGTGAAGCAGTGAGCATGGTTTTATCGAGATTGGTCCATAGTTCAGTGAAAACGAGTCGCCCGGTCGGATGAATCATTTCTTATTGCACCAGGTCGATGTTGGTGCCCAATGGAACAGCTGCTCAAAACGTGCACCTTGTCACACACGAATGCCAGTGTCGACCAAACAATGGTTCAAATGGCTCTGAGCACTATGGGACTTAACATCTGAGGTCATCAGTCCCCTAGACTTATAACTACTTAAACCTAACTAACGTAAGAACATCACAGACATCCATGACCGAGGCAGGATTCGAACCTGCGACTGTAGCAACAGCGCGGTTCCGGACTGAACCAGTGGTTCAAATGGCTCTGAGCACGATGGGACTTAACATCTATGGTCATCAGTCCCCTAGAACTTAGAACTACTTAAACCTAACTAACCTAAGGACATCACACAACACGCAGCCACCACGAGGCAGAGAAAATCCCTGACCCACTGAACCAGTGGTGACAGTATTACGCTGTGGATGATACTGACCTGAGCCTCCACGGCATGATTTGAGGAGAATGATAGTGAAATCATGTTAATATTTTGGCCACAAAATTTGCCTGAACCCGATAGAACAAATGTTGGACGCTATCGTGCGTCAGATCCTGCCAGGTCAGCCTTCACTACCTTGTTTAGTACCGGCTTTCCATCTGACCTCCTGACAGTTGTACAGCTAGTTCTGTTTTCTTCAAAGCGAATTTATGTTTCTCACAGTCATCCATGCTTCTACGTCATCGCATTTCTGCTCTAGTCACTCCCAGTTTTCAATTTCCACTTTTTGTCGACTTCATTTATTCGACACCTGCAACCCCTTTCCCCTTGCTTTATTTACTACGTTTTTATAACTCCCCCATTCATCCAATTCAATGTTGGACGTCTTTTTTGCGATATCAGGATCTATACTAGGTCTTGTTGTTTTTGCTCATACACTCTACGATAAAAACAGAAACAAAAACGAAGCACCACAAAGAAATTATCTCAATGGAATGGAAATCGATAGATATGATGTACATGTACACCCACACAAATGACTACAGTTTCAGGAAATTTTGATGACTTGTTCAAGGGACAGAGGTTCACAAATTGAGCAACTCAGTAATGCTTGGTTCTCCCCTGTCTCTTATGCAAGCAGTTAATCGGGTTCGTATTCATTGATACAGTTATTGGATGTTCACCTGAGCGATATCGTGTCAAATTCTGTGCAAATGGCGCGGTACAGCGACAGAATTTTGAGATGGTTGAAGGGCTCTACGTACACTCCTGGAAATGGAAAAAAGAACACATTGACACCGGTGTGTCAGACCCACCATACTTTCTCCGGACACTGCGAGAGGGCTGTACAAGCAATGATCACACGCACGGCACAGCGGACACACCAGGAACCGCGGTGTTGGCCGTCGAATGGCGCTAGCTGCGCAGTATTTGTGCACCGCCACCGTCAGTGTCAGCCAGTTTGCCGTGGCATACGGAGCTCCATCGCAGTCTTTAACACTGGTAGCATGCCGCGACAGCGTGGACGTGAACCGTATGTGCAGTTGACGGACTTTGAGCGAGGGCGTATAGTGGGCATGCGGGAGGCATTAGGTCTCCACAGTACATCGATGTTGTCGCCAGTGGTCGGTGGAAGGTGCACGTGCCCGTCGACCTGGGACCGTACCGCAGCGACGCACGGATGCACGCCAAGACCGTAGGATCCTACGCAGTGCCGTAGGGGACCGCACCGCCACTTCCCAGCAAATTAGGGACACTGTTGCTCCTGGGGTATCGGCGAGGACCATTCGCAACCGTCTCCATGAAGCTGGGCTACGGTCCCGCACACCGTTAGGCCGTCTTCCGCTCACGCCCCAACATCGTGCAGCCCGCATCCAGTGGTGTCGCGACGGGCGTGAATGGAGGGACGAATGGAGACGTGTCGTCTTCAGCGATGACAGTCGCTTCTGCCTTGGTGCCAATGATGGTCGTATGCGTGTTTGGCGCCGTGCAGGTGAGCGCCACAATCAGGACTGCATCGACCGAGGCACACAGGGCCAACACCAGCCATCATGGTGTGGGGAGCGATCTCCTACAATGGCCATACACCTCTGGTGATTGTCGAGGGGACACTGAATAGTGCACGGTACATCCAAACCGTCATCGAACCCATCGTTCTACCATTCCTAGACCGGCAAGGGAACTTGCTGTTCCAACAGGACAATGCACGTCCGCATGTATCCCGTGCCACCCAACGTGCTCTAGAAGGTGTAAGTCAACTACCCTGGCCAGCAAGATCTCCGGATCTGTCCCCCATTGAGCACGTTTGGGTCTGGATGAAGCGTCGTCTCACGCGGTCTGCACGTCCAGCACGAACGTTGGTCCAACTGAGGCGCCAGGTGGAAATGACATGGCAAGCCGTTCCACAGGACTACATCCAGCATCTCTACGATCGTCTCCATGGGAGAATAGCAGCCTGCATTGCTGCGAAAGGTGGATATACACTGTACTAGTGCCGACATTGTGCATGCTCTGTTGCCTGTGTCTGTGTGCCTGTGGTTCTGTCAGTGTGATGATGTGATGTATCTGACCCCAGGAATGTGTCAATAAAGTTTCCCCTTCCTGGGGCAATGAATTCACAGTGTTCTTATTTCAATTTCCAGGAGTGTATAATGCTTAATCTTGCTCAGATATAAACCCAGGATATCTTGCGATGAACTGGGCGTACAATATCGGCGACGATCTGTGTTGTAAGGATGTCGAGGATGACAACCCAAGGGGTCCTGCTATAAAAAGAAATACCACCCCAGACCACCACTCCCGGTTGTGGAGCCGTATGGCCCGCGATAGATAGGTAAGTACCCCACCGCTGTCCAGGATTTTTCCAATTTGCCTGCCCTGGTCATCGCGACTCAGTTCGAAGCGGAAGTCATCACTGGAGACAACTGTACGCTAGTCAGTGAGATTCCAGGCAGAAGAAGTTTCTGGAGATGGCCCAGGCAGCGATGAGATACGAACCTTACTGTCTCCCTCCATAAGACCCAACAACCAGGAGTGCCATTATTTTTCACATCTGGACCTCATTGGTTCTCAATTGCGGTACCTTCATAGCATAGTGGTATGCCGCCGACATTCTACGCTCCGTTCTGTTGCCCTTCATGACAAGCCATCCTGGGCGTACATTTCAGCAAGATAATGCCCGCCCGCACAAGGCGAGAGATTCTACTGCTTGTTTTCGTGCTTGCCAAACCCTATCTTTGCCAGTAAGGTCACCAGATCTCTCTCCAAAACAGAAAAGTTTGGAGAAGTGTGGACAGAGTCCTCTAACCATCTAGCAATTTTGACGATCTGATGCCGACTTGTCGAAACGGAGCAGAGGATAGAGATTCAGGGCACTCTCTTGCCCTTTGGGTGGGAAACTACCCCTAAGGGCGGAAGAATTAGCAATGATCAACGGCATGATGGTGCAGAAGGCAATGGAAACCACTGCATTAAAGACATAATGTGTATCCACAGGAAATGAGACCAGCAATTTAAAAAAAATGTTAATGTGTCATGATGATGTTTCCATTGGCAAAAGATTTCGGCAGTCCCCCATTCGGATCAACAGAGGGACTGACTAGGGACGGGTGATGAATTACAAACGAAAGGATAGCTTTCTACGAATCGGAGTTTGGAATGGCAGAAGTTTGAACGTGACAGGAAATCTAGAAAATCTGAAAAAGAAAACGCTAAGTCTCAATCTAGATACAGTGGCGGTCAGTGAAGAGAAATGAAAGGAACTCAAGGATTTCTGGTCGGACGAGTTTAGGGTAATATCAGAAGTTGCAGAAAATGGTGTAACTGGAGTAGTATTCCTTATGAATAGGGCAGAGAGTGTTTTACTGTGAACAACTCAGTATCGACTTATTCTCATCAGAATATACAGCATACCAACACGAATCACAATAACTAAGGTAAACATGCCGACGTCGCAAACAAAAGATGAACAGACGGAGAAAGCATATGAGGATATTAAACGGGTAAGTCAGCATGTAAAGGGGGATGACAATCTAATAGTCATTTTTTATTTATTTATTTATTTATTTATTTATTTATTTAACCTGGCAAGATTAGGGCCATCAGGCCCTCTCTTACATCTAACCAGGCATTCTACTTATTTTACAGTCATATGTTTCAGTAGGCATGTTAAACTACATCTAATACAAAAAGTGAGATAAACAATTAGAAAGGTACACCTCGAAAAATACATTATTGAAGAGAAAGATTTAATATAGGAGTGCTGGCAGCAGGGAGTATGAGGGAGACTCATGGTGAAGGGAGGAGAAGAATAGAGAGACATGATGAAACATGATTAAGGAAAATATAAAGGAAAAGAAGACTGTGTGCCTAATAGAGATAGATGAAGTGGAAGGCATCTCAGGAGCAAGATATGAGTCGCTAGCTTTGCTATTTGACAGATGAGAGGATTGGCCTTGCACATTAATTTTGTGGAGAATTTTATGCGGATGATAGTAGGAAATGCTTCAACTTCTTCTTAAAAGCCACAGGAGATTGAATTTTTCTCAAGGTAAGGGGCAGTTTGTTCCAGAGGCGGACAGCGGCAACTGAGAAGGAGTTTGCAAAAGTTTTTGTTTTGTGAGTGGGCACAGTTAGGATACCAGATAAGAGTGACCTCGTGTTTCGATTATGATGGCATGACAGGTTTTTTATCTCTGAAGCTAGGTACTGGGGTGCTTGCGCGATGAGGAGTCGGTGAAGTAGACACAGAGTGTGGTAGTCACGCAGTTTGTCCGGCCGCAGCCACCCTAGCTCGGAGTATGAAGCACTAACATGATCATATCGGCGAATGTTGCAGGTGTAACGCACACAGGCATTCATGGTTAGCTCTAGCCGTCTTTTGTTTTCACTACTCATGCCTTGTTGAATCACATCACAATAGTGGAGGTTCGGTAGAACGAGTGCTTGCACGAGCTGGCGTTTCAAGTCCTGTGGGAATGTGTTCCGAAACTTTTTGAGAGCATAGAGACAAGCAGACGTCTTTCGGCACACTGCGACTGTATTCTCCGCCCAGTTGAGATGCTCGTCCAAAGTTACACCCAAGTTCTTCACTGTTTTCTGATATGGTATTGGAGTACCTTCGAGCAGAATAGGAGGTAGCCGTTCGCGGAAATCTGAACTTATTAATTTCTGATGGGCTATTAAGATTACTTGCGTCTTTTTTGCATTTAATTTAAGCCCCAGATTTTTCGCCCATGTCACTACTGAAGACAGATCATCATTCATCAGAGCGATTGCAGTGTTTACGTCTTCAGGTCTGACGCTTAGGTAGAGCTGGAGGTCGTCGGCATAGAAATGATGTTTACAGGAGGACAAAACCGACGAAATATCGTTGACATATAAAGAAAACAAAAGTGGTCCTAAGACTGATCCTTGTGGCACTCCCGAAGAAACATGTTTCCAGGAAGATTTTTCATTTGCGCAGACAACACATTGCTGTCTGTCTTTTAAGTAGCTTTCAAACCATCTCATTGCACTATCAGAGAAATTAAGCTGTTGCATTTTTCTGAGTAATATGTCAAAGTTAACAGTGTCAAAAGCTTTGCTGAAGTCCAGTAACGTCAATATTGTTGCCTTTCGATTGTCGATGGCATATTTCAGGTCATCAGTTACTTTAATTAGAGCAGTGTTTGTGCTGTGATGTTTACGGAAACCGGATTGAAATTTGTCATATAGACTGAATTCATGCAAGTGTTCAGTGATTTGGTCATGAACAATATATTCCAGTGCTTTGGAAACAGCAGGCAGTATGCTAATTGGTCGGTAATCACTAGGCAGTTGCGGGTTTTCGACCTTAGGGATGGGTCGAATTATGCTTCTTTTCCATGCAGTGGGGTATATTCCGTTCACGAGGGAAAAATTAAATATGTCGGTTAAGACAGGTACTAAGATATCGGCAACATTCTTAATCATGGCTATACCAATACTGTCGTTGCCTATTGCATCAGAAGAGATTCTCATTATTGCTTTTCTTGCCGTATTTGTTGTTACATGTTTTAGATGGAAGGTATCGTTGTTAGTTATCCTGTTTGGGGATTCTTGTGGACGGTAATTATCAGCCGTGTTGGTATTCAGAGGTGCAGAGAAGAATTCATTTAATTCGTTAGCTGACACATGAAAAGTAGTTTCCGATTTTGCCTTTCCGACCCCCAAGCTACGGAGATTCTTCCATAGAGTCGTGGGTGTCAGATCGCTGCATACAAGGGAGCGAGCGTGCCTGATTTTGGCATTGCGAATGCATTGTTTCACTCTGTTCCGTAGCTTTCTATATTCTTCAAAACGTTCGGATTTCGGATCTGCCTTGAAACGCCTGTGGGCAGCATCCCTATTAGTCATCATTTGACGTAATTCAGCTGTCAGCCATGGAGCAGGAGATTTTCTTACACGGATTGTGCGCACAGGTGCATGTTTGTCATAGAGGGCAGTGAGTTTATGACCAAGTTCATTAGTTTTGCCGTCGATTGTAGGTTCTCTGATTATTTGATGCCATGAGATTTCTGAGCAATCGGCTGTTAGAGCGTCAAGGTCAATACGTTTCATGTTCCTACAAGTTATGTAACGCGATTTGATCCTTGGGGGCTGCACAGAGTAGGCCAGGAATATTACATCATGTGCTGAGAGGCCAGGGGCCGATGATTGACCAACATCTCTTACTTTGTCAGTCTGTTTCGTTGCGATCACGTCTATAAGAGTATGACTGTGCGCCGTATGGTGTGTAGGTTGTAATGGAAGAATGTTCATGCTATTGCAACTAAACAATCTTCTTAGGTTTATTGCGGAGGGAGTGTCTCTTAGCAGGTCTATGTTCAAGTCACCCATTACGATGACATGTTCGTATTGACACTGAAGTGAATGTAATTCCGACTGGAAGGAACTCATTGAGCTTATTTTTGGCGGCTTGTACACGACGCCAGTCAAGAATTTCCGACTTTGTATATTTATTTCAATGAACATGAATTCAGCCTCTTTTTCTTCAGCAGGATTTGACGTACATAAGACTTTCGCTTTGAGATCTGTTCGTATATATGCTCCGACCCCGCCACCTCGCTTTTTTGATCTGTCTGCCCTAAGAAATGTGTACCCTGGGAGATGAATAGATGCAGAGGATATGTGTGGTTTCAACCACGTTTCGGATAAGAGGATTACGTGGTAGTTTAGTTGGTGGAAGAGGAGGCTAAGTTCTTCGTAATGCGCAGGTAAAGACTGAATGTTGCAGTGAGCTGCTAAAACCTCGGACGCGTTCCGCTGAGCAGCCTGGAGTAGGGTGGCAGACTGGTTTGTCCCTTTGTTAGGCACTACCTGCCGCGAGGGGCACTGACCGGTGTTTCCGCCAAGTGACATATTACAGGGGTGTCCGAGATTTTGCGCGCCCTGTTTGTGACTCCGCGAGAACCGAAAGAAAAGCGACTGCAAGAGATTTCCTGAGGTTGCGGGAGTATAGAAAATGGATTAGTGGTATTCGGTGCAGGGAGAATATGACCAAAATGGTGACAGCTGTGTGTCACTGAGTATCCTATGTCGTAAGAGGAAAAATGTAATTAGAGTATTTAATCAGCTTAGGGTGGAAATAAGGGAAAGAGGAGTGATTTAAGAGGCCGATGCTGCCAGCAGAGAGAAGTAAGCTTAATATTTAATAGAGTATCGTAGGAAGCTAGAATTAAATTGAAATTTGCTAAAGTGATACTGATACTGATTTTTGTTATGAACAAATTAAACCGAAGAGATGGTTGACTAATGAACTAAAGGAGAGACTAATAATTGCAATAGAACTATTACAGAATGGAAGAGAATAAACTGAGAAAATGAAAAAAGTATTAGCAGTAACTAAAACTAAGCAATGGCTACAGCTAAAGACACAAAAAAATAGTAAAAAGTTAATACAGTTACAAAAACAATTTGTTGAAGGTACAAATAATTACAAAGTTAATACAGTTACAAGAACAATTAGTTGAAGGTACAAATAATTAAAAAGTTAATACAATTACAAGACTATATCTGAGTATAGGACTGTTAAAATTTGCAAATGGTGTTAAGTTTGACTTTTGGCTCGAGTAGGTTCACTTAATACTATTTAGTTCTGTCATGTTTGTGACTGTCTTCTTTCCAGCTGCAGTCTTAATGATTACTCTGCCATCCTGAGTCCATACATTCTGAAGACCGAAATGGGATATGGCACTGTTTAAAATCTTTAGCCGCTCGTGTGTCAGATCTTCCCTTATTGTAATCCCTGTCCTTGCTAACTTCTTCTTCTGGGTAAAGATCTCAGCCCTTTTTCGGTACGACACAAATTTAATTATTATTGGACGAGGTTTGGTAGCACCTGGTAGTTTTCGTCCCACCCGGTGGCTCCTGTCAATGTCTGCCTTGGTCACTTCGACGCCTAATTTTTCACGCGCAACCTGTATAAGCAGGTTGTCCGTGTCTTCTTCTTTAGTTTCTGCTACTCCAAACAGTCGTAGACTATTTCGCCTTTGGTACTGTTCTAGCTCGTCTGTGGCGGCAGATAGTTTCACTTCCAACTCTCGTGCCTTTTTCTCGTATTCAGACACAGACTTTTTTAGTGCTGTAATTTCGGCAGTATTGGCCTCAACAGTTTCACGCATTTTGGCCAATACTGCTGCCGTTACAGTATCTGATATGGTGCCTGCTATCAGATCGAGATTGTTTTTATCGCGAAGCGCAGCGTTTACCTCAGAGCGAACCAGTTCCGCTATACCGGGAGCCGCGGCCGCACCTTCCGCCAGGAGCAGGCCCGCCGCACCTGCTGCTTCCCCGCTGCTGGACGCGCTGCTGTTGATTCTTCTGTTTACCATTTTCTCGCAGATATTGGCGGAGCACAGAAAAAAATAGCACTACTACACAGAGCACTGTTGTTTACACGATTTCCACTTGTACTAGACAACACCACCTGCGAGAACACCTTCGAAATCGACTAAATTTCGCGAGCCGAACTTAACACGTGTTACACTGCAGCCGCCATTCAATAGTCATGGGGGATTGGAGAGGGAAAATATGGGCTTGGTAGTAGATACGAGAGAGGAGAATGACTAATTGAGTTCTGTAATAAATACTAGTTAGTAATAGCCGGCCGCGGTGGCTGAGCTCTTCTAGGCTCCTCAGTCCGGAACCGCGCGCCTGCTACGGTCGCAGGTTCGAATCCTGCCTCGGGCATGGATGTGTGTGATGTCCTTAGGTTAGTTAGATTTAAGTAGTTATAAGTTCTGGGGGACTGATGACCTTAGATGTTAAGTCCCATAGTGCTCAGAGCCATTTGAACTAGTTAGTAATAGCGAATATTCTGTTAGAGGATCAAAAGAGGGGGAGGTATACTTCAAAAAGCCGGGAGATACGAGAAGATCTAAGTTAGATTGTTTAGTGATCAGTCGGAGATTCCAAAATTAGATACTGGATTGTAAGGCGTACCCAGGAGCAAATATACTCAGTTCACAATTAAGTAAAGTTTAAAAGAGTAGTCAGGAATAAGCGGTGCGCAAAAAGTACTAAGAAGTGAAGAGATACGTTTGAAGTTCTCTATGGCTATAGACACTGCGATAATGAGTAGCCCAATATGCAATACAGTTTAAGAGGAATGGACGTCTCTAAACAAGGCAGTCACAGAAGTTGGAAAGAAAACCGTAGGTCAAGAAAGACAACTGCGAAGAAATCATGGGTAACCAATGAAATACTTCAGCTGATTGACGAAAGAAAGAAGTACAAAAATGTTCCCCAGTGAGGGAACGAAGTAAATAGGAAGTGTAGGGAAGCTAAAGCAAACTGGCTGCATGGAAAACATGCAAAAATCGAAAAAGAAGTGATGGTTGTAAGGACAAATGGCTCTGAGCACTATGGGACTCAACTGCTGAGGCCATAAGTCCCCTAAAACTTAGAACTGCTTAAACCTAACTAACCTAAGGACATCACACACATCCATGCCCGAGGCAGGATTCGAACCTGTAGCGCCAGACTGTAGCGCCTAGAACCGCTCGGCCACCCCGGCCGGCGTCATAAGGACAAATTCAGCATATAGGAAAGTCAAAACTACCTTCGATGAAATCAAAAGAAATGACGGTAACATTAAGAGTTCAATGGTAACTCCACTGTTAAATGTAGAGGGATAGGTATAGAAGAGACAGGGGATCTAGAATTAGAATCAGAATTTAAGAGAGCTCTGGAAGGCTAAAGATGAAATATGGCACAAGAGACAGACGGCAGTCCTTCAGAATTTCTAAAATCATTGGGGAAATTGGCAACAAAATGACTATTCATATTGGTGTGTGGCATGTATGAGACACGCGATATACCACCAGTCTTTCGGAAGAACATCATCCACACAGCTGCGAAGATAGTAAGTGCAAGAATTATCGCACCATCAAGTTTCCACAACATCCCCTGCATTCAAGTTGCTGACAAGAATAATGTGCAGAACAGTGGTAAAGAAAACTGAAGATATCTTAGGCAACTATCAGTTTGGCTGTAGGAGAGGTATTGGCACGTTACAGTTGATAATTGAAGCAAGACTGAAGAAAAATCAAGACACTTTCTCGGGGTGTACCGGCCTGCAAAAAGCGTTCGACAGTGTAAAATGGTCCATAGGTTTAAAATCGTGAGAAAATTAGAGGTAAGCTATAGAGGTAATATAAAATATGTACAGTAACGAAGAGGGGACATAAGACTGGAAGACAAAGAACGAAACTCTCGGATTAAAAAAGGTGTAAGACATGGATGCAGTCTTTCGTATCTAATCTATACAATGAAGAAGCAATGACAGAAATAAAAGAAATATTCAAGAATCTTATTAAAGTTCAGGGCGAAAGGGTATCAATGATAAGATTAGTTTATGACTTTGCTGTCCTCAGCGAAAGTGGAGAAGAATTGCAGGATGAACAGTCTAGTGAGTACAGAATATGGATTGAGAGTAAATCGAAGAACGATGAAAGTAATGAGAAGTAGCGTAAATGAGAACGTCGAGAAACGTAACATTACAATTGGGGATCACTAAGTAGACGAAGTTAAGGAATTTTGCTACCTAGACGGCAAAATAGCCTATGAGGGACGCAGCAATGAGGACATTAAAGGCAGACTGGAATTCGCGAGAAAGACATTCCTGGCCAAGAGAAACCCGCTAGTATCAAACATAGGTCTTAACTTGAGCAAGGAATTTTTGAGAATGTACATTTGGAGCACAGCATTGTATGACAGTGAGACGTGCACTGTGGGAGATGTGGGAAGTGGTGCTACAGATGAATGTTGAAAATTTGGTGGACTGATAAACTGAACAATAAGGGGAGTATCTGCAAAAATCAGCAAGGAAGGCACATATGGAAAACGCTGTTAGGAAGAAGCGACAGTATGATAGGACATCTGTTAAGGCATCAGGGGATAACTTCCATGGTACATGAAGGAGCTGTAAAGAGCAAAAACTGCAGAGGAAGACAGATTGGAATACATCCAGCAAATAATTGAGGACGTAGGGTGCAATTGCTACTCTGAGATGAAAAGGTTGCCACAGGAGCCGAAAGAAAACGTGGCAATTGGACATAATTTGTAGCAATATCCCTCAGAACGACATCCACCAACTCTGTCAATCAGTGTCAAGCGGAGTAACTGCCAGAGGGGGACCAACGCGTTATTCGCTTGCTCAAACTGTGTAGCTTTTTCTCTTGAATGAATCATCCAATTTTTCTGAAATTATAATTGTTTCTTTTTCTATACATGTACATCAGATCTACTGATTTCCATCCCATGCGGATAACTGTTGTGGTGTGTGCATATTCATCTGCTACGTTAAGTATTTCATTTATGAAAGCTAACTTCGTCTGACTCTATGTCTATTTGTTGCCTGTTGCATGCCGCCTTCGTAGTCTTCCAATTTCAATAGTCAGAAGTGTACATTCTATAGGTTTATGGTCCTGTGTGTGATATCATACAGTGCACAACCTATATAATACGTAAATGAGGGCCATTTCGTCTTTAACAGTTCTCCGTTAACATATCTGGAAAGAGATGGATACCAAAGATTTGGAGCCATCGGGCCACAACTGTTTTAATACGTTAGTAATGCTCCCAAGAAGCATATAAACAATAATCACTGTGCTAGATACTGATGTGCATGGCAGAGGTTGCTTCACATTGTACCAAGCATAATGATTTCTTCCTATTCCCTGGCACGCGAAGAAACAATGCTTACATGCCCGTGAGCTTAAGCTGAAAATATCGGCTTACAAATTTTCTTCGAAAAATCTCAATTCATATGTTCTAATTGCAACATCCAGAGCTTGATCATAAAATACACTCCTGGAAATGGAAAAAAGAACTCATTGACACCGGTGTGTCAGACCCACCATACTTGCTCCGGACACTGCGAGAGGGCTGTACAAGCAATGATCACACGCACGGCACAGCGGACACACCAGGAACCGCGGTGTTGGCCGTCGAATGGCGCTAGCTGCTCAGCATTTGTGCACCGCTGGCGTCATTGTCAGCCAGTTTGCCGTGGCATACGGAGCTCCATCGCAGTCTTTAACACTGGTAGCATGCCGCGACAGCGTGTACGTGAACCGCATGTGCAGTTGACGGACTTTGAGCGATGGCGTATAGTGGGCATGCGGGAGGCCGGGTGGACGTACCGCCGAATTGCTCAACACGTGGGGCGTGAGGTCTCCACAGTACATCGATGTTGTCGCCAGTAGTCGGCGGAAGGTGCACGTGCCCGTCGACCTGGGACCGGACCGCAGCGACGCACGGATGCACGCCAAGACCGTAGGATCCTATACAGTGCCGTAGGGGACCGCACCGCCACTTCCCAGCAAATTAGGGACACTGTTGCTCCTGGGGTATCGGCGAGGACCATTCGCAACCGTCTCTATGAAGCTGGGCTACGGTCCCGCACACCGTTAGGCCGTCTTCCGCTCACGCCCCAACATCGTGCAGCCCGCCTCCAGTGGTGTCGCGACAGGCGTGAATGGAGGGACGAATGGAGACGTGTCGTCTTCAGCGATGAGAGTCGCTTCTGCCTTGGTGCCAATGATTGTAGTATGCGTTTTTGGCGCCGTGCATGTGAGCGCCATAATCAGGACTGCATACGACCGAGGCACACAGGGCCAACACCCGCCATCATGGTGTGGGGAGCGATCTCCTACACTGGACGTACACCTCTGGTGATCGTCGAGGGGACACTGAATAGTGCACGGTACGTCCAAACCGTCATCGAACCCATCGTTCTACCATTCCTAGACCGGCAAGGGAACTTGCTGTTCCAACAGGACAATGCACGTCCGCATGTATCCCGTGCCACCCAACGTGCTCTAGAAGGTGTAAGTCAACTACCCTGGCTAGCAAGATCTCCGGATCTGTCCCCCATTGAGCATGTTTGGGACTGGATGAAGCGTCGTCTCACGAGGTCTGCACGTCCAGCATGAACGCTGGTCCAACTGAGGCGCCAGGTGGAAATGGCATGGCAAGCCGTTCCACAGGACTACATCCAGCATCTCTACGATCGTCTCCATGGGAGAATAGCAGCCTGCATTGCTGCGAAAGGTGGATATACACTGTACTAGTGCCAACATTGTGCATGCTCTGTTGCCTGTGTCTATGTGCCAGTGGTTCTGTCAGTGTGATCATGTGATGTATCGGACCCCAGGAATGTGTCAATTAAGTTTCCCCTTCCTGGGACAATGAATTCACGGTGTTCTTATTTCAATTTCCAGGAGTGTATGGTCAACTGGAGAGAATACCGTACTCCATGTACCTAGGAGAGATCCTTGAACGTAATAGGAGAGGAAAACTGGCACAGAAAATGGGCCTACAAAAACCGAAGACGATCTGCTGAAACACTTACCACATCTACAACAAAAAATTTATCTCCAGACGTGTAAAACTCTGGCCCAATACATAATTATCAAATCAAAAGGACATGAATGCCACACTTCACATAAAACGCGACACAGAAAACATCCTGAAAGAGAAACACGATATTATGAGAAAGATTATCGACGTATGTACAAAGGGAGATGGCTACGGACTAAAATCCTGGAAAACAGCAAACCTCGTGGCACACATTTGAAAAATATTAAGGATTTTTTGGCCCTTCACAGATTCCCAGCGACATGACTTCCTACCAACATTTCAACGTTAGACTAAACGACTGGCTTCGACAAATCAAAACGCTCCAAAATGAGCCCACATAAATTTATCCGAAGTTTTGGACAGAAACGTGAACGGACGTAAGGCTGACAGATAGTAAGTACAATGGGAGAACGAAATTGCAAAGACATCAGGAAAAAAATGAATATGAAAAAGGAAAAAAGTTTAACGGTAACTCAGAATATGAATGATAAACGTTGAATGATTTCATAGTGTGCAATTCCATCTGACATTAATAATAATTACAGTTATTACTACCATTATATGTAAATTAATTATCCCCTCATAAAAATATGCGTGGAATATACTAACATTTCATATCAATTAACAAAATGGTTCAAATGGCTCTGAGCACTATGCGACTTAACTTCTGAGGTCATCAGTCGCCTAGAACTCAGAACTAATTAAACCTAACTAACCTAAGGACATCACATACATCCATGCCAGAGGCAGGATTCGAACCTGCGACCGTAGCGGCCGCTCGGCTCCAAACTGTAGCGCCTAGAACCGCACTGCCACTCCGGCCGGCAGGCAATTAACAATTTTTTTAAAGTATTGGATATTGTGGAGATACAGAGTGTAATACAAAATTCAGGTAAGAGATGAGGTGGGAACGTAATTTTTAATTTGTGACTATACCGATTCATAAATACAATCGAAGAAAAATTACAAAGCATACAGTTATGCTAAATGAACATGTCAAGAGTTCACGAAAGTTTAAAAAAATAGATATCAGGATTCTGGTTGGATATATGACTAGTTCTTGTTACTACTAACCATTATCAATACTCAGTATAGACTCATATTTGACAGACAAAGAAATAGAAAGGAATATGAACTGTATTAGTTGTGTTTACTGGAGCATCGAATCGGGAATAAAATTATGCTTGTACGTACATACGTACTGTATTATATAATGGAATTAAGTCTTAGTAGGAACTAATGAAAAATATTTATTACATTTTAGGTTCATTTGAATTCAGGCAAATCTACCTTTCTCCAGTGTAGGGTGATAGGAGCATTGATTACAGCAACCCACATTCATTCTTTCAGATCAGGCGCTAAGCTTCTTTCACTACTGCAGCTGTCACACATTATTTATGTTCTTTAAATAAAAACCATCATTCGTCAATATCAAGAACTATTAGCATTATGAAAAAGAGTAAAGCCACTCCGCGTCTTCATTAAGATCAACAGTTTATAACATAATGGTATTTTGTAGCCAAAGGTACGTTAGAAGTAGGGCAGAGTTCTCATTTCTTTAAAATTTTGTAGTTTTCAAGGATATGTGAGTACTTTTATCTTTGATAACAGAAAATTACATGAAAAAAATTGAAAGTGGAATTCCTGTACCACGAATTATTACAGTTTTACGTCATGGCCACAATGCTTTTGAATACCAAGACTTCCAGGATTCAATGACAATAAAGAGAAAGAAGTTAGTACTCACTGTCTTATTACTATCAATAACGAGTACAAGTCAAATATGGTAGACAAATCTGTTGAATATGTTATTTGATTCCTTTTTAATGTACTTTTCAAACTGTGCATCCATGAACTATGTAGTAGTATACTTCAACACTATATAAGAATTGTCAGTTTACACAAGAAAAATGGTTTTTCGAAATTGCACCTAATAAAATGTAGTAACTTTGTCACTGGTCGACAATGCTGTTTTATTAATGCTTTACTTTCATACACTTCTAGATAGCTACATCGCAAAATGAAGACAAAGTTGAGGGAAGAATGTTTTACTGTCCATCTTCCATTGACGTACATACACTGTCTACATATCGTATGATTTGAATGTGTGAAGGTCTCCGTTTATTTGCAGTTAAGCGTCTTTCTGAAATTGTGTACTAGACTACGGGGAGTTTCTAAATTTGCCTGAAGAACCGATCCAAGTACGCAATCCGCGCCACTGCGAAATTGCACGGTGACAATCCGTACAACAACAAGATGACACATTTTCTGGAAGTCTCGTCCTTCCAACCACGGCCGCAATTTCGCCACGTGCGCAGCTGGTCGTGACACGTAAACAACTTGTTTCATGGGAAGTCTCTCACTCTAGTGCGTGACCGTCACGGAGGACAAAGTGTGGGGACCTTCGTAGCGATAACGTCTTCTCCGCCTGCGCATTTCGCTCACAAAAGGCGGCTGTCAGCTTCCACTGAAGAACAATATGTACGAAGCTAAGTCTTACAGCTGTCTGCTAGATACTACTAATCCGATGTGGAATTATTTTTCTGTTAAAATTTCGCATTTATTATTGTTAAAACATTCGTAGACCTTACCACTGGACGAGTAACTTGTTTACAATGAGCATTTAAGGAAACAATATTGAAACAAAATTTCGCACAACTGTTTGGTTTGACAAATTTCACTTATGGTCTAGAGCTGCCGGCACGGTAGCTCGGCGTGTTCGCTCAGAGGGTTAGCTGTCCTACGAAAGAAAAAAAAAAAGAGTTAATCGATCAACAACGAACTTAAACAGATATCTTACGACGTCTGCCCCGAGCAAATGCAACGAACAACAGCAAACAAAATGAGCTTTAAAAAAAAAGATGTAACGTCTTTGATTCATAAGTGAAATGTCTTAGGTACCGGGTTCGAATCCCACCGATGCTTAAATTTTGATAAATAATCAGCATTGGCGGGCGAAGACTCCTGGTATAAGAAGTCACCCTCATTCTGCCAACGGCCTTGTCAAAGAGGGCGGAGGGGCGGACAGACGTTCAGGTGACTCTCTTGTCCTAGGGGTGGGAAACTGCCCCTAAAGGCGGAAGAACCAGCAATGATCAAAGGCATGAGGATGCAGAACGCAATGGAAGCCACTGCATTAAAGACACTGGGGAAATTACCACGAGAAAAAGTTTGAATAATCAACGGAAGGATAACGTTCTACGAGTCAGGGCGCGGAATGTCAGAATCTTGAACGTGGTAGGGAAACTAGAAAATCTGAAAAGGGAAATGCAAAGACTCAATCTAGATTTGGTAATGGTCGGTGAAGTGGAGTGGAAAGAAGACAAGGATTTCTGTTCAAATGAGTACAGGGTAATATCAACAGCAGCAGAAAATGGTATAACGGGAGTAGGATTCGTTACGAACAGGAAGGTAGGGCAGAGAATGTGTTACTGTGAACAGTTCAGTGACAGGGTTGCTCTTATCAGAATCGACAGCAAATCAACACTGATAACTGTAGTTCAGGTGTACATCCCAGCGTCGCAAGCTGAAGATGAAGAGATAGAGAAAGTGTATGAGGATATTAGAAGGGTAATACAGTGTATAAAAAGTGATGAAAATCTAATAGTAATGGGGGACTGGATTGCAGTTGTAGGGTAACCTAGTAGAAGATAAGGTTGCAGGAGAATTTGGGCTTCGGACAAGGAATGAGTGAGGAGAAAGACTAATTGAGTTTTTAACGAGTTTCAGCTAGTAATAGCGAGTACCCTGTTCAAGAATCACAAGAGGAGGAGGTATATTTGGAAAAGGCCCTGTGATTCGGGAAGATATCAGATTACTTCATGCTAAGACAGAGATTCCGAAATCAGGTACTGAATTGTAAAGCGTACCCGGGAGCAGAAATAGACTCAAATCACAAAATAGTAGTGATGAAGAATAGGCTGAAGTTTAAGACATTAGCCAGGAAGAAGCAATATGCAAAGAAGTGGGATACGGAATTACTAAGGGATGACGAGATACGCTTGAAGTTCTCTAAGGCTATAGTACAGCAATAAGGAAGTAGCTTAGTAGGCAGTCTATTTGAAGAGTAATGGGCTGCCATAAAAAGGGCCATCACAGAAGTTTGGAAGGAAAATATAGGTACAAAGAAGGTAACTGAGAAGAAACCATGGATAACAGAAGAAATACTTCAGTTCATTGATGAAAGGAGGAAGTAAAAAAATGTTCCGGGAAACTCAGGAATACAGAAATACAAGTCGCTGAGGAATGAAATAAACAGAAAGTGCAGGGAAGCTAAGACGAAATGGCTGCAGCAAAAAAGTGTGAAGACATCGAGAAAGAAATGATTGTCGGAAGAACAGGCTCAGCATACAGAAAAGTCAAAACAACCTTCCGTCACATTAAAAGCAAGGGTGGTAACATTAAAAGTGCAACGAGAATTCTAATGTTAAATGCAGAGGAGAGAGCGGATAGGTCGCAACAATACACTGAAAGTCCCTATGAGGGGGAAGATTTGTGTGATATGATACGAGAAGAAACAGGAGTAGATTTAGCACAGATAGGGGATCCAGTATTAGAATCAAAATCTAAAAGAGCTTTGGAGGACTTAGGGTGGAATAAGGCAGAAGGAATAGATAACATTCAATGAGAATGTCTAAAATCATTGGGGGATGTGGCAACAAAAAGGCTGTTCACATAGGGGTGTAGAATATATGAGCCTGGCGACATACCATCTGACTTTGGGATAAGCATCATCCACGCAATTCCGAAGACGGCAAGAGCTGACGAGTGCGAGAATTATTGCACAGTCAGTTTAACAGCTCATGCATCAAAGTTGCTTACAAGAATAATACACAGAAGAATGAGAAAGAAAATTGGGGATTCGCTAAATGACGATCAGTTTGGCTTTAGGAAAAGTAAAGGCAGTAGAGAGGCAATTTTGACGTTGCGGTTAATGATGGAAGCAAGACTAAAGAAAAATCAAGACACGTTCATAGGATTTGTCGACCTGGAAAAAGCATTCGACAGGGTAACATGGTGCAAGAAGTTCTAAATTCCGAAAAAGGTAGGGGTAAGCTGTAGGGAGAGACGGGTCATACACAATACGTACAACAGCCAAGAGGGAATAATAAGAGTGAACGACCAACAACGAAGTGCTGGTAATAAAAAGGGTGTAAGACAAGGATGTAGCCTTTCGCCCCTTCTGTTCAATCTGTACATCGAAGAATCAATGATGAGAATAAAATGAAGGTTCAGGAGTGGAATTAAAATTGAAGGTGAAAGGATATCAATGAGACGATTCGCTGATAACATTGCTATCTTGTGTGAGAAGTGAAGAACAATTACATGATCTGCTGAACGGAATGAACAGTCTAATAAGTTCACAGTATGGATTGAGAGTAAATCGAAGAAAGACGAAGGTAATGAGAAGTAGTAGAAGTGAGAACAGCGAGAAACTCAACATCAGGTTTGATGGTCACGAAGTAGATGAAGTTAAGAAAGTCTGCTACCTAGGCAGTAAAATAACTAATGGCCGACGGAGGAAGGAGGACATCAATAGAAAACTAGCTACCGCAAAAAAAAGGCATTCCTGCGCAAGAGAAGTATACAAATATCAAATATCGGCCTTAATTTTAAGGAAGAGATTTCTGAGAATATACGTCTGGAGTACAGCATTGTATGGTAGTGAAACATGGACTATGGGAAAACCGGAAGAGAAGAGAATCGAAGCATTTGACATGTGGTGCAACAGAGGAATATTGAAAAATAGGTGGGCTGATAAGGTAAGGAATGAGGAATTCTAGACAGAATCGGAGAGGAAAGGAATATGTGGAAAAAACATAAGGAGAAGGGGCAGCATGATAGAGCATCTGTTGAGACATCAGGGTTCAAAAAATGGCTCTGAGCACTATGGGACTTAACATATATGGTCATCAGTCCCCTAGAACGTACAACTACTTAAACCTAACTAACCTAAGGACAGCACACAACACCCAGTCATCACGAGGCAGAGAAAATCCCCGACGCCGGCGGAAATCGAACCCGGGAACCCGGGCGCGGGAAGCGAGAACGCTACCTCATGACCACGAGCTGCGGACCGAGACATCAGGGAATAACTTCCATAGTAGTAGAGGGAGCTGCAGTGGGAAAAATCTGCAGAGGAAAAAAGAGACTGAAATACACGCAGCAATTAATTGAGAACGTATGTTGCAAGTGTTACTCTGAGATGAAGAGGTTAGGAAAGGAGAGGAATTCGTGGCGGGGGCCACATCAAACAAGTTACAAGACTGGTGACAAAAAAAGAAAAAAATGGATATTCGTATAGGCGAAACTCAACAACTGCACTATCTTATCGAAATTAGAAAGAGACATTCCGATGTAATGCGAAATTGACTACTAGATGTCACCAGACGTGGACCTGCAAGTGTAAAAGGAGGGGAGGGCTATCGTGTTGTCAGTAGAGAAGCAGGAACAGCTGAACTGATCGACCAGAAGAGCTCATCGACTTCGAACATGGACTAGTCATCGGATGTCACTTGAGTAACAAATCCACCAGCGACATTTAAGCACTTCAAAAGCTGCCCACGTCGAATGGTGGTGGTGGTGTGACTGTGAGGCGGAAACGCGTTGGAACAGCCACAGAGAACCAAGATCAGAAATTCGTCATGAACTGACGGACAGGGGTTGTCGAGGACTACAGAGGACTTGAATTCCAAAATACTACCGATAGTTCACCGTACACAATGACTGTGCATAGGGATTCAAAAGGGGTACGTAGGTGGAGCACTGTCACGATCCAACTTTCACTATTAATTATCATTTTTCACCGCACCTATGGCAGCAATTCAGTTATTTTTTTCACCAAACAGGGTGTAATAACACTTTAGGTTAACCTAGAGATATTGAAAAAAATCCCATATTGCATCCAAAGCGACGCTTCAGGTGTTGCCGAGACCGAAGCCACTGGACAGTGGATGACGGGAAAGGAGTGATTTGGAGTAATGAATCACGCTTTACCCTGTGACAATTAGATCGAAAGTCTTGACTTTGGTGAAAGTCTGCAGAACGTTACCTGCCATCACGTGTAGTGCCAGCATCAAATTGCGAAGTAGGTGGAGTTACGTCACAGAGGTGCTTCTCGTGGTTAGGCTGTCGTCTCCTTACCGCGCTTAAGAATACGTTAATGCGGAAGACTATGAACACATATTACAGCATTGTGTCCTGCATGCGGTAAAGAAACAGTTAGGAAGTAATGATTACGCCACAATGACAATGCACCGTGTAATAAAGCAGCAATGGTTTGTGGACGATAACACTCCAGAAATGTTTTGCAATAAGTAGAAAAGAATTTTACGTAAACGTAGAATTTACCCAAGAAGCTGTTCAACAATTCGTCTTGTCTGTTCAGACCTCTCGTATCAGAGAAATATTATTGTGTTTTGCAGCTGCGGTAGTGTTAAAATTAGTCTCGTGCGGAGGAAGGACAGGGGAAGAAGGGAAAATTTTAGTTTGTTTCCACTTTTATAATTTTCATCTTATCCCTTTTACAGTTTTACACATCCATTGGTCCACGCATTAATATTTAAACGGATATATTTTTGATCTTTGCAGTTTTAGTATAATACCCTATCCTGTTAAACCTATACAATCCCTGCTGCTACCCCTCTGCACCCCCTAACCATCTTTCCCCGCTCTTAATCCCCTTCGTTCCACTTTATAATTTTATCATTTTGTGCAGTTTACAATTTGCACACCCATTAGTACACACTATTTTACACTAATTATACTTTTTATAATATTAGTAAGACACCTCTTGTATGCTCATGACACCCTCTCCCAATCACCTTCACGCCATTTCCCTCCCTTCCTCTCATTTCCCCTCGTTTGTCCCTGCTCCACATGCACCAGATAGCAATTAAGCACTGACCGCAGTTGCAAAACACTGTACTCTGATTTGAAATATGAACAGAAAAGACGGGTTGTTGACTTAATTACTTAGGTAGTTACACATTTATGAACAGTTCTTTCCTGCTCACTGTAAAATATTGGACGTACGTATTTTGTTTTAGATCTGAAGTACTTCCAGAGTAACCCAAACACGTCTTGTAATTTAAAGTGTAGAACTGAGACTGAAGAAAAACAGTGCACATGCTGTATTGTTGAACTAGGGGTAGCGTCTGTGACTACTAATCAAAACATCCTGTGTTCCGGCATGAAACGTAGTCAGAGCTTAAGTTTTGAATAAAAGGCATCAGCAATTGCGACCAAAAACTTCTGGCATACGAAGTCACTCTCATTCTGCCAATAGCCTTGTGAAAGCATCTTACCTTGGAGTGGGAAACTTCCCCCAAAAGGCGGAAGAATCAAAACTGACCAAGGGCTTGATGATGCGCAAGGCAATGGAAACCATTACATTAAAGAAACCCTTCCGTTCCGAAATATGATGTGCGAAGTGTTTCTATGAAGTGGTGGTGACTGAAGGAATGTGTGTGTTTGTGTGTGTGTGTGTGTGTGTGTGTGTGTGTGTGTGTGGGCGGATGGGTTGGTGTGGGTGTGTAGTGTAGTGTAGTGCCATGTTCGCGGTGGATAATGATGAAATAAGGAGAGGGTGAAACTCACTTCGTGAGAGGCTCCAGAGATTTGTGGAACATGAGGTTCAAAGACTCGTGATCAGAAACTTTACGCCCCCACCTCTTTTACCCTTGCTGGCAGTGAAAATTTCACCTACCACCAAGATTCGAACCGGTCTACCCCCTCCCCCACCCCCCAAGTCGAACCCAACCTCAAAATGTGGGTTAGCAATCTCAGATACGGAGACGGGTTTCAAGGTGGAAACTCTTAAGAGTGCAGCGAGAATTCCACCGTTAAATGCAGAAGACAGGTCAGGTAGGTGGAAAGAGTACATTGAAGGCCTCAATGTGTGAGACCTGTCTGATGTGCTAGAAGAAATTGGAGTCGATAGAGATGGCGTGGAGGATCCAGTATTAAATTCAGAATTTAAAACGCACTGGGTGACTTGAGATCGAATTAGGCGGAGGGAATTGATAACATTCCACTGGAATTTCTCAAATCAATGGCGGAAGTGGTAACCAGACGACTATTGAAGTTGGTGTCTAGAATCTATGTGGATGGCGACGTACCAGCACACTTTCGGAAAAGTACCACCCACGCAATTCCGAATATAGTAAGGGCATATAAGCACGAAACCTATCACACAATCAGCTTAATAATTCATACATCCAACTGCTGACAAGAATAACATGGGAAAAAAGGATAAGAGAAGTGAGAATCTGTCAGATGACGTCCAACTTGACGTTAGGAAAGATAAAGGCTCCAGAAAGGCCGCTTTGATCGTATTTAATATCAGTAACTCGGTCAAAATCATGTATTCATTCACTCAGTGACCATACTGGCACCGAAACGGAAGATAACAGAGAGAAGGCTGAAATGCTGTATTCGGTCTTCCGAAATTGTTTCGGTCCCTCCTTTCAATCGCCGTACGAACGCCAAAATTCGAGATAACCCATCGCGGATTAGAAAAACAACTACAATCGCTTAGTAATGAAAAGGCGTAAGGACCAGATGCGCTATCTATAAGATTCTACAAAAATTGTGAGAAAGGTCTTGCTTCCTTATAGATGTAATTTATGGCAGATTGCTTGAGCAACGAAGGGTACCTAGAAAATAGAAGAAAGCGCAGATCGTTCCCGTTTTTAAGAGGGGACGTATGGCAGACGTACGCAGTTATAACCTATATTGTTGACGTCAATCTGTTGTAGAATTATGGAACATGTTTTACGCTCAAGAATTATGACGTTTCTCGAGAATGAAAATCCCTTCTATAAAAATCAACATGGATTCTGCAAACAGAGATTCTGTGAAATTCAGCTCGGTCTAAAAATTCGTCACATTTACGCCAGTGACTGTAACACTTTCTTTATTTCACGATTGAAATTTCGGTCTTAGGCCATTATCAAGTGCAGATTTTTGTGGCATAAGTGACTAGTGATGGGCTAACGAACAAGACTGTCTGCAGACTATGTTGTTCAAAATGGTTCAAATGGCTCTGAGCACTATGGGACTTAACATCTATGGTCATCAGTCCCCTAGAACTTAGAACTACTTAAACCTAACTAACCTAAGGACAACACACAACACCCAGCCATCACGAGGCAGAGAAAATCCCTGACCCCGCCGCGAATCGAACCCGGGAACTCGGGCGGGGGAAGCGAGAACGCTACCGCACGACCACGAGATGCGGGCGACTATGTTGTTTTTTGACATATGGATATGTCTGCTCGCAATATGTAACAGCGTCACGAATGTATTTAATGGTAATGATAACGACATATAAATGTGTTAGCTCATTTTAAGTTGACGTGGCTTAAAGCCGCAAAAATCGACACTCGATAATGGCCTAAGGCAGTCGTGAAATAAAGAAAGTGTTACAGTTACTGGCGTAAATATTATGTCTTTTATAAAGTTCTACATGACTGTAAATCCCAGGTATAAAAAGTTAATTAATCAGCTCGCTCTGTTCCTCCGTGTTATCCACAGCGCTGCAGACAACGGCGCTCAGGTTGACGCCGCGTTCCTTAACTTCAGGAAGGCATTTGACACCATCCCGTACTGCCGTTTAGTGAAAAAAATACGACCTTGTCGAGTATCGGAGAAGATTTGCAACTGAATTCAAGAGGTCCTTGTAGATATAACTGAACACGTCGCTCTTAACGGAACGATCGACAGATGTAAAGGTAATTTCCGGAGTATCCCAAGGAAGTGTTACAATGTGTGTAAATGATCTAGTTGAAAGCATGAGATGCATTTCAAGGCCGTTCGCAGATATTGTGGTTGTCTATAACAAAGTAGCAACGCCAGGAGATAGAAACGATTTGCAGAATGATCTCCAGTGGAATGACAACATAAAGCAAACAGTGCGAAAAGCAGATGCCAGACTCAGATACATAGGAAGAATCTTAAGAAAATGTAACTCATCCACGAAGGAAGTGGTTTATAACGCGATTGTTTGACCGATTCTCAAAAATGGTTCAAATGGCTCTGAGCACTATGGGACTTAACATCTGAGGTCAGCAGTCCCCTAGAACTTAGAACTACTTAAACCTAACTAACCTAATGGCGTCACACACATCCATGCTTGAGGCACGTTTCGAACCTGCGACCGTAGCAGTCGCGCGGTTCCGGACTGAAGCACCTAGAAACGCTCGGCCACCGCGGCCGGCCCCACGTAGGACTAATAGAAGAAATAGAGACGATCCACCGAAGATAAGCACGTTTCGTCACGGGATCGTTTAGTCGGTGCGAGAGTTTACGAAGGTGCTCTACAAACTCCATTGGCAGACGTTAAAAGAGAGGCATACTGCATCACGGAGAGATTCTCTACTGAAATTTCGAGAGAGCACTTTCCGGGAAGAGTCGGACAGTGTATTACTTTCCCCCACATATGTCGCGTAATGTCGCGTAATGAGCACGAGGAGAAAAATCGAGAAATTACAGCCAATGGAGAGGATAACCGACAATCTTTCTTCTCACGCTCTATTCGCGAGTGGAATAGGGTTGGGGGACTCAGTCAACGGTACAAAACTACCCTCTGCCACACAGCATTAGGTGGCTTGCAGAGTATGATGTAGATAACTAAAGTTCACTGTCGACAACTTTTGAGTTTGGTCACTTTCGGTTTTCTAGCGGTGCTAGTTCTTTACGGTGTGTGTGTGTTGTCTTCTGTATACACCATATTATAGTTTTTGGCCGGCATGGTCTCGCTTACCAAGGATTTAAATTTCCTTGCTCAGGTCTCTATCACTGCACTTCTGAGTTGAAAACGACAGGATGATCACCTGTCGAAGTATCAGCATAACCCAGCTGCATTCCCGCAAGTTGTTTCAAACTACAAATTTAATCACGTATTTTTCCTATTGTGTACTTACATAAATAAATATATTTCTACGCCTCCTGGCGTCACAGTTTTTATAGACATTATTGTACGCAAATGATCTGCAAACACTGTTTGTAATCCTCGGAACTAGTTCTTAGATTAAACAGTTTAGTTAGTTTATTGTGCGTAAATAAACAAAATGGTGACGTATCACTTGACAGCGGGAAGTCTCTGGAACCACTCATAAACTGTATACTATTATTTATGCGGAGATGTTACAAACAGAAAGAGCACGTACTCCTTAAGTGACATCTAAAGAGATGAGATTTATACTAAGAAACTCAAGGAAATTGTACTATGGACGTCGCTGGGTTTCACCTACTACGCTAGTGTAAGAGTCCGTGACCACTACCTAAAGTAAAATAGTCCAAGTATTTTTTGTAGTTCACATACACACACACATAGTGACATACAGTCACTTCCAGCAGTAGCCACCTGCACAGAGACTAAGTCGATAGCCACGCCACTGTGCTGTGGACTGTGGCAGTAACAATCATTGTGGGCTGTTACAGTAACGGCATATTCCGGTACGACGACCGAAAGACTGTATCGGAGGCAACTGACTGCTCACTGTAGCTTGGACTCAATGCAGACTTCGTAAGTACCCTAAAGACTAAATCCTGAAGATAGCTCGTCAAAAGACTGAGCTCCACCGATTGCTACACTAAATCTGCATGAGAGCCTACTGCTGCTGCTGCGGGTAATTTGCTCCTCACCTGTTGTCTCTGCGAGTGGGATGATGTCACCGTTGCGTCTAGTTGGCATCCGTCATGGACGTGGCAAAGTAATCTGGCAGCTGCGTACGGCCTCTGTAAACAAGCATTGTAGCTCACGCTACTATGATCTATGATGGAGGCGAGGCGCGGTCTACTCGGCAGGGGTACTGGCATGTGGGACAACGTCCCCCCCCCCCCCCCAGGGAGGGATAACTGTTGGTGGGCATCCCGGCCTCCGCGTTAACATTGCTGTGCCCGGCTCCCATTGGCTCAGGTAATGGTAGGGCGTCGGCACTGGTAGGTATATCGTCGCCCAGGCATCAAAATATTGTCCCTGAAAACCATTCGTTTTTCCCTTTTTCCATACTGTATCTCTGCATGTGAAACGTTTATCAATGGCGATCTGTCATTTTCTGTTGGCAAATCCGCTGGTAACAATGATGTCAAGATGGTGGGGCGCTTTCTGCAATGAGTAGTGAGTCACGAGTTTCTTTTCCATTTGTTGCTACAATCTCCCCATTAAGTGTTTAGCAAATCCATTCGATTCGCGATGAAATGGAGTGCTGTGGAGAATATGGATCGCATGGACCATGAAGAAAGACTCAGACTCTTGATTTGTGAACTAGATGCCATTATCTATCACGATGGCTCCATAGCGAAAGTCTTGCACCCAGTTAATTTGCGACGTCCCTGACCTGCTCATCCAGACGAGTTAAGGATAGAAATGAGTCAGTTTGTCTCCAGAAAGCGTCTGGTGTAGCGAAGGTGAAGCTGACCAAGGCAAAGCAGAGTACGACAGTGCACCGTTCTCATTGACATGAGAGGCCTGGATGTGGTTGCCTCAGTCATGAACTATAAAACGAAGCTGCTGGAAAAGATGCAATCCTATGAGAGTAGCCAGTGTATGTGATTTCGTTTATAGCAGAGGAGTCTGCTTTTTTGGGTTTTTTTTTCAAACTTGACATTCACAGCACAACGCCCCTTGATTTGAATCGTCTGATGTTTGCAGCTCATTAGTGGGCCCCCCAATTAAAGCATTTGAAGCACTGTTTGTGGTAGCTTTAGAGGAACCAAGGCTAGTTGAAATTGAATCACGCATCCATTGAGCTCAAGAGCCACTAACACTGCTGTATCAGATTGAGAAAAAATACTGTACACGTTATTTTTAAAATCATTAACATTAGAATCAGATCCATTCACCAAACAAACCTTTGCCTTATATTCCTGTTTCCAACAGAATAAGTGCTTGAGGCATCTGTAAAAGCACGACTATCTGCCTTGATTTACGAACCTCTGAGCACAAGATTTGACCTTAGAAGATTGTCTAATGGCGTTTGATTTGCCCCTTTTTCGGGTTGAGGTCCTGTTACTAGGTCTAGTGAGTCTTACCATCCTGTTTGCCTTTGCGAGCATCTTTAATCTGAAAGTTTTCACCATGCAGCGTTCAGAAGAGTGGTGCAGTACGGACAGTGATGTAACCAGACAATGATCTCAGTGTATAAGTCTTTAAATATGGCTTACATGATGACGTCCTAAACTTTAGCCTATCTCATTGTATGCTCGATTCGTTCTGTCTATATCATTTTGTTTGAGTGGTGGAACATCGTTCTTTAGGTCTGGAAGGCTCTCACTCTACTTTCGACACTGTACAAACCTGGGTTAAAGAGAAGTGTGGCGCACTCAAAAGTGACTCTACCACCTCCCATGTTTATCACAGCTTGTCTTTGATTCAAAAAATCCTCACCTATTATCAAGTCCATCGTTAATTTCAGTATAATAACGAAACTGGCTTCGATCTTTTGGCATTGGCACAAAAGAGTTAAACTTGTTTGTCTATTGACATCCGCAGCATGATTTTTGATGGGACCCTTCTATTCAATCTTCTTCGGTTTCAAGATTGGTAATTCTTCATTAGCATTGCATTGTTCAAATAAGTTCTCGAATCCGCGGTTAGCTCGCTTCCGCTGTCTATGACTACATTAATTGGGAATTTTGCTACCATGGCCTTCACAACTGGTTGAATCTCGACTGGTTTGCTCTGTTCTTCCTCATCTGCCTGCACTAAAGGATCCTCTATTGAATCATACCTGAGGAGTTTCAGGATTTTTATCTGTGAACTCGAACCTTCTGTAGGATATGCCTTGACCACTATGTCTCTCTCTTCTACAACTTCTCCTCCACATTTAGCTTTGTCTTCCCTCAATTGGACTACACCTGCCTCTTCTTTCTTCACCGAAACTCCCAAACAGTCGCATCTAAATGCCCTTATTATATCTCTGTAACTTCCACCATTGTACACATTGAGACCTGTCCCAAATTCTAATTTATCTTCAACTTCCGTTGACTGCGCATTATCCTCCTTGAGTTCGTTTACCCTGGTCTTAACTTCAAATAATTTGGCACTTCTAATTTCTTCGTCCCTATTCTTTTCTCCCATTGTGCCTGCCCCTAGTCGGTATCCTCCAACTCAATTTCTCCCCAACACGATGTTGCTGTTTTTCTGCCTTCGTTTGATTCCTATAATCCTATTCCCTCATTTACTACTTGTCGTGAGAAAACATTTATTTTTCTCAATGGTACGTTATCCTCTTGGAACCGGCTCCCGCTAGTTTCAGTATAAAATAATTCTACAATGTCAATTACTTTACCTCTTAACTCGATTTCAGTTATGCTTGCCTCTTTTTGCTCTGGTAGTCCGTTTTTTGCGAAATCTTCCCAACTTATTCCCGTCCAACGTGACTTTTGCGGTATCTCGACTTCTTTCGGTCTCTTCAGCTCTGGTCCTTCATCTTTCACCTTTCGTATCAAAGCGTTAATTTCTTTCGATACGTTGCTGCTGCTTGCTTGGGTAGATGCGCTGTTCTCCTTGTCTTGGGCGCTCTCTCCTCAGTTCGAACGTTTATTGGGGTTTCGTGGCCTTATCTCCAAATCTTCTTTCGGTCCTCCCTAGCTTTGTTCGACTTGTCGATACGGGTTTTCGTTGCCGGAAATTTGTCATCCTGTTTATCCTCCAATACCCACTGCGATTACCGTTATTCCCCCTGTTGAATATTTATTGCCAGTCCTGGGTGGATAACTGCTGCCATTTCTTCTCCCGTAACCATAACCGTTTCATTGTTGGAATCTATTGTCACTTCTCGGCGCGAAGTTACCATGCTGTTCATAATAGCTGACATTCCTTCGTGAGGTCTCCGGCGCATTTCGTGGTCTTTCATTCACGTTTTCACACATGTTTCGCTATTTTCTTTCCTCATTTTCCGAGAATGTGAATCCTAGTTCTCTCAAAATTCCTTTGAAGGCTTCCACGTCATTGCCTCCGCGCGCTGCAAATGACTGTTAGTATTTAAGTGGAAGCTTCATGCTCCACAATTTAATCAAATATCCATCGCTGTAGGACACATCCAGACATTGGTTTTTCTTTGTCATTGCTTCGAAAAATTTTACTGGGCTCTTCTCTCCGGAACTCTCCAAGTATTTATTTTGTAGTAGTTCTTACTATTTTGCGCTTCACTCGACCAGTAGCGTGAGAGAAACTTATCTCTGAAATCTTCATATGATTGAGATGTAGGTGCTAAGTTTTGCATCGTTTCTACTACTCTTCCATAAATATGGGCACTTGTAAAGTCTAGTTTCTCTGCTAATGTCCAATGTGCTTTGATCTTGGATGCAGTGAGCTTCCTTCGCGGAAATGGTGAAACTTCCTTACAGTGCTGAAATGATCGTTGTCGTACCTCCTCGTGGTACCGTACGAAATTCGAGAGTCCTCGCCACTTCTGTTCCTGATCAATTCTCGTGTCAATCTTTCAGATTATGGTGAATCCATTGGATATTGCTCACTTTAACTTTCACCTAGTCTTGCATGATATCATTGTAATGGAGCGTAGTGGCTTCCTTCCATCGGCTCTGCGCGAGTGGCGGTAGTCGCTGTAACTTCGAGCTTTTGCATTTCCCTGTTACGTGCTGGCTCGGTGTGTTGTCTCGCTAATCTTGCCGCTTCATCATGTGGTCCGAATTGTTCCGAAAAGTGAGCCTGAGGTACCCAATGTCTTCGTACTGCCGCCTGCTCTTTTTAAGTTTCGAAACGTGCCTGTGGCATCGCAGGTGTTCGGCAACCGCGGAACGTCTTCTCCGCTTGTGATTGGAATTGTATTTGCGTGAAATTCTTTTTTTTTCATTAATTGTGAGACATCTTACCTTTCTGGTGGCGTTATTGACTTGTAAGTTGTTACGAATTCAGAGCTTGTATGATCTTGATCACTTCGCTCTTGAATAGTTCGCAACAGTTCTTCTCGGAGTTTTTCGAACTGATTCTTCTTTTTCGCTTCTATTCTCACGATGCGACTATCGTACCTCTTGAGACCGCTTTCGTGACGCGTTTTCGCAACACACTGTCTTCAACTGTGCCACTGTTTGACGTGTAATTTCATTAACCTGTTTGGTTATCTTTGCAAGTTCACCGTGAGTATCATCACTTAATGTTTTGATTTCGGTCTTTGTGTCGTCGCTCTACGTTTTCATTTCGGTCTGGGTGTCGTCCCGCAATGGCTGGACGTCCACTTGGACCTTGTCAATATCTGTTCTTAATTGTGTGTGATCTATTATTAAATTTTAGATCACATCTCAGGATTCTTTCGCCTCTTCAATGTGACGTAATTGTTCTTTGACCTCTATGTTTTGTTTTGTTTTTCTAATTTCACGCAGTTGTTTCTCTGTTTTCACACTCTGCTCACGTATGTGTTGTTTTATCTCTCGGTTTTATATCGTTATGGTGAGTGTTAATTACCAGAGAATTTCTGACAAATTAACGGGTCCTACTACCTCTTCATCCAACGCGCTTCGTTCTGTGTTTACATTCTCATGTCTATCCACACTTGGAAGCAGCGAAACATGCGGTGACACATTTCGAATTGGATTCGCTGTAATGGATTGTGAGGGAAGTCTTATTACATATACTACGGCTTCTATGTATTCAAGACGTTCCCCACCTTCCAGCACCTCTGCAATACGTTGGTCACCGCTTACGGTGCATCGTTGTACGTTATCGTCCTGATGCGCCCCCTGATCTGTTTCTTGTGGCATTGTGTCTTCTGTTGTTCTGTCCTGTGGTTCCCGTACCATATCTTGTGTGTGTCTACCGCTATCCAGCAAAGTCTCGCTCTGCTATTGCTAATCTCTCTCATTCCCATCTTTACAGTTTCAAAGGATGCGCCCTACTTGGCTTGATCATGTGATCATACGACCTCGCTCGCTTCATAAAAAATACCTTCACCCTTTCTCTACTGTTCCTAGGTCCCTTGACACAATAACAAGACTGTACAACTATCACTTACCAGTTGGGACAGAACCAACTCATCAAAGTTGTATCAGCCACCTGTGCACTTACAAGAAAACTTAAAAGTGACAATGGTGTTACAACTATGCTATGAGGATACTACGTGCATCTCCCAGTGTATTCCATGTCTCTGTCTCCCTACTGTCTTGTCAGCAGCCGCTGTATTTACCATTGGTTGATACAACTCAAAAATTTAATACAAAAAAATTTAAGAGGATATTTTTCTGTCCTACTAATTACATATGGTCGACCACCTTGCCATGGTATGTTACCATCCTGGCAGGGTCGCCATTATCTAACATGCGTAAGACTGATTCCAGTCCATCTCCCTACCACAGTTGTGCAAGGACACTTTGTGAGTGTTTTAGGAATTTGTGTTGAACCTGCGGCATGCAAGGCAGGAAGACAGCAGCTCACCATGCAGAGTTCAGAAGAGTGCAGCAGTATGGACAGCGTTGAAATCAGACAATGATCTCAATATGAGTTCAACGACACTCCCTGTAAAGCAGATATTATTGTTAACAGAAATTAGTTTATGGGTTAGCAAAAATGATAATCTTAGATTTCGTTATCAAGGTTCATTTTTACTCTAAGCATGACTCTAAGACATATCAACCATAATTGTAATATGCATAGGATGGTAAAATATTGATATTGGTTGTTCACAGCTGAGAAGCTAAATTCCTATCCTATGGTTCTTTAATAGTAAAAAGGTTGATGGCCATGTCTCTAGGTCGATAAAACACAAACAAATTAAATACAGTTGGGGCCAGAGACCCCAATTACACTAAAATGCGCAATGAAACTACCCAAAATTGACTGTGATCGGTAAAGAGCAATCAAAAAGAATCAGTAACTTCAGGGTATAAAGCTCTCTATAGTGGCTGATCAGTTCTTTTCGTTAGATCGGATATCTCGTGTTTGTGCTTCAGTTAAGACCTAAAATCGTGAATATGTTTAACTGCAGGTCATGGTTGAATGCACGAAAACATAGGAGAGACGGGGACGATCACAGTTCTGAGTGTCAATTGGATATCGTTTGCTGGCGTAGCGCGAGTGCACGTCGGCAGTGGCAGTGGTTGATGTCGGCGCAAGCTGTGAATATGAGAATCTATTCTAAATCTCTCTCGACCGTAAACACCAGTCTGATACATTTCCTACGTCTTTGGTGAAGCCAGGAGTCCTTGTTGTTCCATAGCTACGTTAATGGGCACGGTACACACTATTTGGCTCGAATGGCGGGTACGCCATTGACAAATCGCTCGCAAGCAGTAACTGTCAGTGCTCGGTGCAATTCTCTGTACCAGGAGACCTTGCAGTTTTAACTCCTTATGAGTTAAGACTAACCTGTGAACAAGTGTTCACATAATTACTGTCGCAATCGTCTCAGCGTGGCGCGAGTCACCTTGCTCAAACACCCGACGATTTGCTGCAAGAGAAAGAGCCAATTTCTTTGTCTGCAACTTGCCTATATCAAAGTGTATGGCTACGCTTTTTTTCTGGCCAATCATAGCGTTTGTACTTGTTATAACGCCACCCACTAGAGTTTCTGTAGCCTATCACAGGCATCGTTTCTTTCTTAGAGCAGAGTTTAACATCTGCTACGTAATACTGAGACAAAAGCTTCTTTCCACAGGGGTTTTTACGCAGGTGGTCTCGGTTAGTCACCAATGTTTTGAGTTGGATTTCTCCAGACGTTTATCTGCCATCTGCAGTCATGTTCCTGCAGAAAGCCTTTCTTCTGTTGTCGTTAAAAGCAGGGACAAGGGTGGCTTTTCCTGGAAGTCTGGATAGTGGCTCTGGTGTCTCATTGTGTCCGCTGGATGTCTTGCTGTGAAGGTTTCAGACTAACATTCGGACAGGCATTGGCGTCAAAACATCCTGCTTACCTCAGAACTGCATCTCATATATTGGGTCTGGTAAATTAATTAGGTGTTATTACTAGTGTGAGTGTTAGTGGTTTATATTCATGATATGTCAGTTTCTTTATTCAATTTGCATGTCAATAAGATTCGTACAATTTCACGTAAGTATGTCGTGTAAATATCGATTTAACCAGAATTGTTTCAGGAATTCAGTGTAAGGTGTGTTATATGTCTGACGCCTTACAGTTCGATAAAATCTGTGGCCTGCCATCGCAACTACAATTTTACCCAAGAAACTTAAGCTAATCTGTCATTAGTGTCCAAGTAACACACCCATGAGCACCAGCATTTGACAATAAAAAGAATGTTTGGTTGCATCACCTGTAGTTCTGTATGCTGTAAAGTGTTGGCCTAGTCTGCGTATGTGTATGTCCTAGTGCTCCTGTGCTAGATCAAATGGGTGGACTATGGATGGTGTTCATCGAATGTCCACATGCCATGTTCTGGCCCTCCCATGTATAACAACTGGTGCTGAATAGTACTTAGCTTTTCTATTGTAGCGTTAATGAATGGGAAAAGGTTCAGTACTGGTAATATAACATCAGTTTATTGTGCCATCTGGAATGAATTGCAAAAAGATTGCTGGAGTGACCTGTCATGGACTGTGCAGCCCCTCCTGCCGGAGGTTCGATTCCTCCCGCAGGGTGAGTGTGTATGTTGTTCTCGGCATAAGTTAGTTTAAGTAGTGTGTAAGTCTAGGGACCATGACCTCAGCAGTTTTGTCCCTCAGGAATTCATACACACACACACACACACACACACACACACACACACACAAACAGATTACTGTTTTAAGTCAGTTGGATAACTTACTGAGAGGGCTTTACCCAGATCCTAACAAGAAATATCCACCCCACTAAAATTATATTAGGCAGTCTGACAACAACCGAAAACACCAGAGTTCGGAAAGGAAGTGGCCACTATGTCCACTACCGCCACTGACTGTTCAGAAGTCAACACTGTAAGTAAGCAAACACGTAAAAAGTAAAATGTAAAAACTACACTACACGGCATACCCGCGACACGGAGTGGCTGCACGGTTAGAGGTGTCATGTCAAGAATTCTGCGGCCCTTCCTGCCAGAGTTTCGAGTTCTCCCTCGGGAATGGGTGTGTGTGTGTTGTGCTTAGTGTAAGTTAGTGTATGTAGTGTGTAAGTATAAGGACCAATGACCTCAGCAGTTTGGTCCCTTAGGAATTCACACACATGAACGTTTGAACTGCATATCCTCCCAACCTGAAACATATTGTTGGGGTGATTCACTAGATGTCCACTGAAATATATCCACTTGAATGGCTGATTGTGAGTAACTTGAGTTTTCCAAATACCTGGTTGACTGTGAATGATGCGTAGCTTTGATAATCTCTCCCCCTGTCCTCTTGAAGGTAGCTGTCATCATTACTAGTCAAACACTACCGACTGCACTACTGTTACGATGGTCACAAAGTCGATCATGCCATGGAAGTGCTTCGGTTCAAGTGACTGCGGCAGTATAAGAGGTCTGTAACCACTTTAGAAAATACATTAGTCCAGGTACAAAAACACTTATTTATTGTAAATTACTAATACCATAACATCCAACTATGGTTACTCATTAATAAGAACAGACTGAGAACTGAGTTCTGTAAATGATAGACACTTTCAGTAGTAACAGCCTGCCAAGAGAATAACTAGGTAGTCCTGTGCTGGGCTGTTTGCTGTAGTGGCATATTCCGATATGGCGGTTCATAACTCCAGAGAAACTCTGCCAAGAAGATCTGTTGAAAGCAACTCACCGCTCGCAGTACACTTGACTCTCTGCAGAGTGAACACTGAAGACTGAAAACTGAAGACTGCTCGCCAGATTCTGAGCTGCAGACTGCCGTAGCACATGTTATGTCACCACACTGATTGCTACATCAAATGTACATGATTGATTGCTGTAACTGGTAATGGGCGTCAAGTCTGTTGGTTTTCCGAGTGGGATGATGTCATCGTTGCGTCTGGTTGGCGCCTATGATAAGCGTGCCAAAGTAGTCCAGATGCTGCCAGTGGCCTCAGTGAACAAGCACTGAAGACCACGCTGCCCCTGTCCTTGCCACAATGTATGCTATGCTGAACACTGCTACAATGGAGGGAGGCCTACTTGGTAGGCGTACTATTGTGCGCTGAAACAAATATGTAATCAATAAATAACAGCAATCGCTTTCAACACCTTCTTTCAACAAACT
This sequence comes from Schistocerca gregaria, assembly GCF_023897955.1. Classification (NCBI taxonomy): domain Eukaryota; kingdom Metazoa; phylum Arthropoda; class Insecta; order Orthoptera; family Acrididae; genus Schistocerca; species Schistocerca gregaria. Next base: position 222,254,553 of record NC_064923.1, on the reverse strand, counting down.
GATAAGTGCTATTCTGCAACATGAGATTGTAACTGAACCCTCTGATTCCACGTATAACCGATTCGTCTTTTAAAAGCAAAGTACAAGAACTGGCTGCAATCCAACTTTTGCAGGAGAGCTTCTGCGAAGTTTGGAAGGTAGGAGACGAGGTACTGGTGGAATTAAAGCTGTGAGGACAGGTCGTGAGTCGTGCTTGGCTAGCTCAGTTGGTAGAGTGCTTGCCTGCGAAAAGCAAAGGTCCCGAGTTCGAGTCTCGGCCCAGCACACAGTTTTAATCTGCCAGGAAGTTTCAACTTTTAAATGTTTTCGTAACAAAGAAAATATTCCTTTTGTAGCAGAGTTACTAAACACAGCCTTCTGACATGCCTTGACGAAAGAAGACGATGTAAATATCCCAGATCTCGAGTATAGAACAGCTGCCAAAATTAGTAACGTAGAAGTAAATATCCTCGGAGTAGTAATAAAAGCAAGTCTTCTGGTCCAGACTGTATACCAATTAGGTTCCTTTCGGGGTACACTGATGCATTAGCTCCATACTTAATAAACATATACAACAGTTCGCTAGACGAAAGATCCGTACCCAAAGATGGTTGTAGGAGTAATCCAATAAATTACAGACCCATATCGTTAACGTCCATATGCAGCAGGATTTTAGAATATATATTGTGTTCGAACATTATGAATTAACTTTGAAAAAAACAGTCTGTTGACGCACAGATGGCCGAGCGGTTCTAGGCGCTTCAGTCCGGAACCGCGCTGCAGCTACGGTCGCTCGTTCGAATCCTGCCTCGGGCATGGACGTGTGTGATGTCCTTAGGTTAGTTAGGTTTAAGTAGTTCTAAGTTCTAGGGGACTGATGACCTCACATGTTAAGTCCCATAGTGCTCAGAGTCATTTGAACCATTTGACACACAGTCAACATTGGTTATGAAATCGTTCCTGTCAAATACCACTAGCTCTTTATTCACATAAAGTGCTGAGTGATACTGACAAGAGATTTCAGATTGAATTCCGTATTTCTGGATTTCCGGAAGGCTTTTGACAGGGTACCACACAAACAGCTTGTAGTGAAATTGCGTGCTTGTGGAATATCGTCTCAGTTATGTGACTGGGTTTGCAATTTCCTGTTAGAGAGGTCACAGTTGGTAGTAATTGACGGAAAGTCATCGAGTAAAATAGAAGTGATTTTTGGCGTTCCCCAAGGTAGTGTTATAGGCCCTTTGCTGTTCCTTATCTATATAAACGGTTTGGGAGACAATCTGAGCAGCCGTCTTCAGTTGTTTGCAGATAACACTGTGGTTTATCGGAGAGCACGTTGGATCTGCCACTCTGAGAACCCATTCTTTCGAAACACAGTTCTCAGATGTTCCAATTCCTGGGGTAGACTCTCTGTGTCAGAGATAGTGCGCGCCCTTTGTACTAGAGTTTTAAGTACCCCATTCCTCTGTGAAGGGTGGTGGCAGCTGTCTGCGTGCAAATACAGATCAGTGTGTGTTGTCTTTCGATACACCCCATGACCTAGGGTGCCGTCAGCCCTTCTCCTGACCAAGACGTCAAGGAAAGGTAATTTCCCCCCCCCCCCCCCCCCCCCTCCCGTTTCAGTCTCCATAGTGAATTTGATGTTGGGGTGTATGGAGTTTAGATGTGTAAGGAAGTCAAGGAGTTTATCCATACCATGTGGCCAGATGACGAACGTGTCGTCCACGTAACGGAAAAAGCAAGTAGGTTTCCATTCGGATGACGACAGGGCTTCCTCCTCGAAGTTCTCCATGTACAAATTCGCTACCACCGGTGAGAGTGGGCTACGCATGGCGACTCCCTCCGTTTGTTCGTAGTATTCTCCATTAAAAAGAAAATACGTGGAAGTCAAGACATGCCTAAAAAGTTCAGTGGTATTCTCGTCAAACCTCTGACCAATCAACTCTAGCGACTCTCGCAGGGGTACCCTCGTAAACAAGGAAACGACGTCAAAACTCACCATGATATCTGACTCATCCAACCTGAAGCTATCAAGGCGTTTAACAAAATCCACGGAATTACGGATGTGATGAGGGCATTTACCCACATAAGGACTTAATATTCCCGTCAGGTATTTGGCCAACAAATATGTAGGTGCCCTGATGTTGCTGACAATGGGGTGTAATGGTACCCCCTCTTTGTGAACCTTCGGAGTCCGTATAGTCTAGGCGGTACCGGACCTTGGGGTAACAATTTCTTAGCGTCACCCTCCGGTAAATCTGGGTTCTTGAGATGAACCCTCGTCTTGTTCTCCACCTTCTTTGTAGGGTCAACGCTGATCTTCCGGTAGGAATCGTCATTTAGCAGGCTCTGCATCTTATCAGTGTAGTCCTTATGGGAGACAACAACTGTAGCATTGCCTTTGTCAGCCGGTAAGACAACAATTTCAGAGCGTTCCCTCAGATCCCGAATGGCCGCGCTCTCTTTACTGCTGATATTTGACTTCATCGGCTTGGATTTCGTCAACGCACGACAAGTTTCACGACGTATTTCCTCGGCTGATTCTGGTGGAAGTCGAGCTGCAACATGTTCAACAGCACCAACAATTTCTGCGACCGGAGTGAACTTGGGGGTGGGAGCGAAGTTGAGACCTTTCTGCAAAACCGAGACCGCATCATCACTCAGCACCATGCCACTCAAATTGATGACAGTCTTGCACGGAACCTGCAGAGATGGTTTGTCAAGGAGACGTGAGAACTTAGCTGTTTGACGTCCCGTAGCCTTCTTATGGGCGGAATCAGCTGACACCCAGGTTACATCATCAATCCAATCCCAGGAAAAAGAAGTGAACTTAGTAGCCAGTTGCAAATGTAATTTGAGTAATTCCTGTGAGATAAACCCAAGGCTCCGGCGGGTGAATTGCACTCTCTCACGTACCAATGCGAGGCTGGCTCGTTTCTTGATTCTCCTAGCTGCTGCAGAATCGATGTGATGGATAACCTTAGCAAAATTTGGAACAACATTCTCGGAACGACATCTCTTTAGAAAGGCAAGAGTACTTAGCAAACGACATCTACGGTGGCCCAACTTTTCAAATTTCTTCATGCTGCGATACATCTCCTCCCCGTAAAGGTGTATGATGTGATTCTTGAGTTTCTCCCGGCGTATTTGATAATCAAAATATCCACGGGTGTACTGCCGGTCTATAGTGTCCAACGGGCACAATATTTCGGCGATCAAACATGTCGCCATCATTAGATGAACTGACGGACTGAGCTCCTGTGAACGTGCCGGCACGGAGATCCGTACGCTATGGCTGCTCAGGGGGAACTGGGAGATGGATGAAGTCACGAGGGAGGAGGTAGGCACTGCATTTATTCCATACACAGGCGCACTCTCGGGGAAAATCGCCCGCATTCTGAAGAAACATCGGGTTGTAACTGTGTTTTGTCCTCCGAATAAAACTCGTGCACTGGTGGGGAGCGCCAAAGATAACCTCGGTTTGAGGAAGGCCGGCGTGTACCAGATTCCGTGTCATAGTGGCAAGTCGTATATTGGTCATACGATGCGTACCGTCGAGGATCGATGCCGTGAACACCAGAGGCACACTCGACTGATGTATCCGAGCAAGTCGGCGGTCGCTGAACATTGTTTGTCGGAAAATCACGCTATGGAGTATGGCCGCACGAGGATTCTGGTACAGACGTCGAGATACTGGGACAGCGTTGTTAGAGAGGCTATCGAAATTCGCACCAATGACGACCTCATAAACCGTGACTGTGGCTATAATCTTAGCAAGGCTTGGGAACCAGCGATTGGGTTAATCAAGAGTAAATCGAGCAAACGCATAGTTGTGACGACCACGGCGGACAGAGCCATCACACCGACGTCATCTCAGACGCCGTCGCAATCTGTTCCACCGCGATACCGTGGCGCGGGGCGCGGACGGAGGAGGGAGCGCGCCGCGGGCGGAGGGTATTTAAATCGGCCGCCGCCGCGACCGAACCCAGTTCCCCCTGAGCAGCCATAGCGTACGGATCTCCGTGCCGGCACGTTCACAGGAGCTTAGTCCGTCAGTTCACCTGATGATGGCGACATGTTTGATCGCCGAAATATTGTGCCCGTTGGACACTATAGACCGGCTGTACACCCGTGGATATTTTGATTATCAAATACGCCGGGAGAAACTCAAGAATCAAATGAAAAGTGTAATGTTATCCACATGAGTGCTAATGGTTCAAATGGCTCTGAGCACCATGGGACTTAACATCTATGGTCATCAGTCCCCTAGAACTTTGAACTACTTAACCTTACTAATCTAAGGACGTCACACAACACCCAGTCATCACGACATGAGTGCTAAAAGCTACTCGTTAAACTTCGGTTACACGATAGAACAGTCTAATCTAAAATCCGTAAATTCTACTACATACCTAGGAATTAAAATTACGAACAACTTCAGTTCGAAGGAACACACAGAAAATGTTGTGGGGAAGGCTAACCAAAGACTGCGTGTTATTGGCAGGACAGTTAGAAAATGTAACAGATCTATTTAGGAGACTGCCTACACTACGCTTGCCGTCCTCTTTTAGAATACTGCTGCGCGTAATGGAATGCTCACCAGATAGGATTGACGGGGTACACCGAAAAAGTTCAAAGAAAGGCAGCACGTTTTGTATTATCACGAAATACGGGAGAGAGTGTCACAGAAATTATACAACATTTGGGCTGGGCATCATTAAAAGAAAAGCGTTCTTCGTTAAGACGAAATCATCTCACGAAATTCCTATCACCAACTCACTCCTCCGAATGCGAAAATATTTTGTTGACATCGACATACACAGGGAGGAACGATCACCACGATAAAATAAGGTAAATCAGAGCTCGTACGGAAAGATGTAGGTCTACATTCTTTCCGCGCGCTTTATGAGATTGGAATAATAGAGAAATGTGAAGGTGGTTCGAAGAATCCTCTGCCAGGCACTTAAATGTGATTTGCAGAGTATCCATGTAGATGTAGATGTAGATGTAGATGTAGATGAACTAGCTGCGACAATAGCAGTGTTTGATTTCTATGATGTTTAATATGGCATACAATAATGTTTTAAGTTACTGGAAAGAAAATTCTTTGACGCCTATGGAGCTACAAAAAAACAGGCCATTGTTCTGCCCAGTTTTAAGGCAGCGCAACCCTCGACCCAGCCGCTGCCTCGCCTATCGTCACAAACAAAGGTGTCGACGGGCACCCCGTTTCTCTTCCCAGAAAACTAACGCCTCTAGTTCACACAGGTCAGCATTGGTATTTCATCTGCGCTATATAACTGTGACTATTTTTGCCGACTCCCAGCAACATTTAATTAGTGATAGTCATGTTTGGTTTGTAGGGCGCTCAACAGCGCGATTATCAACGCCCGCAAAAATTCCCAATCTTTCCTCCGTCCAGTCTCACAGTTTTACCGAATGACGATGAAATGATGACCTAATAAACAATCGATCTCTGGGCAGAGAAAATCGCCGACCCAGCCGCGAATCCAATAAATGTACCCGAGTTACAGAGACAGCAATCCTAAACACTAGCCCAAGGGCTGTAGACAATATTCAATTACTGATTGTACCTTGTGTAGCCTAAGGAATATTGTTAATTTTTGGCAACTAATTTTCTCTTAGGCGTGTCTTCAAAGCGCAGTGAGGGTAATGGGGCTCTATTTGCAATAATATCGACACACAACAAAGGATATTACACTGATATGAAACTCACTAGCAGATAAAAACCGAGACTCGAACACAGGACCTTTGCCTTTCGAGGGCAACTGCTATACCGACTGAGCTCCCAAAGCACAATTCACGAACGTTCTCACAGATTTGGGTAGCTCAGTCGATAGAGCACTTGCCCGCGAGAGGCATATGTTCCGAGCACACTGGCTCGGACCCACCCATGCAGAAGGAACACTTGCCCATCGGCGACGACATCTCTGCACAAGGAAGGATCTGACCGACGTCCGGCAAGATGAGCAACTGACAAGGCCCAGAAACGGTCAAAAAACCAAGTACACATCGCCAGATGAGACGACCAACCGAACGACAAACCAACGGCCGTCCCGCTCCAATCTCCTTCCGTCGGACAGTTCATGTGTGTGGCCAGCGGTCGGCAAGTACTGGCTTTCCGCGCCCCACTGGCGCTCCGTCCCCGACTGAAGTCCCGACAGACGACGACCCGGAAATACTAACGATCGCTCCAGAGATAGTACGACAGTGCACTTATCGGTAAGTGGTGCTGCTGCTATTTACGCGCAAGAAAACCAGCAACTTAGTGACACCAAAAAAATTGAATAAGAAAGAGGCGACAGAACCATAAAAACAAGATGAGGAGCGATAACGGCATGACCGCGAGCCGCACAAGGCTCAGTCGTATGACAGTCGTCATAAATACAGAAACCATTCATTATTACGATTTTAGTTTCTTTAAACTATATCTATTACTCCATTTACGTTAAGATATTGTCGAAGATATTTAACATCTTTAGAAAAGATCGATGCATTTAATTTTATTTGAAAACCTCAAACATATTACTTATCTACACTCCTGGAAATGGAAAAAAGAACACATTGACACCGGTGAATCAGACCTACCATACTTGCTCCGGACACTGCGAGAGGGCTGTACAAGCAATGATCACACGCACGGCACAGCGGACACACCAGGAACCGCGGTGTTGGCCGTCGAATGGCGCTAGCTGCGCAGCATTTGTGCACCGCCGCCGTCAGTGCCAGCCAGTTTGCCGTGGCATACGGAGCTCCATCGCAGTCTTTAACACTGGTAGCATGCCGCGACAGCGTGGACGTGAACCGCATGTGCAGTTGACGGACTTTGAGCGAGGGCGTATAGTGGGCACGCGGGAGGCCGGCCGCAGCGACGCACGGATGCACGCCAAGACCGTAGGATCCTACGCAGTGCCGTAGGGGACCGCACCGCCACTTCCCAGCAAATTAGGGACACTGTTGCTCCTGGGGTATCGGCGAGGACCATTCGCAACCGTCTCCATGAAGCTGGGCTACGGTCCCGCACACCGTTAGGCCGTCTTCCGCTCACGCCCCAACATCGTGCAGCCCGCCTCCAGTGGTGTCGCGACAGGCGTGAATGGAGGGACGAATGGAGATGAGTGGTCTTCAGCGATGAGAGTCGCTTCTGCCTTGGTGCCAATGATGGTCGTATGCGTGTTTGGCGCCGTGCAGGTGAGCGCCACAATCAGGACTGCATACGACCGAGGCACACAGGGCCAACACCCGGCATCATGGTGTGGGGAGCGATCTCCTACACTGGCCGTACACCTCTGGTGATAGTCCAGGGGACACTGAATAGTGCACGGTACATCCAAACCGTCATCGAACCCATCGTTCTACCATTCCTAGACCCGCAAGGGAACTTGCTGTTCCAACAGGACAATGCACGTCCGCATGTATCCCGTGCCACCCAACGTGCTCTAGAAGGTGTAAGTCAACTACCCTGGCCAGCAAGATCTCCGGATCTGTCCCCAATTGAGCATGTTTGGGACTGGATGAAGCGTCGTCTCACGCGGTCTGCACGTCCAGCACGAACGCTGGTCCAACTGAGGCGCCAGGTGGAAATGGCATGGCAAGCCGTTCCACAGGACTACATCCAGCATCTCTACGATCGTCTCCATGGGAGAACAGCAGCCTGCATTGCTGCGAAAGGTGGATATACACTGTACTAGTGCCGACATTGTGCATGCTCTGTTGCCTGTGTCTATGTGCGTGTGGTTCTGTCAGTGTGATCATGTGATGTATCTGACCCCAGGAATGTGTCAATAAAGTTTCCCCTTCCTGGGACAATGAATTCACGGTGTTCTTATTTCAATTTCCAGGAGTGTATTTTTACAGTCACATTGTCATCAGTGCAAGTCAGCAATTTTTTTTGTCAGATTTGAGCTGTTACGTTACAACTCCCTTTCATACACAGGGTTATTATAATTGAACTTTCGCTACTTGAGCCAGTGTAGACGGAGAACTATTTCCGGTTTGGGAACCTAACATTATGGGAATGATGTTCAGACTGCACGATTTCTGTTGTTAGTAGTTGTAGTGTCATGACTTACCGTTGCGCGACGGTACTTGTATGGTGACATTGGATCAGCATCAGTGTGCATTACAGTGGCAGACAGTCAGCGCCGTTCTGGCGAAGATGAGGCTTTTACTCCTAAAGCTATTTTACCAAAGCAACGGCAACAGTGCTTGTTCTCTTCGCGAGTATCGACGCATTAAAGGAGTACCAGGAGAGACTCTTTCCGCACGATGGTTGAAGAACATGATTCAGAAATTCGAACTGACACACTTAGGAATTGCTCCTAGGAGTGGTCGACGGCCAATTGCTTCATAAATTGCTGAAGATGTTACTGCTGCCATGGCTGACAACAATGGGCACAATGTGCGATCTTCTAGCAGTGCACGAACTATATCACGACAGCTGAACATTTCATTGTACACCGCTCGAAAGGTGCTGTGAACAATTGTGGAAACGTATCACTAGTGCGGTACCAGGCTGTCTTGGATGCGAATGTCCTCACACCGAGCAACTTTCATAAATGGGAACAAATTTTATCCTCTCATGTGGGAATTAAAACATGTTTCTATAAATGGTTTATTCGTTATTTCTCTTCCGCGTGTCTTATTAATGGTTCGAAAAAGTCTTAGTGTCCTTCAAGCACTCGTTTTACATGGTGCCAATTAAATAGCGAAAGTTTAATTATAACTACCCTGTAGATTACCAAAGACGCTAGCGCCGTGCTACTCGTCATGGATATCTTTAGTCATCATAACAGAGTTACCAAATGTTCAAGAAAGTCCTCTTGGAAACGTTATGCAAAACTCTTTCAGTTTCGCTGAGTAACTATTTCCCAAAATTTTGAGAGACTGCATTCCAGTGCAAGAAATATTCATATCACCCAATGACGCCTGGGTAAAATGAGAAAAATTCGGGCCGATACCAAAAAATAGTGACAGTTGTGGGTTGAGATGTGAGAAAATAACTGTAGTACACCAGCTACTGTTCCCCAAACATCATATACTGTAGATTCAGAAGTGTTGGTCGACCGAAACGCTTGCTGTGAAGAATTATATATATATATGTCAATCATGTATTACGCGAATAAGTACACGGCCAAAAGAATGTATCCTCTGGTAGATATTGTTTGTCTTGTAGCTTATGCAGAGTGGTACAAATGGATTGCTTAGTTCACTTAAACGTCATTGTGGCAGCGATGCCATAAGATATGATGGCTAAGGCAATTCTTGTGTGACGACAGCCTTCTACATAGAGCATCGATCCTAGTTCTCTTTTCAAAACTCTACAGTCGTAAAGTCATTCTGGATCTAATTGTGTCACTGCGAATGTGCCCTGACTATTAATTTTAGCTTCAAATTTATATTTCTTTGATCTTTTCTCAACTTGCGTCCACTGTCATATAATATGTTTTGAAAGACGTCATCGCTGGCTTTGACTGTTAAAACTATTTATTCATAAAATCCACAACTGTTCTGACGCCTACTTCGCAGGCCTCTAACCTCTCTTATTTCCAACTGGCGTTCCGGAGCTTATCTTTACGCCGCAACAGATACAATCCAAAGTCAACATATAATAACGAATATTCGTAATATGTAAAATTTTAAAGACAAACGTACCACAAAAAAGTCGAGGCATTACAATGATATGTCAGGTGTGCTATCATGAAGTTCGTCATTGTGTGCCTCGACATTTTTGTGGTAAGTTTACATTTAAAATTTTACTTGTTAGAGATATTCGTTATTATAAGTTGACATTGGATTGTATCTGTCTAAATGAGTGGAATTTTGTGAGAATTACTATATCACCGCATTCTGGATGGATTCCGTATAGACAGTGTGTGCAAGTATTGTATGATGTAACAACCCCTGTCCGGTTTTAGTGGTACGTAATTTTTGTCATTCAGTCTTTGTATGTGCCCTACTACATTTTAAGTGATTGTAAGCCTGTAACCTCGACATATTTTCTTTTTACAGTTCTGAGAATGACAATACATACTGCCGAAACTAGTACTCCAGTAGCTCTGTTAACATAACGATCTTAATTTATAAATTGGTTTTCAAAAGAAGACTATACTACAAAATTATAGATCGTCTACTGATCTGAATGTTTGTGTCAGGTAACCATAACTAGGCCATGTGTTACAACAAAGTAAATTCATTTGTCTCTATCTCACAGACGTATTTCTCGACAGTCATGCAAAGAAAAATAGAGTAGTAATGAGCAATGGATAACTTCGCCTCATAAAAGCTGAGGCGTCCGGATAATTCTATTATTAATTTGTGGAATGGTTTAGACCTACCAAGGGATTCAGTTTTACTAATTACCCAGCAGAGTGTGCCTACTTTTTTTACAGGTTAATCAATTGAGAAATGCGGTGTTCTATATTCAGAGGAAACCTTGGATCATCTAGAAAGTAACACTAAAAAACAATATAAAACTAGGAACATATACGATGTAGGATGGATTGGGTGTAGTTCACCAGCTTCGTTGCTGAACGTAAACTCAGAAGAATCAACAACATGGGAAAAACTTCTAGAGGATACGTGTTATAAAATAATGAAGTTAATGTTGACATAACATACGGAACAGAAGGAAAACGTTAGTAAAATGAAAATGTTTAAAAGTTTTTGTTGAATAGAACACTGATGAATAAATTAGTGAAACAAAGATAGCGTTAATGTAAATAGTCGTGGAACGTAAAAGCTGAGAAGAGCGTTTCACAAAAATTAAAACTGGGCGATAGTAAATAAGTCTGCTATTTCGTAACTAGCCAAATACCTTGCCGTAATTTAAATTCAATACAAATCCCACTGCAACAAAATGCTTATTAATAAAGTTGCAGGAAATATACAGTGAGACAATGGCAGACGTAATTCGTATTTCAACTGGCAAATTCGCGTCGAACTATAACCAACACAGTTTTCTACGTACAGTCAAAGCTGAGTTATACCTCGTGCCAGACAGCTACATTACGTCTGTAACGCACGTATGATTATACGGTGCAACTCGAGGCATGCTGTCCTGTGGAATGAACAGCACAGTCTCGGCGCAGTAAAAATGAAACCTGCAATTACTTTTCAAGTCTCCACAAAGCACTTTTTGTCAACACCAGTCAGCACACAAACAGAGATAAATTACCTGCCGTCACTGAAGCATGAACGCATTCCTGTGAAGAACGTTATTTCCTCTAAACAGGCTTCGACGAAGAAAGAAACCTTGAGAATCTAATCCAGTGCGATAAAACGTGATGGCTTGTGCGTGGACGTGATGTGATGGTTGGTTGATTTGGAGGAAGAGACCAAACAGAGAGTATCGGTGCCATCGGATTAGGGAAGAATGGGGAAGGACGTTGGCCATGCCCTTTCAAAGGAGCCATCCCGATATTTGCCTGAAGCGATCTTGGGAAATCACCGAAAAACTAAATCAGGATGGACGCGGGTTTGAATCATCGCTATCCCGAATGCGAGTCCACTGTGCTGAACACTTTTTTCTTCTTCTTCTTTTTTTTTGCAGTCATTACATTTGGAGGTTTTATTTGAAAAATTTTTTGCCGCCCTGAACAAGAAAGGAAAACTACAAAAAAAATGTACTTGCCATCGCCACTTGTTTCCTAATAACAACAAAAAAGGCGTTGGCGCCTATCTACGCCTGTCCCAAAACAACTAACCTATTACTACTAGGTTGTAGGAAAGGAATAAAGTAGAGGGAAGGGCATATAGAGTAGCGATGAATTAAATTTGTTCTGTACGGGCTTTTGTTTTTTTGATTTCATTTAATATTTTTTGTATGTGTATTTTAATTTTCTTTTATTAATTTCTTTTATTTTTTTACTTTTTATTTTTTAAACTTTTTTAATTAAATTATTCTATGTACCAGAATTCCAGGAGTCGCTAGCGCCCTCCGACTGGCGGAACATTCAAACGTGTCTTCTCGAAATTTTAATGGAGATTCCGTTTGTAGAGCGTTCATAACGCCATGTCGGCAAAAAATCATCAGTGTCTCATGGCTTGGACGTTCCAGCTGGAAGGCGGGTCATGAAAGACGCTCCATAGAAAACTGGAAAAGAACTGCTTGTATCTGGAGTTGCGAACAAGTGCACAGTGTCGATCGTTAAGGTACGTCCGATAACCTAATTCTGATTTCTCGTCGGGGCCAAAAAGGTAGCGGGCCGTATGACCGCATATCCAATTCACAGCGCTAGTTTTCGTTGCGGGATAATGAATCACATCCGGGAATAAAAGCGTCAGGAGAGTGATCAGAGCAGGTGTCTGTCAGGTAGGGAAAACCAAGATACGCTGCGCGAGCCTCCAGGCGTCAGACGACGCACCGCATGAGAATCGATGAGCGTCTGGATCCATTTACACCACGATGAACACAGAGGGCGGGGGCGGGGACGGGGGCGGGGGGGGGGGGGGAGGTGTCAGCGATTCGGATGCGGTGCAAACGGAACTGGTTGACCTGTTTCCCATTGACAGTGATATACCAGGTGGACAAGGCGCTGGTGTCAAGATAACCTGCATGCACCACTTTCCACACATGGCGCCATATGATCTGGGGAAACTTTTGTTCGGTGGAGTTGGAGGTTCGAAGCATTTGTAATGTGTCGTGTACAGTCTTTGTCTGGACTATATATGTAAGGGGTAAGGAGTTGATGATGCAACTTAATTCAAGAAAGAAGTGCCGGAAGTGATAATGTGGAATGTCTGATAACATGACTGGGGCTGACATGGAGACTGGCCCATATTCATGCAAAACCAGTCCGATCAGGCTCGTCGGGCAGCGACGCCAGACTTTCAGTTGGGAGCTAACAAAAAGTGCCGTAACTCTGTTTGCCACATGGAATAAGCCTACTCCACCAAGCTCCCCTGGGAGGGCAAGGGAGGAGTATTGAACTTTAAATAACATCCAGGTACAGACAAAGGATCCCATTGCTCCATTGCCATCAACATACGACGTGCTTGGGTAATCGAAACCGGGAACACTTGTTCCACTTTGGGCATGCGTGAGGCGTGGTAAACATTCACGTATTGCACACGCTCACAGTGTCGAGGGCTCTAAGCCGGTGGTCAACAAGGCCAGCCCAGATCGTTTGTAAGAGACGTCTACTGTTTGATGCCGCTTAACGACGGAAGCCATTCACAAAATCAATGCCCAAACAGCGGACGCTGCTAGCCATGCTCACCAATGAGCAGAACCTTCCATTTCGAAATGTTAATAGAACTGCACGATGCCTCCCCATATCTCGCCAGCCAAGTCAGAGCCGCGCGAACATCGTCTTTATTGCGGAGGTAGAGGACCAGATCGTCAGCATAGGCTGTACAACAGAAGCAGTGCCCATGCAATGTCAGGTCCATTAGACGTTGGCGAAGCCCCTGGAGTAGGGGCATACAGCATCGTGGAAAGTGGGCAACCCTGTCGGACACAGCGCTCGATCACTAGAGGCGCGGTGAGCCGACCATTGCAGAGTATTCCTGAAGTTGCGTCTCTCAGGAGCCGCATCACCACTGTTACTATACGAGCAGCCAAAACCATGTGTTGGAGGACCGATTTCAGAACTGTATGGTCGAATGCCTGACTGAACTATACGAGCCGGAAAAGCGATGTGTTGGAGGACCGATTTCAGAAAGGTATGGCCGACACGGTCAAATGCCTGACTGAAGTCAAGCGGTGCTAACGCTCCAGGTAAATGTTGAGATCGCTATCATGTCCCTGTAACGGCAAAGGGCCTTATGGATGTTGTTGTCACCGCTCAGCGAAGTCTGATCAATGGAGGTGACGTATCTTGCTGTCTTCTTGAGTCGTGAGGCCAACAAACGGGTAAAAATTTTCGTCACTGTTGAGTAGAGTGATGGGAACTTGTTTGCTGCTCCCACCTAGGACTCCATTGGGGGTCCTTTGTCCTGAAATTCTTGAGCCACATCCTCTGGTACGGCGTTGACAGCTAGTGCTGCTGTCTCCTCAATTAAGGTCGGCAGGATGTGGGACGGTAGCGTGCAGCAGGCGGAAATGAGAATAGAAAGCGTGACCACTAGCGTATTGTGTAGTGTATCGTCGTCCTTCCCCATCGGTGAGGTCGTGGATGAGAACTCGACGACGATGTCGGCGTTCTGTGAGGAGGTGGCACGTCGATAGCGTTTCGTGAGGCATATGGTCACGTGTGCAGGATCTGACAAGGGTCACTTCCAAGTGTCACCGCATGAGTGAAGTGATATGCTCTTCAGCACGATGCACTATCGTCTGACGGACAGGAGAGAATACCATCGATGTGCAGTCACGAAGCACCGCATAATAGAAGTCCATGATGCTCACTTGTGAAGCTTTGAAGTCTTTGCCAAATCCCATCAGTGCCAAGCCTAGAGCTAGTTTCGTGCAGGGTAGCCACCAGGATACGGTAGATATGTTTGTGGGGCTACGTCGACGACACAGGGCCCATACTTCCCCAAAGATCCGTCGGCAATCAGGGACAGTCAAGTGGGAAACGTTCAATTTCCACGGGCTGCAACTGTGCCACACCTGTCGGTGTAGAGGACAACATCGCAGATGTAGCCGTCGTGGTCAGAGAAATCCAGAGCCCATACTTCGGCGAGTGTCGACAGCAAGGGAATGTGTGAGGTATTTATGGTCGAGGCGACTTGAGGAATCCGCCGAATAGTATGTGAAACCTGCGTGGGTGCATGAACCTTTGTTCAAAATGGTTCAGATCGCTCTGAGCATTATGGGACTTAACTTCCAAGGTCAACAGTCCCCTAGAACATAGAACTACTTAAACCTAAAAAACCTAAGGACATCACACACATCCATACCCGAGGCAGGATTCGAACCTGCAACCGTAGCAGCAGCGCGGTTCCAGACTGTAGCGCCTAGAACGGCTCGGCCACCCCGGCCGGCTATGAACCTTTGTCCATGTGTCAACAAGCTGAAGTCTGTCGATGATGACGGAGAGAGCCGCAGACGGGTAATGACGTGGAAGTCGGCCATAAGGGACTTGTGTGGAGTTGATATCACCGCCGATGATCATTTCATCCAGGGAACCCTTAAAAAGCGGCGTTACCTAGTCAACAAAGAAGGTGTTTCGGTCACGAAGACTGTGGCGGGAGGTGCATATACACTCCTGGAAATGGAAAAAAGAACACATTGACACCGGTGTGTCAGACCCACCGTACTTGCTCCGGACACTGCGAGAGGGCTGTACAAGCAATGATCACACGCACGGCACAGCGGACACACCAGGAACCGCGGTGTTGGCCGTCGAATGGCGCTAGCTGCGCAGCATTTGTGCACCGCCGCCGTTAGTGTCAGCCAGTTTGCCGTGGCATACGGAGCTCCATCGCAGTCTTTAACACTGGTAGCATGCCGCGACAGCGTGGACGTGAACCGTATGTGCAGTTGACGGACTGAGCGAGGGCGTATAGTGGAGGCCGGGTGGACGTACCGTCGAATTGCTCAACACGTGGGGCGTCAGGTCTCCACAGTACATCGATGTTGTCGCCAGTGGTCAGCGGAAGGTGCACGTGCCCGTCGATCTGGGACCGGACCGCAGCGACGCACGGATGCACGACAAGACCGTAGGATCCTACGCAGTGCCGTAGGGGACCGCACCGCCACTTCCCAGCAAATTAGGGACACTGTTGCTCCTGGGGTATCGGCGAGGACCATTCGCAACCGTCTCCATGAAGCTGGGCTACGGTCCCGCACACCTTTAGGCCGTCTTCCGCTCACGCCCCAACATCGTGCAGCCCGCCTCCAGTGGTGTCGCGACAGGCGTGAATGGAGGGACGAATGGAGACGTGTCGTCTTCAGCTATGAGGGTCGCTTCTGCCTTGGTGCCAATGATGGTCGTATGCGTGTTTGGCGCCGTGCAGGTGAGCGCCACAATCAGGACTGCATACGACCGAGGCACACACGGCCAACACCCGGCATAATGGTGTGGGGAGCGATCTCCCACACTGGCCGTACACCTCTGGTGATCGTCGAGGGGACACTGAATAGTGCACGGTACATCCAAACCGTCATCGAACCCATCGTTCTACCATGCCTAGACCGGCAAGGGAACTTGCTGTTCCAACAGGACAATGAACGTCCGCATGTATCCCGTGCCACCCAACGTGCTCTAGAAGGTGTAAGTCAACTACCCTGGCCAGCAAGATCTCTGGATCGGTCCCCCATTGAGCATGTTTGGGACTGGATGAAGCGTCGTCTCACGCGGTCTGCACGTCCAGCACGAACGCTGGTCCAACTGAGGCGCCAGGTGGAAATGGCATGGCAAGCCGTTCCACAGGACTACATCCAGCATCTCTACGATCGTCTCCATGGGAGAATAGCAGCCTTCATTGCTGCGAAAGGTCGATATACACTGTACTAGTGCCGACATTGTGCACGCTCTGTTGCCTGTGTCTATGTGCCTGTGGTTCTGTCAGTGTGATCATGTGATGTATCTGACCCCAGGAATGTGTCAATAAAGTTTCCCCTTCCTGGGACAATGTATTTACGGTGTTCTTATTTCAGTTTCCAGGAGTGTACATTGAGGATGCGGCCGCTGAACACCGTAAGAGCCACACCTTTAGCATGAGGAAGGAACACCACACCTTCAGTAGGGAGTCCAGAGCGGAGGAGGATGGCGACTCCACTACCGTTGTCAGAAGCAAGGGAGATGTGTGCCGTGTAGCTAATGGGGGGCATAGAAGTCAGCGATCATCACTTCTGGGAGGAGGGAAATGTCGACATCAGCAGTATAAATGGTCTCTCGGAACATTGCCAGTTTGTGTGAAGCCAGATTCATCGTCGCGATACGGTAGTGTTGTGGGCGTGCTCCCACCATTGCCACCAATGTTCTGGCGGAGGTGTCCGGCTGTCGTGTAACATGCGGCGCCGTCACTGTAGCCGCAGAAACTTGGTGTAAGGTGAGCCAGGCATCTACGAGGGGCAATGCCTGACGGTAGAGCCACCATCTCGATCTGCTCCATCGTCGACATCATCAGCCCAGAACACTGAAACAGGTGGCAAGCGACTGTCGCACTCATCGAGAGAGAGGTGTGGTGACGATGCTGTAGCAGGATGAAATCCCTGGGACAGAGCGAATGAGGTTATATTTGTTTAAATAGGCCATAATAAGTTACTGTCTCTTTCAGTCAACATATAAACTTTATTTCTTTAAACACAAAATCACACAAGCAGGAATCAAAAACTCTCAAGATTTTAACGAAAGACCTTTGATTTAATTTAGATCGGCTGAAGGCCACATCGAAAATCCAAGGGACAAGGCCTAAGCAAGGAATTGAGGTACAGGAGTTCTTCTGGAGGTTTCACTTCCTTAGAAATTTTTTTTATCTTCAATATAAACAGGCTGAAAGCCTTAGCTAAAATTTTTGCCCATAGAACTCGGCCAAAGGCCACACATTAATCAAGAACGGTGTTGTTGCTTAACGTCGAGACAAAGATTTTCAATGGTTAATCTAAATAGGCTGAAAATTCGGCTGAAGGCCGCATATCAACAAAACAATTTAACGGCTTAAGGTCTAGGAAGAAGAGCTTACAATTTGAAAAGGCTGAAGGCGTTATCTTAAAATATTTCGTGTAAAACTGGGCTGAAGGTGTCATACTAAAGAATAACAATCTTATGACTTAAGGGCAAGACACGGATTTTTAATTTTTAATTTCAGAGAGATTAAAATTCGGCTGAAGGCCACACAACATGCAGAGAACAATTTTATGGCTTAAGGCCTAAAGGGAAGAGCTTCTAAATTTCAACTAAAATAAGCTAAAGGCTTTATCCTAAATGCTTAACATAATACTCGGCTGAAGGCTACATACGAAACCCAAATAATCTCATGGCTTAAAGCCAAAGCAAAGATTTCCAATTTTTAATTTAAACTGGAAAACTCGGCTGAAGGCCACATACAAACAAGAAAATATTTCTTACAGCTTAAGGCCTAGACAAAATTTTTCAACTTTTGATTTGAAAGGCTGAAAACTGGGTTGAAGACCACATACCAAATTGAAACAAATTTACTGTTCAAGGCCTAGACACAAGGAATTTTCAAACTTAATTTTGAAAGGCTGAAACTTGGCTGAAGGCCACATACCAAACAAGAAACAATTTTTTCTTTATACGGCTTTAAGGCCTAAGAAGAAAGTCTTGGAATTTTAATAAGCTAAACCCAGCTGAAGGCCACACATAAGACTAAAAAGGAAATCACTATGTAAAACCCAAGGAGTGACACTCAGAAAGTTCCTAGGATCACTCTGAGAAGGTACCCTAACACACGTTTGAGACAGGCAGCCAGACCGACAACCTCTTAATCGGACGGCAACACAACCGAAGGCCAGCCGATGAACCAACCAACAAGATCAGTCCTGCTCCACCTTACCAGCAAAATAACAACAAGATGTCAATAGCACAACGTTCTGGATACTGATGCCCAATCCAGCCAAGTCAGAATAAATGCCCAAAACTACCAATAACACCTGAGCTATCGAACTACACGCCATGCTGGACAGCATCAACACGACAAGGAAAATACATTGCCAAGAACCGCGTCAACGACCAGGGCAGGTAACCGGAACGTCAACGGCCACAAGGCAGAAGATACCGCTGGAACACTTCATTAATGAAGGAATGAATTAAATAAAATTAAACACCACACAGGAAGACGGTTGCAATTCTAGCCGACTTCAATGCAGACACGTTGTTGCTCGCTGGAATCTCCCAGAAAGCAACAACCAGGATCAAACAAAGAGATGTGATAGCAGTTGATGCTTGGTAGTAGGTTAAGTGAGCACTCAACTTAAGTGTCCAGGATCGGTGGGCGACGAACTTCGTAACCCTTGCAAGAAGCGGTTCACAACTCCCAACGCGAGTGTTCGACGCCAGTGGCTCCGGCCTGACAATGCGCCATGGAGACTTCCTCGCTGCTCTGCCCCAACCGACCGACTGCCTAGGCCCGGATCGGTCAAAGGACCAAATACACGTCGGCCGGTGAGACGACCGACCGAACGACAAACCAAAGGTCGTTCCCTCTCCAGTCTCCTTCTGTCGGACAATTCAAGTGTGTTGCCAGTGGTCGGCGAGTACTGGCTGTCCGCGCCTCACTGTCGCTCCGTCCCCGACTTCACTGCCACTGCGTCCCAACTGAACCCCAGACACACGACCACCCATAAATACTGTTGGTCGCTCCAGAGACGGTACGACAGTGCATTTATCGATAAATGCTGCTGCTGCCACTCATGGCAGGTAAGGCAGGACGTTAGTGGCACCAGTAAATGGAATAAGAAAAAGAGGCGGCAGTATCGCACAAGAATATGACCAACAATAAACGGCAGGAACACGAGCACTGCACGGCTCAAGGGATTCAGGGAATCTCTCTCCATGGGATCCATCGTTGTCAGGTGGGATCGTTCCTCAGATGGGACTTCGGTAGCGGCACTCCTGCCGTCAGGGCGCTCGAAGAGACGTCACTGTCTTCTATCCGCTCCACTGCCTGTGATGCCACATGAAGAAGTGTGTCGTCGGATGGCGTTTGACTTCTGTTCTTCCGTTTCCGGGGCTGTCGCTGCTTTCGGACGATCAGAGTGTAGAAGTTCAATGTCCGAGGTCGCACCAGTCTGAAGAAAAGCAGAGGTAGACACCGCACTCGCATCAATGTCCATCGCAGCGGGCGGGCTGGTCATCGAGCTGTAGAGAGTTGGTCGTCTCGTAGTCGTCGCAGGAGATGGTGCCTGTGAGGATGCGGCCGCAGCGTCATTTCCAGTGGGGAGTCCAGGGGGAAGAACAGGCGCTTCCTGAGGTGACACATCGGGGCTGTGACGGCTGTGGCGTAGCTGTCTGGTAAAGAAGTGACAGTCGCTTTGGGAACTGAGTCACAGGTCGGGACCTGGAGCAAAAGTCTGAGGAGACAGTCTGACCGAACATGGCCCTCCTGTCCGCTACCGGCACACGTCCGCGGCTGGCCATCATACATATCGATGGGTCGCAGGCCACCTATCACCAGATATTCTTTTTTTTTTTTTTTGGTCATCAGCCTATGGACTGGTTTGATGCGGCCCCCCACGAATTCCTTTCCTGTGCTAACCTCTTCATCTCAGAGTAGCTCTTGCAACCTACGTCCTCAATTATTTGCTTGACGTATTCCAATCTCTGTCTTCCTCTACAGTTTTTGCCCTCTACAGCTCCCTCTAATACCATGGAAGTCATGCCCTCATGTCTTAGCAGATGTCCTATCATCCTGTCCCTTCTCCTTATCAGTGTTTTCTACATATTCCTTTCCTCTCCGATTCTGCGTAGAACCTCCTCATTTCTTATCTTATCAGTCCACTTAATTTTCAACATTCGTCTATAGCACCACATCTGAAATGCTCCTATTCTCTTCTGTTCCGGTTTTCCCACAGTCCTTGTTTCACTACCATACAATGCTGTACTCCAGACGTACATCCTCAAAAATTTCTTTCTCAAATTAAGGCCGGTATTTGATATTAGTAGACTTCTCTCGGCCAGAAATGCCTTTTTTGCCATAGCGAGTCTGCTTTTGATGTCCTCCTTGCTCCGTCCGTCATTGGTTATTTTACTGCCTAGGTAGCAGAATTCCTTAACTTCATTGACTTCGTGACCATCAATCGTGATGTTAAGTTTCTCGCTGTTCTCATTTCTACTACTTCTCATTACCTTCGTCTTTCTCCGATTTACTCTCAAACCATACTGTGTACTCATTAGACTGTTCATTCCGTTCAGCAGATCATTTAATTCTTCTTCACTTTCACTCAGGATAGCAATGTCATTAGCGAATCGTATCATTGATATCCTTTCACCTTGTATTTTAATTCCACTCATGAACCTTTCTTTTATTTCCATCATTGCTTTCTCGATGTACAGATTGAAGAGTAGGGGCGAAAGGCTACAGCCTTGTCTTACACCCTTCTTAATACGAGCACTTCGTTCTTGATCGTCCACTCTTATTATTCCCTCTTGGTTGTGGTACATATTGCATATGACCCGTCTCTCCCTATAGCTTACCCCTACTTTTCTCAGAATCTCGAACAGCTTGGACCAATTTATATTGTCGAACGCTTTTTCCAGGTCGACAAATCCTATGAACGTGTCTCGATTTTTCTTTAGCCTTGCTTCTATTATTAGCCGTAACGTCAGAATTGCCTCTCTCGTGCCTTTACTTTTCCTAAAGCCAAACTGATCGTCACCTAGCGCATTCTCAATTTTTTTTCCATTCTTCTGTATATTATTCTTGTAAGCAGCTTCGATGCATGAGCTAAAGCTGATTGTGCGATAATTTTCGCACTTGTCAGCTCTTGCCGTCTTCGGAATTGTGTGGATGATGCTTTTCCGAAAGTCAGATGGTATGTCGCCAGACTCATATATTCTACACACCAACGTGAATAGTCGTTTTGTTGCCACTCCCCCCAATGATTTTAGAAATTCTGATGGAATGTTATCTATCCCTTCTGCCTTATTAGACCGTAAGTCCTCCAAAGCTCTTTTAAATTCCGATTCTAATACTGGATCCCCTATCTCATCTACATCGACTCCTGTTTCTTCTTCTATCACGTCAGACAAATCTTCACCCTCATAGAGGCTTTCAATGTATTCTTTCCACCTATATGCTCTCTCCTCTGCATTTAACAGTGGAATCCCCGTTGCACTCTTAATGTTACCACCGTTGCTTTTAATGCCACCAAAGGTTGTGTTGACTTTCCTGTATACTGAGTCTGTCCTTCCGACAATCATATCTTTTTCG
Organism: Schistocerca gregaria; assembly: GCF_023897955.1. Lineage (NCBI taxonomy): Eukaryota > Metazoa > Arthropoda > Insecta > Orthoptera > Acrididae > Schistocerca > Schistocerca gregaria. The sequence goes on along the minus strand of NC_064923.1, from coordinate 222,232,773 downwards.
ATGCCTTCACATTTTTCCTGCAGCCATTTCGTCTTAGCTTCCCTGCACTTCCTATTTATTTCATTCCTCAGCGACTTGTATTTCTGTACTCCTGAGTTTCCCGGAACATGTTTGTACTTCCTTATTTCATCAATGAACTGAAGTATTTCTTCTGTTACCCATGGTTTCTTCGCAGCTACCTTCTTTGTACCTACGTTTTCCTTCCCAACTTCTGTGATAACCCTTTTTAGAGATGTCCATTCCACTTCAACTGTAATGCCTACTGCGCTCTTCCTTATTGCTGTATCTGTAGCGGTAGATAACTTCAAACGTATCTCGTCATTCCTTAGTACTTCCGTATCCCACTTCTTTGCGTATTGATTCTTCCTGACTAATGTCTTGAACTTCAGTCTACTCTTCATCACTACTATATTGTGATCTGAGTCTATATCTGCTCCTGGGTACGCCTTACAATCCAGTATCTCATTTCGGAATCTCTGTCTGACCATGATGTAATCTAATTGAAATCTTCCCGTATCTCCCGGCCTTTTCCAAGTATACCTCCTCCTCTGGTGAATCTTGAACAGGGTATTCGCTATTACTAGCTGAAACTTGTTACAGAACTCAATTAGTCTTTCTCCTCTTTCATTCCTTGTCCCAAGCCCTTATTCTCCTGTAACCTTTTCTTCTACTTCTTCCCCTACAACTGCATTCCAGTCGCCCATGACTATTAGATTTTCGTCCCCCTTTACATACTGCATTACCCTTTCAATATCCTCATACACTTTCTCTATCTGTTTATCTTCAGCTTGCGACGTTGGCATGTATACCTGAACTATCGTTGTCGGTGTTGGTCTGCTGTCGATTCTGATTAGAACAACCCGGTCACTGAACTGTTCACAGTAACACACTCTCTGCCCTACCTTCCTGTTCGTAACGAATCCGACACCTGTTATACCATTTTCTGCTGCTGTTGATATTACCCGATACTCATCTGACCAGAAATCCTTGTCTTCCTTCCACTTCACTTCACTGACCCCTACTATATCTAGATTGAGCCTTTGCATTTCCCTTTTCAGATTTTCTAGTTTCCTTACCACGTTCAAGCTTCTGACATTCCACGCCCCGACTCGTAGAACGTTAGCCTTTCGTTGATTATTCAATCTTTTTCTTAGGGTAACCTCCCCCTTGGCAGTACCCTCCCGGAGATCCGAATGGGGGACTATTCCGGAATCTTTTGCCAATGGAGAGATCATCATGACACTTCTTCAATTACAGGCCACATGGCCTGTGGATACACGTTAGAGATAGGATGGTACATGTTTGGAGAGTTAGATTTGGATTTGGAGGACACCATTCAACACGTGGTATGTTGTGAACGTCAGAAGTTTTCCGCGATGTGGCCCACTACATTGCCGAAGGGTCGGAAAGCTTCGACGACCATGTCTTGCGGCACTTCGAAACGGATCTCAAAGACGCGAATTGTCCGAAGACCGAAACCATCGTGATCTACCGTTACTTTTCCAATATGCCCGTCAGAATGCTTAAATTTGACTCCCTGTCCGTGTTGTCGAATTACCTCAGCACATACTACCTACGTCGTCATTTTAATATAGACGGTACTGCCAGTGATAGAGAAGTGAATACGTATCACTTCCTGGAGGTCCAGACGTAGTGTAAGTAGGCTGTTTAGGTTTTTATGTTGGTAACGTCACGTAGCGTTCTGTATGAAAATCACTGACTGTGCTGTGTGCAGTCTGTGGCTGGTTTGTATTATTGGAATATTCGCTTTTGTAGTGCTGGACAGTTGGATGTGAACAGCGTTGCGCAGCAGTGTTGGATGTGGGGAGAGAGATGGCGCAGTTTTGAGAGCGGATGATCTGGACGTGTGTCCGTCAGAAAGAGTAAATTTGTAAGAATTGATGTCATGAACTGATATAAGGTAAATACATTGTTTGTTCTCTATCAAAATCTTTGATTTTCTAAGTATGCGTATCAGTAGTTAGTGCCTTCAGTAGTTTGAATCTTTTATTTAGCTGGCAGTATTGGCACTCGCTGTATTGCGGTAGTTCGAGTAACGAAGATTTTTGTGAGGTAAGTGATTCATGAAAGGTATAGGTTATTGTTAATCAGGGCCATTCTTTCGTAGGGAGTATTGAAACTCAATTTGCGTTGCGCTAAAAATATTGTGTGTCGGTTTAGTGAATGTCTGAGTACGTTCAGTTTTGCTCAGCTGTTTGAAAATCAACTAACGCAGAGGTTTTCCAGCACTGTCATTTATAAAAATTTTCTAAGGGGATGTTCCATGTGTCGACCCTTAGCCGAGGATACCTCAGTGGAATCTTCTGATTTTTTCTTGTAGTTTGTGTAATTAGTGTAGCTTTTATTTATTGCTAGACCGTAATTGTAGGGAGAATTTCTTTTGTAGTTGTAGTTTTTCATTGTTGTACAGTGAAACAGTTGTGGCATGCATGTAAATTTGCACCAAGTATTTCGAAGCTGCGCTTGCAATTAATCAGATGTTATTTTCACAGCTATGCTAATGTGTTTACTTATTTTTGCACTTCAAATTGTGCATTTCTTGTTACCGTGTGAAATACGTGATAATTATGGCGTGTGAAAAACGTAACACTAGGCTCCACAGTAAGTTGAGAAATGATAGTGACGACGATTGTAGCTTATCAGCACCACCGTGTAATGAATTAACAGACATTCAACGTAGTAATTTGGCAATTGTGCTTAGGGAAATGGAGCTGGCGGCAAATAATGGTGTAGGCAGTGAAACAATTAGTGTACAGGGAAATATTATCGATCGATCGGTCGGAAACAGTTCTCCTCAGGAATCCCAAGTGGCAGGACACCATCTTACAAGTCCTGTAGATTCAGGTTTTGGGTCCTCACCGTTTTCTCAGATAAGTCAAGACACATTTTCTGTTTGTCAAAATGTGAATGTTGCAGGTGCAAATCCACTGCCGAAAAGTATAGAGCAACAGATTCCAGACACAAATACATTATTCTTGCAATTAATGCAACAAATGAAACAAAATCAGAGACAAACACAGCAACAGTTAGACACAATGGAACAAAATCTTGAAAAGTTAGACACAATGGAACAAAATCTACAAAAGTTAGACACAATGGAACAACACCAGAGACAAACACAGCAACAGCTTCAAATGTTAGACACCACGCTTGAACAAACACGTGAAGATTTAACTACTGAGTTACATAACGTTGAATCGGAATGTCAAAAAGTCTTTAATGATGTAAAAACATCACATATCACATTTTCACCTATATTTTCGCGTCATGAAAATGCATTACAGAATCACGAAGCAGCCATAAAAGAACTGCAAACTATTGTTCATGAAAATTACGACACCTTGCAAGCTAAAATTGACTCAATTACATCTACCGATTCGGTTACGCAACTTGCAAAAACTCTAGGAAACTTAAAGGACATAGTAGATACGTTTTGAGCATAAATGGACACTCTGAAACTTAGTTCAGAAAAACACACTGAGGAAATCATTTCACTATCGGAGAAAGTAGCCGAACTTTCGGATCAGTTCACTAACATATCTACAAAGGTAGATGATGATCTGAATGACGCAAGACCCGTAGCCTTCACTGACACAGAAGAGTATGTACAAATCACAAAAATCAAACAAAATCAGAATCAAATCAATACCCAGTACAAAAGAGAAATCAGGGAAGTACAAGATCAGTTGACACTGGTAATACAAGAATTACATATTTCAGAGGGGACTCGCGCTTCAACACGGGAAGAGGGAGTGAGAAATACGCAAAAGCCACAAAATAATAACGCAGGGCATTTCGGAAATTATGAAAGAAATTGGCAAGGTGCACCGAATTTTGAGATGGAGCCGCAGACGCGACATAACAATGACCGATATGCGACTCGCCGACACGATGATTTTGACTATAAGCTGTTCATTACTACACGTAAATTCAAAACATTTAAGAATTCTGGCAACGACATTCATCCACAAGCGTGGTTTCATCAATTCTCTCATTGTTTTCCTCCAAACTGGGAATTAGAGCACAGATTAGAATTTATGTGTGGCTATTTAGAGAGTGAACCAACTGTAAGAATGCGATCGGTCATTCACGATTGTCACAGTGAAGTAGAATTTTATCATGCCTTCCTCTCAGCATATTGGTCTCAAGCTACACAAGACTGAGTAAAACATAGCAGCATAATGATGAAACATTTCGAAAAATCTGAATTTTCCAGTCTTCTGAAATATTTTGAAGACATGTTGCATAAGAATCAGTATCTGTCAAACCCATACAGCCCCTCAGAACTCATCCGCATTTGCTTAACCAAATTTCCTGAACATTTAAGACATTATTTTGGCAGGACGTTGCAAAAACGACATTGAAGCTTTTCAGGGACTTTTACAAAAATTAGAAATTGACACAGGCAGTTGGGGGGACGCGAAAACAGGAAAACAACCATTACAGGTCACATCCGTCACAATTCCGAGACGACGGAAACAATAATTGGACACGACAAGGCTATTCTTACAACGCTAATCATGACCAAAACAGAAACCACCCATATGACAACCACTGGCAGAGCAATAATAATCACAGGAAAAGATCACCTCTCCGTGATAATGACTATGAGAGAGACAATCAGAGAAACAGACAGTATGGGAACCAAAATAATTATTATCAAGGGAGACAGAATAACTTCAGACGCAACGGTCCACCGCACAGTTACGATTCCGGGAGAAATTCTCTACCACATGACCGACAAAAGAGAAACTATGGAAACTACAGACATAACGACAGACCTGAATGTCATCAGAACTGGCGGGATTCAAACAGGGCAGGGCCTTCTCGACAAGGTGAATTTGTAGAAGTTAGGTCTCCAAATCCCAAAAACGGTGCGCGCCAACAAAGAGACAATAGGCAAGGACTCACACCGCTGGCAGCCACAAAAAGGTATATACGAAGGTGACCACGTAGCTGCTGTGGCTAGTAATTAAGTAAAAATGAAAGACATTAGGGACATCTTACTCCAGGAACACGACGTAAAACATAACAACATTGCATATCCTGTAATTCACATTACAGTAAATGACGTAAAATTTCCGGCAGTATTTGACTCTGGCAATCCCATTTCAGTAATCATTGGTACAGCCTTTAGCAAATGCCACAAATCGAACGATTGTCCCACACTTCCGTTACGTAAGATTAAATTACAAGGTGCAATCGTTGGAAAAAGTGTAGGTGCACGCCAGCCGGTGTGGCGTAGCGGTTCTAGGCGCTACAGTCTGGAACCGCGCGACCGCTACGGTCGCAGGTTCGAATCCTGCCTTGGGCATGGATGTGTGTGATGTCCTTAGGTTAGTTAGTTCTAAGATCTAGGGGACTGATGACCTCAGCAGTTAAGTCCTATTGTGCTCAGAGTCATTTGAACCATTTGTAGATGTACGCCAACAAACCAACTTAGTTTCAGTGAATACAAAGTAATCTTAAACTTTCACAATGCTGAAATAAGTTTAGGCAAAGAAGGTAAGTCATTAGCTTTAAAAGTTGAAGATTGGGTCTCAAACCATGACGAGGAAATTAATCGGCTTTACCTCCTGTTAGACAACAGTTCAGAACTTTCGACGGAACTTGACACTAACAATCACTCTGCAAGTATTGAGAGAGATGATATCGACGGCGTATTTGATTGTAATGAGTTAATTCAGAATAAAATTCAAACAATTGAGAACTGTAATGATACTGATAGGCAGGATCTTGTTGAGATTTGACAAGCACATTCCACAGTTTTTAGTCACAAAACAGGAACAATCAAGGGATTTCAATACCAATTTTGTGTTCGTGTGCATACTACATTTTGTGTTAGACCATACGTAATTTCGGCACATTGTAGGGACCGTGTTAGAGCAGAAATACAATCTATGCTTGACGAGGGTATTATTGAGCCTGCAGTAAGCTCGTACAACAATCCATTACATGTTGTTGAGACGAAAAATGGATCGGTCAGGCTTGTCTTAGATTCGAGACAAATCAATACTATCATCATTCCTGAAACAGAGAGGCCGCAAACGTTGCAAGAACTTCTTCAAAATTTTAATGGTGTAAAAGTGTTGTCTTCCATTGATCTCAGATCCAGATTTTATCAGATCAAACTTCATCCAGAATTTAGAAAATACACAGCTTTCCTTTGTTTCGGCGTTTGTTATCAATTTCGGAAATTTCCTTTTGGTTTGAACATTTCTTCGGCAGCACTCATTCGTGGGCTAAATTCCATATTACCTGAGTTCTTAAAAAGTCACATCACCTTATATGTGGTCAATATTCTGATAGCAGAAGCCTCATGAGAACAACATAATCGCATCCTCAACAGTGTGTTACATATTTTTGCAGAATCTGGAATTACAGTTAACTTGGAAAAGTCTGAATTCGGTAGCAAAAAGGTGAAGTTTTTGGGACATATTATTTCTTCTGAAGGTATTCAGCCGGATCCTGAAAAGTTAGAAGCAATCAGAGCCATTCCAGTTCTATCCACAAAAAAAAAAAAGTCCGCAGTTTTCTAGGTCTCGTAAATTTTTACCGTCGTTTTCTGAATATGCAAATTCTAGTTACACCAAAACTTTGTTCTGTCACAGTTGGAATTCAATTCTTTGAAAGAATCGCTACTTAACGCGCCAATATTAGCTCATCCAGATCTGTCACAAGATTTCTGCCTTAGCACGGATTCTTCTGAAGTCGGTCTTGGTGCCCATTTATTTCAAGAAGCCATAGAGAATGACACTACTGTTCAGAAAACCATTGCTTTTGCTAGCCGAGTGCTAACAAAATCTGAAAAAAATTATTCTGTTACTGAATTAGAACCTTTAGCTATCGTTTGAGCATTTAACAAATTCCGTTTCTTTCTTTCTGGTAAGCATGTAAAAGTATACAGTGATCATCGTGCATTACAATTTCTTTTGTCTTCAAAATTAAATCATGATAGGTTAAAACGGGCATTGTTTCTGCAAGAATTCCACTTCACAATAGTCTACATTCCCAGCAAGGAGAATATTGTTGCGGACGCATTGTCACGCGCACCGGCTGGGCTTGAGAAAAGTAACACAGAAGGCAACCTCGAGAAAAATTTCAGTATTCTTTACATTCGGAAAGTTGCCTTTGAAAACTTCATCACAGCATTCTTAAAGGACATTGCTCATGAACAAGATAAAGATCCGATTTGGAAATACATCAAAAGTAAATGGCATGAAAAGACACACACACAGATTCGGCATTATTATCTGGTTAGAAACAACATACTCTTCAAATGCTGCTCTGTTGATGACAAGCTATGGATATTTTGCATTCCTGGCGATTTTGTTAATAAGCTCATTTGGTACATTCATTTGAGCTATGTACATTTTGGTCCACGAAAATGTTATCATATTCTTCAGACGACTTGTTATTTTAACAATATGGAAAAGAGAATTCGAAGAGTCTTGTCTGTTTGTAAACTTTGTCAAAAGGCTAAACCATCTACTATCTCACATCGTGCTCCGTTGTTTCCTATCATTCCTTCTAAATTAAAAGAATTTGTTGCTGTTGATCTCTTGGGACCCCTTGTCAGAACATTGAATGGATTTTCGTATGTTCTAGTAGCTGTTGGACTTACTCCAAAATTTGTTTCTTTCACTCCGTTACGTAAAGCCACTGGGCGGTCTGTATCCAACGCCTTTGTTAAAAATTTCTTACGTGAAGTTGGCCACGCTGCTAAAGCCATTTCAGGTAACGGACCGCAATTCATATCTGCTGTTTGGTCACACGCGCTGCGGAATCGTAAATTAAACCTGTTTTTATTTAATTGTACCCACCACATTGTAACCCGTCTGAACGGATTATGAAAGAAATCAATAAGCTTTGCAGCCTTTATTGTCACAGAAAGCATCAGTATTGGGGCAGATATTTACACTTTTTTCAAAACGTGCTAAATGAAATGCCTCATGACTCCACTGCTTTACCACATATTCTTGTGCTGAAGAATAAAGAACCACGGAACAGTGTAAGAGAGCTTGTACCTTTTCCGAATACACGTAAACTTCGAGACAAAGTCATAATTGATTTGGCTATTAAAAATATAAATTCTGCAGCAGACAAAAGGAGAAAACTACACGGTAAAGCAAATGCAAAGAAATTATATATTGGTCGGAAAGTTCTCAATAAAGCTCATTCATTGTCACATAAGACGAGACACTTCAGTCACAAATTCTTTCTGATTTACAGAATACGACGTATACCACATGACAATTGCTTTGAAGTTGAAACTCTGTGTACTAGGAAGAGTAAAGGATTGCACCACATTTCACATGTGAAACCCTTTATTGAGAGATAATCTGCTTTTTGACTTAGTCTCTGTCATAAAGTTTTTCACTTCATGTTACTAGTACGCTTTGTCACACTTAGAAACTGTCAACATGCAACAATGTTTTGAAGTTAACTATCCAGTATAGAACCTAGGGAACATATTTAGACAGTAATTACGAATGCATTGTTATAGTGAACAGACGACACAGTGTTATTGTGTGTGTACGTTCTTGCTTGTTAGTTGCACAATTACGTAATGACTATAAGGTTCACATACTTAGAACACATTCCGGTACAGCTAATGAGATTTTAATGCAACATTTTGGTTTACTTGAAAATACATTCTGCATTTAAAGTACTTTCTGAGAGATACCAGATGACACAGTGGTTAGTTTATTTGAGTGCTAGACGATTATATCACGACACTACTAATGAGTGACACAGTATATATTATTGCTTTTGGGCTGGATCTGTTTTATATCTGCACAGTTTTTCTGAATTCTTCTGGAAATTAAAACATGTTTTAGTAACAACTTTTGTGGTATAGCTACAATGAGACAGCCACTTTCGTAGCACAACAATACGTTACAGTATAGTACTTTCTAGTCGACTCGAGAAAAAGCCATTAGGTGGAGAAAAAAGAGGCCATTAACCTCGCTTCTGACATTTCTTTGTAGAAAGCATTTCAAATAAGACACGCTCATACTTGAAACATATGATTACAGTTTGGAGCTTGTACTTTGTGATATTTACTGAAATGACTAATTAAATGATGAGAAACATTTCACGTCTATTGTCTTGCCAATTGAGAGATTTTTTACTACATTATGAAATGTCATATGGCTAGTGAATGACGTTTCACGCCTTGCTTTATGTATATATTTACTCATTTTGTTTAATATCTAGTTTCTAGTTGCACTGCAGCATTGGTTAAAATAAAATTTAATAGATGTACTAATATCACTATTTTCTGTCTACAGACCCAGTAAAGAATAATTTTATTATATACTTTCTTAGAAAAGAGAGCACAAATAGACGTTTCTCTTCACAGGAATTGCATACAGAAATTTTTCAACAATTTGGTAACTTATTTGCAGAGTAACTTTTTGTGATACATCACTCTAGTGTTAAGATCTGACATAGGTATTAGACATTTCCTATCCCTAATGTAATATTTTTTCTGCTTGAGCTTTGTCATGTTTAAGTATAAGTTATAGCATTTGCTGCTGCTGTTTGCCAGGCATACTGCTACTGAATTTCACTTTGTATTACTCTGTTAAGCCAGTTTTACTACTGATTTATTTTTCTTATTGCTGCACATGGGCTCATACTAGTTGTAATGTTGCATTTGCTTTGCTAATTTAGATTTACTGCTGCTAGCTTTGCCAAATTGCATTTTTTGTCATTGCTGTTTGTGTTCACTGTTTTGTGCTGCTGCATTGCCTCGACCCTTAGTTTATGCATCTGAGCTCAGTAGATTTAAGTTAGCTTAAGAGGGGGTAGGCTATATAAGAAAATGAGTTGCGATGAATTGGAAGAATGCATTGAGACATTCTAAAAAAAAAGTTTGTAAAAGAAAAGGTACTGTACAAAGAAGAATAATTATTTTGAAAGAGAGTATAAATAGAACACAGAAAGCAGGTATAGATAGGACTTTTTGTGAATAATGATGAACGAAGGGAGATCTCCAAGAAATAAAGAAAGTTTTGTTTGCAAAAAACTTCAGTAAAACAAACCGTGTCCTTTCCTTTTGTGTTATTCCACTATGTGTTTGTGTACCCTTGTGAAATGGTGTTCTTCCTGCCTCTATGTGTTTATCTGATAAGAGTTATGTTGTAGAATTTTTCTAATACTATGTTATGCTCTGTGATGACCTACCTACCAATATTCTTCAAATCTTCGAGTGACTCTGCTGTGGGTTTGCTCTGTTGTGGCCCATTCCCTGTCTGCATGTCAAGAGTCAGCATTGTCTTTCCGTTGGAAGGACAACACTATTTCATCAAGACTGCATGGAAATTCACTACTTCCTTGTGTATTTCCTTTACTGCTCAGACTTTGAGAAGAAAAAAAACACTGCAATTTTACTGTGATGTATGATCAGAACTGTCTTTATGGACTGTGAGAAAATTTTAGCTTTTGACCAACATTGTATCAATATGTGCGTGCATTTGATTTCTTTGTTATTGTAATTATGAATTTTTTTTCAAATCTGTATTGGTGACTGCCCAAAACAATTTGTAAAATATTTTGATGGGGCATGGGGGCTATGTAAGAAGGCTGGTTAGGTTTCTATGTTGGTACATCTACATCTACATGACTACTCTGCAATTCACATTTAAGTGCTTGGCAGAGGGTTCATCGAACCACAATCATACTATCTCTCTACTATTCCACTCCCGAACAGCGAGCGGGAAAAACGAAAACCTAAACGTTTCTGTTCGAGCTCTGATTTCTCTTATTTTATTTTGATGATCATTCCTACCTATGTAGGTTGGGCTCAACAAAATATTTTCGCATTCGGAAGAGAATGTTGGTGACTGAAATTTCGTAAAAAGCTCTCGCCGCGACGAAAAACGTCTATGCTGTAATGACTTCCATCCCAACTCGTGTATCATATCTGCCACACTCTCTCCCCTATAACGCGATAATACAAAACGAGCTGCCCTTCTTTGCACCCTCTCGATGTCCTCCGTCAATCCCACCTGGTAAGGATCCCACACCGCGCAGCAATATTCTAACAGAGGACGAACGAGTGTAGTGTAAGCTGTCTCTTTAGTGGACTTGTTGCATCTTCTAAGTGTCCTGCCAATGAAACGCAACCTTTGGCTCGCCTTCCCGACAATATTATCTATGTGGTCCTTCCAACTGAAGTTGTTCGTAATTTTAACACCCAGGTACTTAGTTGAATTGACAGCCTTGAGAATTGTACTCTTTATCGAGTAATCGAATTCCAACGGATTTCTTTTGGAACTCATGTGGATCATCTCACACTTTTCGTTATTTAGCGTCAACTGCCACCTGACACACCATACAGCAATCTTTTCTAAATCGCTTTGCAGCTGATACTGGTCTTCGGATGACCTTACTAGACGGTAAATTACAGCATCATCTGCGAACAACCTAAGAGAACTGCTCAGATTGTCACCCAGGTCATTTATATAGATCAGGAACAGTAGAGGTCCCAGGACGCTTCCCTGGGGAACACCTGATATCACTTCAGTTTTACTCGATGATTTGCCGTCTATTACTACGAACTGCGACCTTCCTGACAGGAAATCACGAATCCAGTCGCACAACTGAGACGATACCCCATAGCTCCGCAGCTTGATTAGAAGTCGCTTGTGAGGAACGGTGTCAAAAGCTTTCCGGAAATCTAGAAATACGGAATCAACTTAAGATCCCCTGTCGATAGCGGCCATTACTTCGTGCGAATAAAGAGCTAGCTGCGTTGCACAAGAGCGATGTTTTCTGAAGCCATGCTGATTACGTGTCAATAGATCGTTCCCTTCGAGGTGATTCATAATGTTTGAATACAGTATATGCTCCAAAACCCTACTGCAAACCGACGTCAATGATATAGGTCTGTAGTTAAATGGATTACTCCGACTACCCTTCTTGAACACTGGTGCGACCTGCGCAATTTTCCAATCTGTAGGTACAGATCTATCGGTGAGCGAGCGGTTGTATATGAGTGCTAAGTAGGGAGCTATAGTATCAGCGTAATCTGAAAGGAACCTAATCGGTATACAATCTGGACCTGAAGACTTGCCCGTATCAAGCGATTTGAGTTGCTTCGCAACCCCTAAGGTATCTACTTCTAAGAAACTCATGCTAGCAGATGTTCGTGTTTCAAATTCTGGAATATTCCATTCGTCTTCCCTAGTGAAGGAATTTCGGAAAACTGCGTTCAATAACTCCGCTTTAGCGGCACAGTCGTCGATAACAGTACCATCGGCACTGCGCAGCGAAGGTATTGACTGCGTCTTGCCGCTTGTGTACTTTACATACGACTAGAATTTCTTCGGATTTTCTACCAAATTTCGAGACAATGTTTCGTTGTGGAACCTATTAAAGGCATCTCGCATCGAAGTACGTGCCAAATTTCGCGCGTCTGTAAATTTTAGCCCATTTTCGGGATTTCGCGTTCTTCTGAACTTCGCATGCTTTTTCCGTTGCCTCTGCAACAGCGTTCGGACCTTTTTTGTGTACCACGGGGGATCCGTTCCATCTCTTACCAATTTATGAGGTATGAATATCTCAATTGCTGTTGCTACTATATCTTTGAATTTGAGCCACATCTCGTCTACATTCGCATAGTCAGTTCGGAAGGAATGGAAATTGTCTTTTAGGAAGGCTTCTAGTGGCACTTTATCCGCTTTTTTAAATAAAATTATTTTGCGTTTGTTTCTGATGGATTTGGAAGAAATGGTATTGAGCCTAGCTACAATGACCTTGTGATCACTAATCCCTGTATCAGTCATGATGCTCTCTATCAGCTCTGGATTGTTTGTGGCCAAGAGGTCAAGTGTGTTTTCGCAACCATTTACAATTCGCGTGGGTTCGTGGACTAACTGCTCTAAATAATTTTCGGAGAATGCATTTAGGACAATCTCGGAAGACGTTTTCTGCCTACCACCGGTTTTGAACAAGTATTTTTGCCAACATACCGAGGGTAGGTTGAAGTCCCCACCAACTATAACCGTATGAGTGGGGTATTTATTTGTTACGAGACTCAAACTTTCTCTGAACTGTTCCGCAACTGTATCATCGGAGTCTGGGGGTCGGTAGAAGGAGCCAATTATTACCTTAATTCGGCTGTTAAGTATAACCTCCACCCACACCAATTCGCACGGAGTATCTACTTCGACTTCACTACAAGATAAACCACTACTGACAGACACCAACACTCCACCACCAATTCTGCCTAATCTATCTTTCCCGAACACGGTCTGAGACTTCGTAAAAATTTCTGCAGAACTTATTTCAGGCTTTAGCCAGCTTTCTGTACCTATAACGATATCAGCTTCTGTGCTTTCTATTAGCGCTTGAAGCTCAGGGACTTTTCCAGCGCAACTACAACAGTTCCTTGATCCAAGCACGTCCTGTAATTGCCAAGCACCCTTTGACATTGAAGCCCATCCCGCACTTTCCCGAGGCCTTCTAACCTAAAAAACCGCCCAGTCCATGCCACACAGCCTCCGCTACCCGTGTAGCCGCCAGATGAGTGTAGTGAACTCCTGACCTATTCAGCGGAACCCGAAACCCCACCACCCTATGGCGCAAGTCAAGGAATCTGCAGCCAATACGGTCGCAAAACCGTCTGAGCCTCTCATTCAGACCCTCCACCCGGCTCTGCACCAAAGGTCCGCAGTCGGTTCTGTCAACGATGCTGCAGATGGTGAGCTCTGCCTTCATCTCGTAAGCAAGACCGGCAGCCTTCACCAAATCAGATAGCCGCTGGAATCCAGAGAGAATTTCCTCAGATCCAAAGCGACACACGTCATTAGTGCCGACATGTGCCACCACCTGCAGCTGGCTGCACCCTGTGCTCTTCATGGCATCCGGAAGGACCCTTTCCACATCAGGAATGACTCCTCCCGGAATGCACACGGAGTGCACACTGGATTTCTTCCCCTCCTTAGCCGCCATATCCCTAAGGGGCCCCATTACGCGCCTAACATTGGAGCTCCCAACGTCATGTAGCGCTCTGTATGAAAATTACTGACTTTGCTGTGTGCAGTCTGTGGCTGGTTTGTATTGTTGGAATATTTGCTATTGTAGTGTTGGGCAGCTGGATGTGAACAGCGCTGCAGAGTTGGAGGTGAGCCGCCAGCAGTGTTGGGTGTTGGGAGAGAGATGGCGGAGTTTTGAGAGCGGATGATCTGGACGTGTGTCCGTCAGCAAGAGTACATTTGTAATATATATATTAACACTATTAAGGTAAATACATTGTTTATTATCTATCAAAATCTTTCATTTGCTAAGTATGCCTATCAGTAGTTAGTGCCTTGAGTAGTAAGAATGTTTTATTTAGCTGGCAGTGTTGGCGCTCGCTGTAATGCACTAGTTCGTGTAACGAAGATTTTTGTGAGGTAAGTGATTCATGAAAGGTATAGGTTATTGTTAATCAGGGCCATTCTTTTGTAGGGATTATTGAAAGACAGATTTCGTTGCGCTAAAAATATTGTGTGTCAGTTTAGTGAATGTCTGAGTACGTTCAGTTTTGCTCAGCTGTTTGAAAATCAAATAACGTAGAGGTTTTCCAGCACTGTCATTTATAAAAATTTTCGAAGGGAATGTTTCAGTAGCTCTTCGCGAATGAATTGATCAGTATCATAGCCACGTAGTCGTGTATGTTCGGTTTGGAATGTTACTTTATGTATCGCTTGGCGGTAAAATAGTGCCATGAGGTACAGCAGTAATGGACGCTACACAACACGTAGTACCGATTAGGTGCGCATGCCGTAACTGACGGTAAAAAATTTCAGTAGATCTGTGAACAGGAACACTCCTGTCATTTCAGGCAGCTGCGAATCAAAAATGCTTCGACGTGTACTGTTCGTGATCAGTAATTGACCCACCTTAAAGCTGTAGTCTAGCGTTCGTGAAGATCGTGGCGCTCTTAAGAAAACAGCAGTTTAATTCCTGTTGTTGCATTTACTTTAAAAAATAAGGATGTGTAAATATACAAAATTATGCTCCGAAGTGCTGAACAGGCTTCATTTCCTTGGTCGAAATACACTCCTGGAAATTGAAATAAGAACACCGTGAATTCATTGTCCCAGGAAGGGGAAACTTTATTGACACATTCCTGGGGTCAGATACATCACATGATCACACTGACAGAACCACAGGCACATAGACACAGGCAACAGAGCATGCACAATGTCGGCACTAGTACAGTGTATATCCACCTTTCGCAGCAATGCAGGCTGCTATTCTCCCATGGAGACGATCATAGAGATGCTGTATGTAGTCCTGTGGAACGGCTTGCCATGCCATTTTGACCTGGGGCCTCAGTTGGACCAGCGTTCGTGCTGGACGTGCAGACCGCGTGAGACGACGCTTCATCCAGTCCCAAACATGCTAAATGGGGAACAGATCCGGAGATCTTGCTGGCCAGGGTAGTTGACTTACACCTTCTAGAGCACGTTGGGTGGCACGGGATACATGTGGACGTGCATTGTCCTGTTGGAACAGCAAGTTCCCTTGCCGGTCTAGGAATGGTAGAACGATGGGTTCGATGACGGTTTGGATGTACCGTGCACTATTCAGTGTCCCCTCGACGATCACCAGAGGTGTACGGCCAGTGTAGGAGATCGCTTCCCACAACATGATGCAGGGTGTTGGCCCTGTGTGCCTCGGTCGTATGCAGTCCTGATTGTGGCGCTCACCTGCACGGCGCCAAACAAGCATACGACCATCATTGGCAACAAGGCAGAAGCGACTCTAATCGCTGAAGACGACACGTCTCCATTCGTCCCTCCATTCACGCCTGTCGCGACACCACTGGAGGCGGGCTGCACGATGTTGGGGCGTGAGCGGAAGACGGCCTAACGGTGTGCGGGACCGTAGCCCAGCTTCATGGAGACGGTTGCGAATGGTCCTCGCCGATACCCCAGGAGCAACAGTGTCCCTAATTTGCTGGGAAGTGGCGGTGCGGTCCCCTACGGCACTGCGTAGGATCCTACGGTCTTGGCGTGCATCCGTGCGTCGCTGCGGTCCGGTCCCAGGTCGACGGGCACGTGCACCTTCCACTGACCACTGGCGACAATATCGATGTACTGTGGAGACCTCACGCCCCACGTGTTGAGCAATTCGGCGGTACGTCCACCCGGCCTCCTCCACTATACGCCCTCGCTCAAAGTCCGTCAGCTGCACATACGGTTCACGTCCACGCTGTCGCGGCATGCTACCAGTGTTAAAGACTGCGATGGAGCTCCGTATGCCACGGCAAACTGGCTGACACTGACGGCGGCGGTGCACAAATGCTGCGCAGCTAGCGCCATTCGACGGCCAACACCGCGGTTCCTGGTGTGTCCGCTGTGCCGTGCGTGTGATCGTTGCTTGTACAGCCCTCTCGCAGTGTCCGGAGCAAGTATGGTGGGTCTGACACACCGATGTCAATGTGTTCTTTTTTCCATTTCCAGGAGTGTACTATAATATCAACATATTTATCTCATACTGATGTAACAGTCATAAACAAGGAAATTCAGATAACGTCTTTTCTCTGTAACTTATAAAACAGTAAGAGAGAGGAATATTTATTTAGATGTCTAACCGTAAGAAACGGTACTGTTTCTGCAGACTTATGAGTATAGTTTATTCTTTTTTGCCAGAGGGTTACAGTAACAAGAAATAATTATTTAAATAGAACATTGTTTTCTCCTATTATGTAGCCGTTCTATTTAAGCCGACTTGTACAACCGAATTTAAATCAAATTTCTATTAATTGTAGATAGGGGAATTCGAAAGTTCAAAATTTCAGGGGTGAATGCCACGTGCTGTACAAAATTGCTCTTTTCAGATGGATGTTCTGGCGGTGGAATGTTGATTTAAGCGAGATGTTGAAATGAGTGCTCATTTTTGTGAATACGCAACTTTTTGAGCCTTCTAAACGACATACAGACGAGATGTAAAGTCATGGAGAGTCAAGCTTCTCAAAGAATACATTGAATTCAGTGATAAAACAGTATTCATTCCATATCCCCGCAAAAAGAAATCACTGGTTTTAAATTGGGAGACCGTGAGGGCCACGGCGTTCCATCCATCTTCCAGGAAATCTGTTGCTCAAATTGTACAAATGGCTCTAAGCACTATAGGACTTAACATCTGAGGTCATCAGTCACCTACACTTACTACAATTACTTAAACGTAACTAACCTAAGGACATCGCACACATCCATGCCCGAGGCAGGATTCGAACGTGCGACTGTAGCAGCAGCGCGATTCCGGACTGAGGTGCCTAAAACCGTTCGACCACAGCAGCCGGCTTCCGTTGTTCAGTGCTTGCACGTCACACGCAGAATAGGCTTCGTAGCCATCGTGCTGCATAACCATCGTGCTGCATAACCATTGTGCTGCATAACCATCGTGCTGCATCCTCTTACAGCCTCTTTAGACTGACATTTTAAAGGAAAGAATCTAAATTGTCGATGAAAAAATGGAAACGTTTCGAATATCAGTGTATCTGCGAAATAGTGTAGACCGATAATATCTTCTCCAACGATTCGGCATCATGCGTTAATGGACCACAACCTCTGACGATCGATATGACATATCCATCGAGGATTTTCTAAGGTCAATGATGCTTATTTTAATGACTCAGTGTACCAGAATTTGTGAACATGAATTCATCAGACAGCATTGCAATTTGTGAGGCATCCAGAGTTGAATAATGCACGGTCCGTTATTGAGAAATAACTGCGCAATTGAAATCATTTCCATGCAGTTATTGTGCCAGTCACTGGTGGTGCAGGTGAAACTTGTAACAGTGTCACACCGATATATGGCTAATACAAGTGACTGCAGCTGCTTCTAGTATGTTATCGTGAGGACTGTGGTATGTTGCAGCTGTCACTTCCTCTCTTCATCCTCTCAATGTAAAGGGTTCTAGACACTTTCAGGTGTTTGTAAAGCATATTCTCATTGACGTAAGACGTTATATGGTTAAATGTATGGAAACAGCAACTCAAAAGTTTTGTGTCATGTTCACAAATGTTCCATGTATCAATCATTAGCCATACATGTCCAGGCTATAGTCCAATTCCGCCCACATTCGCCCCAAAGTGTCCGCATGGGTTCCTTGTCCCTAGTAAGTCAGCGATGTTTAAGGGGAAGTGCAGATCAGAATAAATGACTTTGATGTAACCCCACAGATCTCCGGTGACGTGAAGACCATGCCAACAACTCCAGATCTTCAGTTGGTGCACAACCGATCCGTCGTCGTGATTGCTCATGATTATCCGAGGATTGCCGAACATTGTTGTGGAAGTGGGTAGGACCGCAATTTCCAGTTGATGCACGATCGATTTCTCGTCGTGGTGGCTCAGTATCCCAGAACTCCCCGACCATCGTTGAGAAAGTGTAGAGGATCACAATTTCCAGCTGATGCAGACCTGATCCATCGTCGTGGTAGCTCAGTAAGCGAGAACTCCAGAGTACGGTTCTAGAAGTGTTGTGGAGCACGATTTCCAGCTGATGCGCATCAATGCTTCGTCGTGGTAGATCAGTATCCGAGAACTCTCTAACATCTTTGTGTGGTGGAGCATTATTCCTGCTAATGAACGGTCGATCCATCGCCGTGGTAGCTTAATATCTGAGAACACCAGAATATCGTTGCGGTGGTATAGAGGAGCACCAACCTGTTGAAAAATAAAACTATCATGCTCCTCTTGCAATTGCGTCTTGAGCCACAGCTGAAGAATGGCCAGGTAAAATGTCTATTGATCGTAGCCTCTACTAAGAAGACGCGTCCAAACTGTACACTTTTGGCCTTTACAAAGCACGAAACGCAGTTGCCTTTGCGGAATCACAGACATGCAGAGAATGTCTGCGCCCCTGGCTCGCTCGTTGTCATGTTCAACAGCGCTGTCCCGATGAAAGTTAATTTTATTGATGACGGTCAGTTGCGGATGAATTAGTCCTCTTTCATGTCAATGCAAAATTGTCGCCGCTAACATTTTTCACTGCAGTGGCTGGAGCAACTGAATCAGATACAATTTCGTTTGCAGATCTTTTCTCAGCTTTCTCCAAAACGTTGGTTGTGAAATCCCTAGCTCTCGACTGGCACGAGATATTGGTTTTCTTGGTCTTCTGAGGAATGTCTCCCTGATCCGTTCAAACTTTTCCTCAGATGCTGATGGCCGCCCACAGGTTTTTCTTTTACAAAGATATCCTGCTTTCCGGAATATCTGTACTCACTTGTAAAAGGATTGTCTGGTAGGTGGAGTCTTCTGAAATTGCGACCTGAATTTCCGACGCACTACGGTTGTGAGCTCTCTCTTGCAGAAATCCAGCTCGCAAAATGCCTTCTCCATTGGCCTGTCACCTGTTTCTGGAGATCCTAATTTTTCTTAATGCGGACTACCAGAAGCGCACATTTGTTGAAGAACATTTTGAAGTGCTCCAACTTGGCTGTTCTTGAGATGTTCAGTTTATTACATCTTGCTCTATTGGCCAATTTCCGCCTTAAAGGCAGTTTTCAAGAGCACCATGTGTCGATGTGTTCTACAATGATCCTGTTATTAGGCTGAAGCGATAAAAGTCACCGGATTCCTCCCAACATCGCGTCGGACCTTCTTTTCTCATCGTAGTGCAGTATCTTGACTTGGCATGGACTCAACAGGCCGTTGGAAGTCCACTACAGAAATGATGACCCATGCTACTTCTATAGATGGGAAAGTGTTACGGATGCAGAGCCTTGTGAGTAAACTTAACCCTCGACCGTGTCCCATAAATGTTTGCTGGGTGGCCAAATCATTCGCTCCAAATAGCCGAGCATAACCATTTCCAGTTAATGATCGGTTCAGTTGGATCAGAGGACCGAGTCCATTCCATGTATAAACAGCCCACACCATTACGAACCTACCACCAGCTTGTACAGTGTGTTGTTGACAGCTTGGGGCCATTGCTTCGCGGGGTCTGCGATACTCACGAACCCTACCATCATCTCTTACCAACAGAGATTGCAACTCGTCTGACCAGGTAACGGTTATCCAGGGTCCAACAGATACGGTCACGAGCCCAGGAGACGAGCTGCATGCGATGTCGTGCTGTTTGTTAGCAAAGGCACTTGCGTCGGTCGTCTGCCACCCTACCCCATTAATTCCAAATTTCGCCCTGTCCTAACGGATACGTTCGTCGCACTTCACACGTTAATTTCCGTGGTTATTTCAGCCAGTGTTGCTTGCCTGTTAGCACTGAGAACTCTACGCAAACTCCACTGCTCTCGGTCGTTAAGTGAATGCCGTCGGCAATTTCGTTACCCTCGGTGAGAGATAATGCCTGAAATTTGGTATCCTCGGCGCACTATTGACACTGTAGATCTCAAAATATTAAATACCGTATCGACTTTCGAAAGGAAAAGTCCCTTGCGCCTAGTTACAATTACCATCCCGCGGTAAAAGCCCGTTAATTTCCGCCATGTGGCAGTAATCAAGTCGGGAACCTTTCACATCAATCACCTGAGTAGAAATGACAGTTCTCCCAAAGCACTGCCTTCTTAAGCCTTTTGTACTCGACACTGCAGCCTTCTTTATATGTGCATATCTCTGTCCTATGACTTTTGTCACCTCAGTTTAGTGGATCTGAAAGATAGCACGTAAGGTGCAAACGCCAGAATTAAAACCAGAGAACTTACTACGTGCAGTAGTAGCCACCAGTGTGAATAACGCCTCTTTATAGGACACTATATGTGCTCACTTTCGTTATTGAACATCCAACTTGTTTTGGGCGATCATGTCAGATGGTCATTGAAGACGTCTGTAATGAAAAACACGAGAACGGCGGCTGCAAACTGACTGACACACTCGCGAATTCTCTTAGTATCAAAATACGAAGGAAGCACCGTCAGCTGGTAATTAGTTGGCGAGATGAATTCCAGACCCACGCATCAGTGCTGTAAATGCCTGCAATAGGAAAACATGGCTTCGGCACATAAAACATGGGCTATGGAGCAATGTAACAGTGTCGTTTTGTCGGATGAGCCTTGTTTCACATTGTTTACAGCTTCTGGCCGAGTTTACGTCTGGCGTTGATTTGGGTCCCATAGTTACCCTGCGAGATTGCATTAGAGCCAAGGAATCTATGACCATTCTTTACGATCAGGTCCATCCCGCTGTACAATATTTGTTCCCAAATGCTGATGCAGTGTTCTAAGACGTCAGAGGCCCTGTAAATACAGTTCGCGTCTTCAAGGAGTCCAGAACTGGGTTTGTGAGCACGAGGACCAGTTGTCGCTTCTTCCCTGGCCACAACTATCAACGGATCTCAATATTGTTGAGCCTTTGTGGTTTATTTTGGAGAGGAGAGTGCGTTGTCACTTCCCTTCTTCATTATCGTTACCTGAACTTGCCAATGTTTTGCAGGAAGAATGGAATAGGATCTAAACATTCATGGTGGTGTCTGTTTGTTCTATATCGTGTCTCCCTACCACTTTCGCGCAACGTTAGGGAATTGACTAGTTTGAACCTGGGACCTGTTGCTGGTAAGGAGACGCCAGACCACACATGACATGTAGAATTCAGAAGAGTTCAGTGAGACTAGCGATGATATAACCAAATACTTAATGATCTCAGCGTCAGCTCCACTGCACTCCCTGTAAAAGAATCGTAATACTAACTAAATTCAGTGGAAGGGGTTCAAGACTTTCCTATTTTTAGTTAGCTGGTAAAATAACGTCGAAAAAGCAGTTAAGTTTACCATTGGAAATTTTATTCTACTCACAAAACATTGTTTATAAATTGCACTATAGATAAAAGGAAGTGTTTTAATACAGGATGGTAAAAACCATCTGCGTTCAACAAAAATGTGAATGAATATTCCCTGAGTTGGTTTCCAAGTTCTACCATGGATCGAAGGATGACCTATGCCATATCACATATATAATCTAGGTTTAAATTAAGTTTCACAAAAGAGAAAACTATCAAAATGGTCTACAGTGACCCTCAATTATTTTTAATTACTTATTTAACTTGTCGTAAATTACAGTGGCTGATGTGGCTTCTCAATAACTATATAAAAGAAAAATCATCGCGTTTCAGATCTTTTCTTCAAGTGGCAAATGTGAACACCATGAGTTTTAATTAACGATCGACACTAGTATTACGCAAAAAGGGGGTGTAGCAGATGAGACTTCTGCAGTTCTGAGTGAAGCTTTATGCGCTGTTATGCGGCATTGCGTGGGTTCATTACCTTATCCGTGTTCGTTAGGGGCGGCGGGAAGCACAGCTCCGCTCACCTTGCCGTCTCGGAAGCAACTCTCTCCTAACTTCTCCTTACTACAATTTACCGAAGTTGGTTTAAAAAAAACTATCTAGCTGTGTTTTCATCTGACCAATCAGGGTCTCAATGTTAACCTTAAGCTCCGTCTACAAAAATTCTGTCTATCCAATGAGAAACATTATACTTTTAGTGATGGGGCAATGTTTTTAAAGTTTGCAACGTAACAGAGACGCGAAAAAGTCTCACGCTAAAACTGCAGCTGGTGTGGTCCTTTTAGCGTTATCGTAAGATTTTCTGGAGGGCTCTATCTTTTAACGTGGGCTGAGGGTGGTCCTAATGTAACAGACACGCGAAAAAGTCTCACGCTAAAACTTGCGGGTGGTAGTGGCCCTTTTTGTGTTATCGTAAGATGTACACTGTTTTTCTGGGGGGCTCTAGCTTTTAACATAGGCTGGGGGTGGTCACTGACGTAACAGAGACGCGAAACAGTCTCACGCTAAAGCGTGCGGGTGGTAAACTTAGAGGCAGGCTGGCGACGTGGGTGTCCAGTCCGTCCCTTATCGTGGAGCCTTCTAGCTTAACACGGTTCTGCTCTCGGCTTCTGTTCTCGTTTCTCCACTCGGAAGTGCGTCGGTCTCACGGTGGGAAGGTACGACATGCATTTAGGCATTCTTGTGTTAGTCTGTGGTATTCCATTTGCTCATTCGTTACTCGTATTACTTTGGTTAATTTAATGTCACGATTTATTCTGAGCTATGTGACATACTACTGGATTTGCTTAACATGTCAAGGTTTTCATGCAAGGTGTTGGATTTGCCTGACACCTTACATATCACCAACCTTCGAACTTAATTTTTGCACTGAATTTAGGCAATGATTGAATCGTTGTCTAAGTCAGTGAAAAATTTTCTAATTTATCTCAATTTTGTTGTGTACTGTTCAGCTACGTTATTCTGTTCTATGCTAGTTTGTATTACTAATTAAATTTTTATATTCTTCCACATTATAATTAAAAATGACAAGATAAGAATATTTTTATACTTTTATTAATTTTTAATTATTTTCTTTCTTTATTTAAGTGTAAAATTTGTTTTTTTAAGAAGTTTGTTATCCAATGTGAGGAGTCTTTCACATCGATTTTCTTAGAAATATTGTTTTTATAAATGTAGTAAATAAGTAAAATCTATTCCTAACACATTTTCTTAATATCATGTGCAAATAAAATGTTTTTGTTTCTAGACACTCATTTCAACATTGTTACACTAACAAATAAGAATTATTTCCAAGAATTGCTTTGACAAAGAAATATACATACACAAGGATTGAGATATTATCCTAACAAATGGTGCAAATATTTTAAAAAAGGGAAACTTCCAACAAGATAATTTCTGTTCTTTATATACTGTCCATTTCAGAACTAATGACTTA
Source organism: Schistocerca gregaria (assembly GCF_023897955.1). NCBI lineage: Eukaryota > Metazoa > Arthropoda > Insecta > Orthoptera > Acrididae > Schistocerca > Schistocerca gregaria. The sequence continues at coordinate 222,209,067 of NC_064923.1, read as the reverse complement.
TTTTTATCGACAGTCTATTTTTTACTTAAGTCCATAGTCAATGACTGTTATTTTGTAGTTTATTAGCTGTCTGGTGTGCTTAACTTATTTAGTTTTTCACACGTTTCTTTTGCACCATTCCTACATCGCATAATTTGATTTCACACGTTCACACAATCCTATGAATATTTAAGCATGGGGTTGGCGAATGTTTTTGCACGAAGGTGATGGACTTGAGCGAGATGGATGTGGGCAAGTATTTGATGTACAGCTTCGTTCGTCGTTCCTTGTTGGCTTTACAAGTGTGTGTCGCTGTTGTGGAGGTCCTATAATGGAATGGAGCTGTGAGTGCAGAATCTCGTGGTTTACTGGCTTTGTATGTGTGAGAGTCATCATTATGTGTCGCTGACAGCGGTCGTTTTTCGTTTTAATACTTTGCAGACGACTAGTTTACAATAGGATAGGGATTTGGGAAGGTATGTCGTCTATTCTTCACCCATCTTCTTTCTTGGTCTCAATCTTGCAAATCTTCAGCATCTGTTCTTCCTGCTTTTTCTCTGCTTCTTACTTGCTTCTTGGTTCTTCTCTGGCCAGGATACGGAAATATTTATTGATAACTAGTCGCTTTGAAGTTCTCCTCCTAGTAACAGTTTGATAAATTGTTTGGGCGTGTCAATTCCACTTTGTGGAAGTTTTCTTCAGTTTCGTGCATCAGCGTGCTGTTTAATAGCAGTGCGCTCTTCTCGTCGGGCCGTTTTTTGCTCGCTCCGCTGAGTCGGGGGTGCCCCGGGGTTTATGAATGGCGAAAGTCGGGTGTCTGCTTGTCTGTCCGTGCACCCTTGTGACGTTCGGCGTCCCGTCGTTCGGCGTCCCGTCGCTACAGGGCTCAGGCACTCTATGGTTCCGCTTGGCAGATATACAGCAGCCCATTTCAGCTACAAGGGCCTTCTGTTGGTCTCGCTGTCCTCGTGTCTTGCTAATTACGTCCTTTTCTTTCTTGATACTTCTCGCGTTGCAACTTGTGGGTCATTGCATCTGGTCTTTGTTGGAACTTTTACAATGGTTCTTACAAAAAGTTTTACTTATAATCATCTAACATATGTTTAGTAGGTACATTGTTTTGCGCCTGCTTAAAAAGCTTTACAAATTTCGGCGCCCTTTCCATGTTACAATTCTAAGATATTTGGAGTCTTAACATCTACTCAAGAATCCTCAAATTCGTTTTTTATTTTTGTGTAGTGTCGTGGTGTATAGCATTTTAGTATTTCATGCTGTTACACTATCTACACTTTATCCCTTCACCTTAATCTATGGTACTATTGGTGTTATTATTGAAACTACTTTCTTTTTCCCACCTTCCTCTCTCTTCTTTCTTCTTTCTCCTGACGATCTTATCTGCAACATAATCTTGAAATGTTGTGCTGATTATTTACCAGTAATAAAATTAATCTTCAAACTTTTTGATATGGCTCACATGGTGAAGTCCTAAGGTTTTGCCTGTTTTTGGGTTCATTAGTTCCACAGCATTATCATGAGCAATTCAGCTAATTATGACAGGTCCTTTGTATGCAGCGTAAAACTGATGTATTTAGTGTTTCTGTTTGCTGGAGTGATGGTGTGTTTTTACAAATACTTTCTGGCCTACTGAGAATGTTATTTTAATTGCTCTTCTATCTCCTCTTTCTTTTCTTTTAATGGCTGCCTTTCTGATGTTGGAGAGTGCTGTTGCTATGATTTGTTTGTGCTGTCTACGTGGTACAATAGGAAATCTAACATTTTCTCTGGTTATGTTTGGGGGTTCAATATTTTTAAATACAGTAACTGGAGGTAGTAGTGTAGTGCTAAGTGGCATTTCATTTATTACTTCTTGAAAATCTTAAGGGTATATATCCCAAGTGTTGTGTCTTTTGCCTGCATACAATCGGCATAAAGTGCCTATGTCCTTCATAGATCGTTCTGCTGGATTTACGCTAGGTTTGTACTTAGATATGTAGATGGGTTTTATTTTGTGTTGTTTTAACGTGTTCTGCCATTGCACTAATTTGTATTGTGGGCCATTATCAGAAATTATTCGTTCCACTCGACCTACTTGTCTGAGAAAGTCTTGTCTAAACGCTTTACTTATAGAAGTCCTGTTGCTCGTTTTAATGGTGTCAAGGTAACATATTTAGAAGTAAGTTCCAAAACGACAAACATGAAAATGTATCCATTTTTTGTGCGTGGGAGGGGCCCATCAAATCTGTTGCAGCTATTTGTTTTAATCTTTTAGGGATTATTGGAAACATAGGTGGTTTGGTTTGGAAAGTGATGTGTTTAGCCCTCATACATTTTTTGCATTTGACTAATGCTGTTCTGATTCGTCTTTCCATATTAGGAAAATGGCTTGTTTGTTTTATTTTTAAAAAGCATTTTTTGGTCCAAAGTGGCCATTACTTAAATGTGTATACCACATGTACTTATTAATTAGTTCATCTGGGATATAAATTAACCATTCATTCTTTGCAACATTTCATCTAAAAAATAAAACATTGTTTTTTACGAGATAGTGCCGTCAAATGTCTGGAAAATCCTTACTTCTCCACTTGTGTTTGATTCCTAGTATTTCGGGATCATTGTCCTGTTCTTTGCCTATGTTTTTCAATGCTGTCGTAATGTAGTTTTCGAAAGGTACTTGTTTCATATAGTACATTGTAAACTGGTCTTCTGCTGCTTCCAAACCTATGTTATCGGATGCACCCTGTGGACATCGTGATAAAGCATCTGCTAATACATTCGCTGGTCCTGGTATGTGTGTAATAGTGAAGTCAAATTCTTGTAGTATTAACATCCATCTGGCTAACCTCCCATGAGTTAGTTTGGCGGATAACAGAAATTCTAATGCTTTGTGGTCAGTATACACTTTTGTTTTTCTTCCGAATAGGAAGTATCGAAAACGTTGGAAGCCCCATACAATGGCCAATGCTTCCAGCTCCGTGACTGAATAGTTTTTCTCGCTTTTGATGAGTACTCGACTGGCAAAGGCAATTGTTCTATATGATCTTAGCCCTGCCTGTTCGTATTCTTGGAATAACACAACTCCTAAACCTGTTTTCGCGCTATCAGTGGCCATACAAAAATTTTGTGTTAGATCAGGATGTGCTAAAATCGGTGCTATTGTTAGTGCGTTTTTCACTTTTAAAAATTCTTCATTGGCTTGTTGATCCCATACCCATGGCGTTTTTTTCCCAGTCAGTGCACATAGGCGTGGTTTTGCGAGAGAGTCGATCCAAATAATTTTTTTATAGAATCCGGTGAGACCTAGAAATCCTCTGAGAGTTTTCTTATTATATGGAGTACAGAATTCTTTGATTGCCGTTGGTTTTTCTGGGTCGGGCATTACCCCTTTCTCGGAAATTATGTGTCCTAGAAATTTGACCTCTCGCCTTCCAGATTTGGATTTTGTTATATTTACTGTGACCCCTTGCTCTTTCATTATCTGTAAAAACTGATTTAATGTGTCGTTGTGATGTTCCCAAGAGGGTTCTGATATAATCACATCATCAACATAACATGTAATTTTTTGTAAAATTTCAGGACTGAGCATAGTATTAAATCCCCTAATAAACGCCGCTGATGATATGTTTAAACCAAATGGCAATCGTTTGAACTGGTAACATCTACCGAATACGATAAATGCTGTAAATTTTCTACATTCTGGGGCCAATTCTATCTGCCAGAAACTACTCCGTAAATCAATTGATGAAAATATCTTAGCACCATGGAAGTTTTGTATCAATTAATCTAATTTTTCTGGGCGATCTGTCTCAGTGATTATGATTGTGTTGATCTGTCTGGAATCAAGCACTAACCTGAAGCTCCCATCTCGTTTTTGTACAATATGGAGCGGGCTGTTGTATGTGGAGGTAGCTGGTTCAATAATATCGTCATCTAACATTTTTGATATCTCCTGGAATACTTTATTCCTGTAGCTTAATGGGATTGTATAGTGTGGCACTCTAAATGGTTTGTGCTGTTTTACTTCAATCTTGTACTGAAAGTGTTTTATACTGCCAGTTTTAGGTAAAAATACCTCTGCTTTATCTCGTAAAATAGCCTCTAATTCTCTTTTACTGTGTTCCGAAATACCTTGAACTTCTTGCAATTTTTCGTCGATTTCTTTATGGACTTCTAACATGAGTTGAGGCGATTCCCTCTTTTGTGCATACCATTCTAATTCTTCATCCTCTTTATCTCGCGTCATTCTTAATTGTTTGTTTATAACTGGTATTTCCTCTAATTTTAGCTTTTGCTCAAAGAGAAGTGTGACATTCCCGAATGTTACGCTACCTTTCCTCATATCTATTATCGCTCGTATCTCATTTAAAAAATCTCCACCTATAATCAAATATACAGTTAGTTTAGGTATAATCACGAAGTTCGCTTCGATCTTTTGACCTTGGCACGAAAGAGTTAACCTTGTTTGTCTCGTAACTTCCGCAGCATTGTTTCTAATAGGACCTCTTACTTTAATTTTACGTGTTTTCAGAACTGGCAATTCCTCATTGGCATTACACTGCATGAATAAATTTTCTGAGATCGCAGTCAGTTCACTTCCGCTATCAATTACAATATTGACTGGGATATGCTTTACCATGGCCTTCACAACTGGTTGAATTTGAAAGGGTTGGTTCTGTTCTTCTTCTTCTTGCGTCAACGAATCCTCCACTGAATCATACATGAGTCTTTTTAGGAATTTCCCTTGTGAATTCGAACTTTCTGTAGGATAAGCTTCGACTGCTAGTTCTCTTTCTTTTATTTCCTCTTCTCTATTTCTTCCTTCATTTACGCTTTCTTCTACATCCTCTACTTTTTCCTCATACTCGCTATCTTCTCCTTCTTCGTCACTCCTTCCACATAATCGCATGTAAATGCTCTAATTATCGCTTCATAGCTTCCTTCATTATATACGTTGGGTTGTGTGCCCACTCGTAACTTATTTTCAACTTCTGTCGACTGCGCATTATCCTCATTGAATTCGCTTTCCCTGGTTTCCATCTCAAATAGCTCTGCAATACTCATTACTTCGTCCTTTCCTCCTACATTCGTTGTGCATGCCTCTGGTAATTCATCTTCCTCGTCAGTATTCTCCCAATTGATTTCGTCCCAATACGAATTCTTATTTTCTTGTCTTGGTTTTCATCTGGTCCCTGCGGATTTGTTTCTTCCTTCTTCTCTTCTGGTGATAAGATTTTTACTTCTCTGTTCAAGGTGCTGCAATTGTCCTGGGTCGGTGCGTCATTCTCTTCGGCATGGGCGCTTAGCTGTCAATTCGAACGTTTATCGGGCTTTGGTGATCTTACCTCCACCTCTTCTATCTGTATTGGCTTTTCTTGTTCAGCTTGTTGATAGTGGTTTCTTTGTTGATAATTTGTCGGTCTATTGGTTCTCCAGTACCCGTTCCGGTTGTCGTTATTCCCTCTGTAATAGTTGTTGCCGTTCCTGGGTGAATTATAGTTATTGCCATATTCTCTTCTAAATCCATAACTGGTTCTTTGTTGAAATCTATTCCGGTTTCTTGGTGCGAAGTTATCACGTGGTTCGTAATTGTTTCTTCGTACTGTGTCTTGTGGATTCCACTGCTTTTTGCTTTCGTTTTCACGTGCGCTTCGTCTTTTTCTTGCGTCATCTTCCGAAAATATGAACTCTAGTTCCCTTAGAATACCTTTAAATGCTTCGACGTCATTGCCTCCGCGACCTACTAATGATTGCTGGTATTTCAATGATAGCTTCATCGCGCATAATTTAATCAACTCTCCGTCACTGTATGGTACATCTAAGCATTGATTTTTGTTTGCCATTACTTCGTAAAATTTCACGGGACTCTTCTCTCCTGAATTTTCAAAATATGGGTTCTGTAATAATTCGTACTTCACTCTGTTCTGTGCTTCGATGGACCAATATCGTGAGAGAAACTTCTCTCTGAAATCTTCGTACAATCGGCATGTCGCTGCAACATTCTGCATGGTTTCTGCGACTGTTCCTGACATGTGTGCACATATGAAGTCTAATTTGTGTGCTAGCGTCCAGTGTTCTGGTAATCGGAATTGATCAATAAAAGTTCGTGGATGTAATGAGTTTCCTTCTCGAAAGTGTTGAAATTTTCTGACTGTGAGGAAATGATCGTTGTCGTACTTCGTCATAGTTCCATATGAAATTCGCGATTCTTCGCCACTTTTGTTTCTGATCATTTCTCCCGTCGTTCTTTCCGGTTGTGGTAGATCCAAGGGATATTGTCCACTGTAACTTTCGCCTACCCTTGCGTAGTATCGTTGGAGTGGTACGCAATAATTTTCTTCTATTGGTTGTGAACGTGTACCTGAATGCATTGCACTGTACTCTTCGCGACCTGGCTTTCCATTGTCACGTATTGTTGGGTATCTTGTCTGGCTAACCTTGCCGCTTCATTGCACTATCCAAATTTCTTGAAACATACATTTGTGGTTCCGCATGTGTTTGTGATGACGTTTGTTCATCAAGAATTTCGAAACGTGTTTGTTGCTCTGCAGGCTGTCTGATTTCACGCATGTTACTTTCCGCCTGTGATTGGAATCGCAAATGCATAATATCTTCGTTAATTGCTTGTTTTTCCGGTGCTGTTACAGATACGGATGTGGTTGCAGACTCTGTGCTTGTTTGATCCTGTTCACTACGCTCTTCAATGGTTTGCAACGACTCTGTTCGCAATTTCTGAAATTGTCGCTTCGTTTGACTATGCGGTTATCATATCTTTTCAGCGCTGCTTTTGTGATACGTTTGTGTAACACTGTTTTCAACCATTTCATGCGCTCTACCTGCTGCTCGTCTAGTAATTTATCTAATTTCTTGACTTCTCCCTAGGTGTTGTTACGTAATGTTTTGATCTCGTCCTGAGTGTCATTACACAATGTTTGTACGTCCACTTGTACCTTGTCAATGTCTGTTCTCAATTGATTGTAACCTGTTATTAAGTTTCCTATCACTTCTCGAGATTCTTTTGCCTCGTCTTCAATATGACTTAGGTGTAACTGAATTTCTTTGTTTTGTTCTTTAATCGCACGCATTTGTCTCGTGGTTTCTGCATTTTGTTTCGTCATTTCTGCATTCTGAATTTTAATTTGCTTCGCAATTTCTTTATTTTGCCTTGTCATGGTTTCCGTAATTAATTGTAATAATTCTGCCAGATTGGTGGGTCCTATTGCGTTTTCTTCCAACGTCCTACGCTTTGTGTTTTCGCCCAAGTGTTGGTTCGCAACCGATTGCGTTGAACTTTGCTGTGACACGTTTCTGCTCGCATTCCTTGTACTCTGTGGTGAGGGAGCTCTGATTACTTGTACTATGGGTTCTACGTATTCAAGAAGCAAGTTAGAATCCTCATCGACTGTCTCACTACTTTCCTGCTCTTCTGTGGTATGCTGACCTAGGTTTTCTGTTCCTTGGCGTACATTATCCTCGTTATGGTGCGTTATCTGTCCTATTTCTCGCGATACTGCATCGTTTGTTGTACTGTCCTCTATTCTCTGTCCATTTTCATGCTTGGTCTCTACCTCAATTCTGTCAAGGTCTCGATCTGCCATTGCTAATCTTTCCGAATCCCTTATTTTCTGTCTTAAAAGCAATTCACACGCCTACTTCACGTCAACATGCGCTCATACGATCCCACGCGTTTCATAAACTTTTTGCACACAAGACTTGACAATCAATTCACTTACCTGTTGGATCAAAATCAACTTGTCAACGATGTATCCGCCACCTGCGCGCTTGCATTGGAGAGAAAACTTAATTCTAACAATTTTCCAAATTCATAACTTAATTATACTATTTTCTCTGCTAGAATGTCTCTATTTATTGAATACTTTCTTACTATCTATCGCTGCAGCTACTGTTTTCGACAATGTATAACTTCAAGAAAAAAATTTTTACTACGAAAATCTTTCAGCAGGTATTTTCCTGACCTAGTTAGGCATGTGGTCGACCTTCAATCATTTTATTTTACCATCCTGGCAGGGTCGCCATTTTCTAAACATTCATGGTGGTGTCTGTTTGTTCTATATCATCTCTCCCTACCACTTTCGCGCAACGACGCTCTGAGCGTTATCGTAAGATTTTCTGGAGGGCTCTATCTTTTAACATGGGCTGGAGGGTGGTCCTAATGTAACAGACACACGAAAAAGTCTCACACTAAAACGTGCGGGTGGTAGTGGCCCTTTTGTGTTATCGTAAGATCTATACTGTTTTTCTGGGGGGCTCTAGCGTTTAACATGGGCTGGGGGTGGTCCTTGACGTAATAGAGACGCGAAACAGTCTCACGCTAAAATATGCAGGTGGTAGTCTTAGAGGCAGGCTGGCGACGTGGGTGTCCAGTCCGTCCCTTATCGTAGGCACTTCTAGCTTAACACGGTTCTGCTCTCGGCTTCTGTTCTCGTTTCTCCACTCGGAAGTGCGTCGGTCTCACGGTGGGAAGGTAGGACATGCATTTAGGCATTCTTGTGTTAGTCTAGGGTATTCCATTTGCTCACTCGTTACTCGTATTACTTTGGTTAATTTAATGTCACGATTTATTCAGGGCTATGTGACATACTACTGGATTTGCTTATCATGTCAGGGTTTTCATGGAAGGTGTTGGATTTGCCTGACACCTTACAAGGATTCCCTTGAAAACCACACAGGACCTTCCTTTCTTCATTCTGAGATGACCGAAAGCTGTTTTCAATGCCAACGGTTTTCCTATACTGTATTAAGCTTGGCAGTGTGTTGTGTATTTGTTGTTCCCCACTTTTGTCTACCCTCTGACCCGGTAGGGCGGCCGAGAGCGCTAATGCACTGCTTCCTGTACTCGGGTAGGTATGCCTGGATAGAATCTGCCCGGCGGATTACCGACGAGGGCTGGTATGCCGGCCACCCTGGATGTGGTTTTTAGGCGGTTTTCCGCATCCCGCTAAGGTAAGTATCGGGCTGGTCCCCACGTTCCGCCTCAGTTACACGACTCGCAGACATTTGAAAACGTTTGCACCATTACATGGCTTACACTAGACAGCTGTGGTACATTAATTCCATCCCGGGAGATTCAGGGTGGCGGCAGAAAGGGCATTCGGCCACCCTCTGCAACTAACACTGCCAAATCAGTAGTAGCAAGGCCGACCCCGCGTAACGGAGGGACAAAGGCCCCGAGAAAGAAGAAAGAAGACTTTTGTCCACCCTCTGTGCATTCTACAATCTAGCCGAACATGACTTCAAATTGTGTCGAGCAGGTGGTTGTGTACGGGTATGGAGACAACCTCATGAATCCATTGAGACTGGATGTCAGCAAGGGACTGTTCAAGCTGGTGGCGGCTCTGTAATGGTGTGGGGTGCGTGCAGTTGGAGTGATATGGGACCCCTGATATGTCTAGATACGACCGTGGTGGTGACAGGCACATAAGCATCCTGTCTGATCACCTGCATCCATAAATGTCTATTGTGCATTCCGACGGAGTTGGGCAATTCCAGCAGGACAATGCGACATAACACACGTCCAGAAATGCTACATGAACACTCTTCTGAGTTTGAACACATCCGCTGGCTACCAAACTCCCCAGACATGAACATTATTCAACATATCTGAGACGCCTTACAACCTGCTGTTCAGAAGAAATCTGCAGCCCATCGTACTCTTACGGATAAGTGGACAGCCAAGCAGGATTCATGGTGTCAACTCCCTCCAGCAATACTTCAGACATTAGTCGATTCCATGCCAAGTCGTGCTGCGGTACTTCCACATGCTCGCGGGGGCCCTAAACGATATTAGGCAGGTGTACCAGTTTCTAGCCTCTTTAGAGTATTTTAAAAGTTTCAGAGAATACCCACACGTCTAAAACATCCTAAGTCGACTGCAACGGCTATAAATGAAGACTTTTTATGTATGTTAGAGTTTCAGTGAGTGGAAGCGGACGTGACATATTTATTACAATATTAAAAGCCAACAGAAAATTGGATAAGATATATTTAAAATCCCCACTAACAGCTTCTGTGTTAGAATTTTAAAATCTCAGTCTTACCTGCACGTTTTTTGTTACGATCCCTCACACAATAAAATTAATAGTGATAATAAAAACAATGAATTTGAAAGTATTTCAGATAATTTCTACGCACAATAATGTCAATAACAAAACTGAGTTTTAGAATGCTTAATTACAAATTATTTCTCACATAATTATAACACTTACTTCCAACCCAAACAGACCCTGATTTAATTTTATGATTTAAGTTTGCAGGCTAGCATACAACGTTAATGATCTTGAGAATGCACACATTTTACAAGAAAAAAGTTTTAACTGAACAGTACATAGACATAATACTCATTGTATGAAGAACATGCCTGAATAGCGATTACGCAAGGCACTCTGTCTAATTTACCAAATGAGAGAACATCAGAACTCAGCACCATTCACAGTTATGAAAATCTGTTCTTCCACAGTAGCTTCTAGCATCTACAACCTAGTCAATATTAATTGATTCATGATAACAGTTCCCCTTTAAGTGCCATAGCCAGCACAGCTGCCGCACAGACACATCAGTCACGTTGGTTAACGGCTCCTAACAAATTTAAACCTCAGCAACAAGCTTTCTTGACCACAGGCGCTAACTAGTAGACTAATGACAAGTGTGATGGTGACAGCCACTGTCACAGGTTCCGACCAAGTCGACGAGCTGCGTCGGCGTAGCGAACGGCGAGCTGCAGGGAAAGTGAGTCTAAATTGAACTATCCGCATTACAGGCTCCATCGAGACAGCAGGTACCGCGATGTGTCCGGTAAGCCATAGCTGCAACTATGCGGCGCCACAGTAGGTGCTGCTCGCGGCGATTTCAGGAGAGGCGGGCACGGGAGTCTGCAACTTGTGACGACTACAGCCGGTGACCTTAATGTGTACACATATCAGCGTGTTGGTTGTTTTTTCTCTGCATCGAACAGTCTTCCGACAAACACGTCACAAACTTTACAACCTGATGTCTACACACTTGTAACTGCAGCACTAAGTGGACTACGCCTGTCAGTATAGCATCCACGGATCCACATATCAATACCCGACCTTTGGTCTAGAAGAAATGAGCATTAATGGTTTACTTTGCCACTTGTACAGAAAGTAAGGTCCGACGCCATGCGAAATGGAAACCACAGTGAAAATCCAGTAAAGCTTTGCACAGATGTGTTGGGCAGCGTCTTCAGTGTGGCCTTAGATCGCGTCACGTCGCTCTTTTCAGTTCTGAGCGCACAGTGAGCACATAAAGATGCCTAGAAGAATACTGTCTACCGCCAGGTATAAGGGCCTAGTGAGACATTTCACCTGAAGCTATGCAGCCCCCATAACACAAGTGTCGTTCCTTCTTCATGGCAACACTCTGACGCACTCTGCAGGGGCAATGAAGATGCTCCTGCAGCGTTTTCGATGGAAAGTGTTTGAGCGCCCACAGTATAGCCCGTAACTGGATGACCCTGAGTTTCATCTCTGCTCACATGATCCGCAGGCTTTGAAGACTACTTTTTGGCACAAGCGTAGAGAATTGGCCGAAAGCACAGGCGGCTACCTTCTGTGGCGAAGGTACTGGAGACGTGTTACAACGCTAGGACAAATGTGTAAATCGTAACAGCGAATATGCAGAGAAGTAGCTGAAAGGTGTAGGCAACTGGATCAAATAAAGCATTTTTGATTCCAACAGTGGTTTCCATTTCGCAACCGATCAGAACTTACTTTCGGAACAGACCTCATACTTGGAAGTACTAACCAACTTAAAGACATACAACTTGTAATGGCCATAATTGTTAGTCTGCAAATGACGTAAATACTGATGTAATTTTGACAGTACACTGTCCTCAGTCACCAATTGAATATCTACACTTATACCCGTTACACCCTATTTATTACGATGATTCTCAAATTGCTAGCCTTTGTAAATCTACGTATTCCGCTATCTCAGGCAGTAATCATGACCCAACTTCATATCGCAGTATGCAATACTACATTCATAAGTGAACGTTTCCATGAACAACCTTCGGTAAAAACCTAATGCCTTCCCCTAGAATACAGCAGAAACTTTGATGGAGAATTCTGCTGAATAAGCAGTTGTCGAGTAAAGGTAACATTAGCTGGACTCTCTCTAGACATGATGTAAACGAAAACTTGTTACCTCATTAACATCGCCGAATATGTGTTGCAGAAGACTCTAACCAGCGATGAGTGCTGTAGTAAGAAACGTTGGCAGCTCTCATTTATGTGGCATATTTGTATCTTGTGCTGATGGTACCCACGACTCCAGAGAGTATCGCACCACAATCGATAACACGAGCTCGAAAGAGTCCTAGCGCAGCTGCTGTGTGGGTTGGGAGCACGAACTGTACAGTGGTCCGCCAGGGGTCTCAGCTGCCAGCCCATGGGCGTCATGGGTGTAGATAGCGATTGGCCGATGCCTCCGATATCAGAGCACTGGGCTAAGGCGGACCGTTCTCTTCAGTGCGCCAGGTCGTGTACAGTCTCCAGTTACAGCCGAGTCTACAAGCCGCAGCGTTCGTCCCTCGTCTCCGAAACTTAAGCCGTTGGCACACGGACCGTGTTGTCGAACGTCAACGTTGAGCGTGCGAAGTTCAACGTGCTGCTGATCGCCCAGGAACGATGCGACTTGTGCATACGATACGTGGGCCCCAACGTGGTATACGCGATCGCAGCGCACTCCATCGGCAGTTGAGGGATGTTTCTATTCGTAAATCACTGTTTACTCAACGGGCTCGCGTAAAATTCCCACGGTAGCCCTATTAAAAAGCACGTTTCACCCATTTTCCATATCCTAGTCACGTTGTTCTATATGCAATATGCACGAAAACTTCAAAATCGATGTACATGTTTTAAGACAAAAAGGAAAGTACCATGTCCAATGAACAAGGACACAGGCCTATACAAGCTCCATAACAAACAGTGCGACACAATTTTGCAATAGTTCTCCACATAAGATAAACGTTATTCTATCTTTCCCACATGTTGGTAAAACCCTAAGGTCATTCTTACTTGATCACTGTTCCTACCCAGTAGCACAATCTTTAAAAGACGTGAATAACGAAACTCAAAGGAAAAGGACCAAAATGTCTTCATACAAGTAGCGCAAGTTGGTCTGTAGATTAAGCCAATCGAACAAACTCACTTGTCAAAAAAAGGTGAACTTATATTTACTTAACATCAGATATGTAGTATATACTTACATTAATCTAATAATAAAGCAACAGAATCTACTAAATAAGTGAATGTTAGGAAAAAAAAATATTTAAGCTTCGCGAGACCCGAACCATCGTTTTACCACCCATCTGGTTGTGGATCATTGACGCTACTCACTACGCTTTTTTTCATTTTTTAAAATTTTGGCTAAGTGAATTTGATCCAATAAAGATTTCCCATGTGGTTATTTAGTTTCATATTATGCTAAAGTTACAACAATATAACTGTGGCCAATTCCAACATGTTACCACATGCTAAATGCTTTGATTGTAGCTATGTTACTACTTGAAATTTAATTATAAGAAGTTGTACCAAGAACAATGGATTTTTGGTGGATCCTCAGTGTGTCGCTACCTTCAAATGACATACTCTCATAATACGCAAGTTACAACAATTTTTTTGCCATGGATATGACGTTTCTCATTATTTTATTACAACGAATTACACAGTTAATCAAAGGGTTTTCAAGTGATTCTCAGTTTGCTGGTGCTCATAAAAAGTATATATATATATATATATATATATATACGCTTGAACTGATTGCTAATATGGCAGCTCTTTGCCGAAGGGAGTTGGCGTGCGTGTGACGTAAGTGGCGTTGTGTCATCTGATTGGTCAACCCTCAGACGCACGCTGAGAATATCTGACATGCCAGATATTGCTGTGCACGTTCGGAAAGACGTGCTTTTCCACGCTATGACGTCAGAAACTCGGCACGATCAACGCTCAACGTTCGGATGCACGGTCCGTGCGCCGACGGCTTTAGGCTCTGCAGGCATCGTAAGCCAGGTCTGTACTCTAAGTAGGCATCATTCAGAGGTACAGTGACAGGACATTAATATTTTAGAGGACTTGTAATAATTTCAAACATCTAATTGTGCAGGACATTCCACAAAGAAACATAGTTTAAGTTGGATATTCCTTCATATTTACTAAACACCATTTCATTACTAATTGTTGGGAATCTTTCTGATGAAGATAACCTACGCCGTCCTTCTGCATTCCCAACGTGTCTTATACTCAAAGAGAGCCAATGCGCTCACAGAAGTCATATAATTTTCAGACGTTGTCTTCCGCGTCTTTTCACGGCAACGTTTGTACGAAAACGTGTCAGGTGTCCACATGTATTTTAAATCCTTCGTCAGAATGAGAAACAGGCTAAGATCAATCTTGACTGTCTGGAAGTTTATAGGAGCTATTTGAGAGCTGTACTAGAAACCTCTGTTTCACGCCTATTACGTTAACACGAAGCATAAATTGTTACAGCGTAAAAGGTCCTACATTTAAGTAAAACCTCAGGTAAACCCTTTTTTACTTTCTTTTTATTCGGTTTCAAAGCTCTATTTTCCGTTCCGAGAAGACGAGCAGTAAATACAGACCCGTAATTGCAAGTCCTGAGGTTTCTGAGGAATCTAACCGACAGAAACAGGAAGAACAACGGAGAAACCCACCGCAATGCGGAAAATTTCACGTCACACAGCTGCTGAGATTATCTGGTAACAAAACAAAGTTGTACACCTGTCACTCTACGCTCATTAGATTCTGAGATGTCTCGAGCAGAATTTTCCGTGTTTCCAAGCTTCTGGACGCTAGCACAACAATGTCGTTCACTAAGTTTAGGAAAAACTGGAAATCCATACGTATTATAAAAATGGCTTTGTGTATGTGTTGGTTCATGTGTGTTCCACATCTCTTCCTAAATCACTGGAGCGATTTCATCTTGGTATACATATTTGTTATTGTTGCCTGACAGTAACAACCTACCTATCACAGTTCACAAGATACGACGTTTCGTACAAGGAGATGTGTGGAGAATTGACGCATCATGCATGAAGGGTTAATTTATTACTTCTGTGCCACTAACTAAAATGGGAATAAATTTCTCGGACTATATTCACATCTATCACAATATTACAATGAAATTGAACAAATTACCTCATTCATCATCTTGTTATAGCAACGTTGAACAACCTGCTCCTTCTCTCGTCATGTTAGAGTATAACTGTAATACCATATATTGCTCTAAATACCTACACTCTTACAGGAAATTGTAACAGATTGTCTGTATTGTAGAAATCATAAACAAATTGCCCTAATTACTGACATGTTTCAGCAAAATTTTAACGGTCTGTTCCAGGGCATCGCTAGTGGTTGTCAGCTACTGGATCTCAGACAGTTTTATAACACCAGAAGCTAACACTGTGTGCGTAGAATAGTCTGAGAGTGGGCGTCATCTAGTGGATCTGACACAGTCTTGCAAGCATCAAATAACACTGTAAAATAACGTTCCAAACATCAATACTGTTACATAAAATGGTAACAAAACAGCTCCCTACATCACCATTGTTGTACGAATTTATAATGAATTGTGTTGTACACCACTATTGTTACATGAAATTTTAACAACAAAGAAACGTCGTTTCGTGGATAGCTGGCCATACTGGAACATTTACATATGACGTAATTGTTTTATATTGTCGAGTTTGTGAGCAAAACGTTTCGTGAAAAAAAAAGGTTTCAAATAGACCAGAATGTCAAGACAAGTCTTCATATCGCAGGAATGCAGAAGAAAGGACAACAGCAAGTTGCAGTAGTAGCGATTTGTCCAATAGTAACCAGAAAAGTTGGTTTAACATGGATCAACAGGACGCATTCATTGCAACCACTATTCCTGTTTAGAAACTTACAAACCCCATCATCAAAGGTTTCCTGTACTAATATTGATTAAATCAAATATACCAGATGAATCAACATTAGGTAAAAATTACATGCCGACATTTTACGCAAATGTTCCGGGAGAACACGCAATGAATTCAAGGAGAGCATTATCTGGATTTCAGTTGACGAAACTACAGACGCTTGTGGCCGTTACATTGCAAATTTAATAGTTGGTACTTTAAAAAAATATGGCTCTGAGCACTATGGGACTCAACTGCTTAGGTCATCAGTCCCCTAGAACTTAGAACTACTTAAACCTAACTAACCTAAGGACATCACACACATCCATGCCAGAGGCAGGGTTCGAACCTGCGACCGTAGCAGTCGCACGGTTCCGGATGCGCGCCTAGAACCGCGAGACCACTGCGGCCGGCTGGTACTTTAAAAGAAGAGCCTTCTTCTTCCTATTCAGTGAACTGCAAAGAACATTAAAAGCCGGCCGCGGTGGCTGAGCGGTTCTAGGCGCTTCAGTCCGGAACCGCGCGACTGCTATGGTCGCAGTTTCGAATCCTGCCTCGGGCATGGATGCGTGTGATATCCTTAGGTTAGTTAGGTTTAAGTAGTTCTAAGTTCTAGGGGACTGATGACCTTAGAAGTTAAGTCCCATAGTGCTCAGAGCCATTTGAATTTGAACTTTAAAAAGTAAACTTTTATACCATCTCCAGACTTGTGAATGAGGGTGTTAGAAATGTATTTCCAGAATCTTCGGTAGATGAAAGTGTACTTGTGTTTATTTCAGATGCTGCTCCGTATATAATCAAAGCAGGAAAATCCCTCCGACTATTTTATCCCAATTTGAATCATGTGACGTGCTTTGCTCATGGAGTACATCGCCTTGCTGAAGAAGTACCTTCCATGTTTGTGAATGTAAATAAACTGATTTCATCCACAAAGAAAGGGTTTCGAAAACTTCCTGCTCGCATCAAGACCTACAGAGAAAAGCTACCAAATGTGACTGTACCTCCCGAACCCGTGGTAACTCATTGGCGTACGTGGGTCGAAGCTGTGTTGTTTTAGAAAGAACATTTTGAGGCTATTAGAGAGGTAGTAAACGACTTCGATAGTGCAGGGGCTTTGAAAGTTTGCCAGTACAAGGAAAGTTTACTGATTCCGGTATTAAAAACGACACTACTGTGATTAGCACACATTTTTCCCATATACCTGCAAGTATTAAAAAGCTTGAAGCTCAAGGTTATAAAAAATTATTGAGCAATTGTAGACACAATCTTACTACCGAACATTTGGAACAGTAGTCGGTTGTTTGTGTTTAAAATTGAAGTAAAATGGAAAATAAATCGTGAAGAATGCTGTGGTTCGATAATTCAAAAAAATTTATGATTGTATGTTGTTTTTTTCCATAAAACATTACAGAGCTTTTGAGCGGGTCCCTGTGTGTACGATATATCTAGAAGTTGGTACTGCACATATCGACTGTTTCGCTGTGACTCACTTGCATCGCATCCGCTTGATACCGACAACAATAGCAAAGGAGGAACAATTCTTGAAACACGGTATGTGTCCCCATTTTGCAAATTTTTAGACAATAAGGCCCCTTTTGTAACCTCCACCAGAAAGCATTCAGAAAAAGATATCAGCGTTCTATATGTACCGATTTTTCACGTGGCCGGTGCTCCATCCTGTAATTGATATGCACAGATACGACTTTGAGATATAATGCACGCAGTAACTACCATATTTTTTAATTATTTGATCTTGTATATTTCGACACTTTTCATGTATTTTTAAGCATTTTATGCACATTTACATGCATATTTTAAGGTTTTTATTATGCATATAATCCGGTTTCTAGTAATAAAAATAATTAGTGGCCAGACAGTAGCATGGATTATATTTTTCTACTGAAGAACATCCAATACATTCTTCTTTCCTTAAATGGTCTTGGTGATGTGAATTGTTACTGGGAAACTTCGAGAAACGTCAGGTGAAGAAAGTTCAGTCTTCATGCTACCCGTAACAAAGCCTCAAGTAAACCTAAGATTGATTGGTCAGTATCTTTACGTATTTTGACAAATATTACACTTGTGATATGACAATAGCACTGTGGCTCTTAATTTGTAAATCTAATTTACATGTTAATTGCATTCTTCCAGCAGCTGACAGTTATATAACAGTAATTCAAATTGCCTATTTGTCTCAACTTTTACTGCTTGCCTGCTCACCATAGTATTTTACTCAGCATTTGTTTTGTATAGTTATAGAACTGGTCATGTTCATTTTGTTACACAGTTTCGTTCAAGCCTAAAATGAGGAGTCAGCTGCCGGCATATGCATTTTTTATGCATGAAAATATATTGGGACACTTAATTTGAGAGCCACAGGCATATTTTAGGCATTAATTTTGAGAGATAATGTTTTCACGTGGGTATAAAGTACAGACAATTTACATAAGCATTTCACATGCATGTGTGTGTGTGTGTGTGTGTGTGTGTGTGTGTGTTTGTGTGTGTGTGTGTGTGTGTGAAGAGAGAGAGGGGGGGGGGGGTGCGGGGAGAGGGGAAGAGGGAGAGGGCTTACATATTATTTAAGATATCAAAATGTGGAAATAATAATGTGGTACTTGACAAATATTATGTGTCTTATAGAACAATAAAACAGAAAATTTGAATTACACATATTTAATTTGAGGTTCCATTGTGCCTTACGCGACTTATGGTACAATAAGCTAGCTGCATTCATTGGAATAAGCAGCCTAATCTGTAAGGTCAATAGTCAGTAACGTCCGACGTATTTTGATTAATAACAGACCAATTTTTGATGTGGACATACTTAATTTTAACATTCCATTGTGCCTTGCACAACTATGTTCATTGAAAACTACAGCTTAACTTGTAAGTTAGATTACTAGTGCCTAGTCACATCAGTAGTGTCCATACATTTACATATTTTCCATAATTTATTTAAGTTGTTCAGATACTTTTGAACGTGGCACCGTAATGGTAGCTAGAACTAGTGAACTAGCCATCTCAGATATTTTTGAAATTCTCTTCCCAGCAGGTGGGTTATTTCCACCATTTTGCTTTCTACCATTTCCTACTAATGCCATGTCGGATTTTGGCAACTGTCAAGCTACTGTACTGCCATCTTTAAATTTTTGATTTCTTGCCGCCTCCATCTTGGATATTTTCCATTTACAATACCAACAAATGATGGCCACTTGTGCTATGTGTAAACGCAGCATAGGCATTCACACACCAGTAATTGCAGTCCATAGATATAAGAGAGGAATTGTAAGTTAAAATAGAGATAAGTCTAACTAGCAAAGAGGAGTTAAATGTAAGCGGATACTGAAAGTAGGTAACTTAAGTAGATTTCCAGCGAGTGGTTGGCGCTTCTTGACAAGTCTTTTAAATCGTATTCTGTGCCATCTTCTCACGTTTCTTTCCCACTTCTGCTGCAGAGTTGGTTGCATTCCCTTCTCACGTACGTTTGGTGGAATGCAGATAATACGAACATATGGAATGGTATGCTATCTTCGTAATTGATATCATCGTTGAAACTTGTTGCTGGCCACAAAGATTACAACACATAAGCATTGGTACTATTGATGCAATAAATATAAATGTACCTAATCACACATTTCATTGTAGAAGTCACACTCCTGGCGACTTGGTCCTGATAGATGAATATTAGTGAAAATCAGGTATTTTCAGCCACATTCTTCTTGTTGCGCGCAGGGGCCAAGGATGTACACTCAGGCAGCAGGGTTTTCTCTCCATTGCCAAAGATATTTATAAGTTCTCGTCTGCTTTACTACGCGACTATACCAGAACACAGGTTGTCTGTCTAATGGGTTCCAGGGAAAACAAAAACTTCATTTTTAATATTTGACTGAATTATTGGCTGAATTTAAAAGCATACTCTTTAAGAGGTATGATATGACGTTCAAAATTTAACACAATAAGACAAGTATTACAGTTAGAGACTGTGTTTATATCTTGAGGCAGCGTAATTGTCGGCGCGGCCGGCCGGTGTGGCCGTGCGGTTCTAGGCGCTTCAGTCTGGAACCGAGTGACCGCTACGGTCGCAGGTTCGAATTCTGCCTCGGGCATGGATGTGTGTGATGTCCTTAGGTTAGTTAGGTTTAAGTAGTTCTAAGTTCTAGGGGACTGATGACCACAGATGTTAAGTCCCATAGTACTCAGAGCCATTTGAGCCATTTTGTCGGCGCGCAAACAAGTAAACACCCATACTTCATTCGTCCAATATTCGAGAATAATAGTACTTTAGGACTTCAAACTTCACTCATATTTCACACTGTTAAGAAGCTTTTCTCGGTAACATCCCCCTCTCCTCCCGCCCCCACAAAATGATGAACGGCAAAAACGTGTCACTTATTACATATTCGACGTTCATGGAGCAAAACTTTAGCATCAGCTAGGACGTTATAATGTATTGCAGCTTTACTCCTAACTATTCGTAACACACTTTTCAGACATAATCCATGTGTATCAATGAATATACCTGCAAAATTATATCACTGTACAACATATAGTTCAGGAGTTACGAGTTATAAACATAGAGAAGTGTGAAAAACTTGCTTTTGCTTAAAATGGAGGACAGAATATTTTCATCCAGAGTTTCATAATGAGAGCTCTTATCGACTTCCAAAAAACTGAAAAAATAATTTCAAACCTTTTCTAAATTTTTTCTCGGTTACGTGCTTAACGACTAACATTTAACACGTTAACTAATTTCTAAAGTAATCAGACGCTTGAAAGTGATTCACGTGCGATAGGTCGATTCTCATTGAATCAGGGGTTTATTGGAAATCACTAATTTATTGGCCACCATAGGTGAACGTCTTAATGAGTTAGAGTGGTCTGAAGATGCAATTAGAAGACCATAGTGAAGAAACTAGCATTAGAAGTAGTTTAGGGCTAGCCCTCATTTAAGTCCATCAACAAAATCACTGAAGAGTCACACGTAATGTTACGCGTAAAGCTGAGCAGTATTTTGTATTCAATGGATTTTCAAAAGCTGTATTTTCGCTTATTTTTCGTATTCACATATCTTAATACTAACTGTAAGTTTTTCACATTTTAAAATTGCACTTAAAATGGAGTTAAAAGATATCACTAATCCCCGAAAATTTTACAAATTCTCCTGACACATTCAGTGTGAGTTATGCATTAGTGTTTATCTTCTGTATCTCTCTTCCCCTGAAGTACCAATATCTTCATAACGAGCGCGTCCATTCTCCTCGAAGAATTCTGGCGTTCATGTGCAATATTATTATTCGTTACACCAGCATTTCGTCTTTAAATCACTCTAATATTTTCTTAGCAAGACGGAGACTGAATTTTTATTTTATTTTAATACTTATTTTGCTGGGCTAAGAAGTCGTGAGAGCCAGATTAAACAAAACAGACAACTAAGTACAGTTTTATTTACTACCTGAAACTCCGGTCTTTAGGCTTGCTTCCAAGGCGACTTACTGCGTCTCGATGGCGCTTCTGTCACACATGAAACAATGTGACTCAGCTGCGTTCGCGCAGCAAGATTAAATGCTAGAGCTTGACATTAAAGTACTACTTTTATTAACAGCACGATGCGAGCGTTGCGTGTAAAAAACCTTCTCGCCGCTTCCGTGGAAAGTTTCAAAGTTCCGTAATAACACTGAATTAGGAGGTGAGTCGCTCAAACTTGTGGCTGATGTGGTAGTTTCAAACGACGAAGGCCTCGTACAGGTCAGTTCAGCTTATTATTTTAAACGATGGGGATGTTGCCATGAAAGTCTTAAATAGGCCACAAGTTTTGCTATTTATCATTCATATTTTCTTCACTTTGCTTTGTACTGCTCTTAAAATTAAGTTATTTTTCTAATAAAACGATAACTATTAAACTCAAAGAAGAGAACTACAAATGCGTTGTATATTCCTCGTGTAAGTTGTGTAAGCAGTCACCAGTTGCATTAACACCGCCCTATTGACCACAGAATACCGACAGGATGAGAATGTGGGAAGCATCTTTATGTAGATGCCACAATTATAAATAGCCTGTACGAATTAGTTTCAGATAAAGCAATTTTATTTTGCTGAAGAAAATTGATGTACCGCTGATGCTCAGTTCATGATTCCTATACTGCAATCATGTGGTGATTTCTCGCGTGTAGCTTTGCCAAAATGACATGTAAGTTTAATACTTTATAGGTCGCAATAAGAGCAATAACTGAAGGGCAAAATGAGAAAGAAGCACTTGGACTAAAAGGAGTGTAAGGAGTACCATCTTCCATTCCTACCGCTCAGTCTGACCGTCGAAGAAGCTATAATGGGAATCAGAGAAAAGACCAGGTATAAGATTACAATTCAGGATGAAAAAGAATCGGTTATTACATTCGCTGATGACAAGACAATCCTCACTGCAAGTAAGAAAGAATTGTAGGACTTATTGTGCGGAATGAAGTCCAACAACAACTGAATATGGACTGAAAGCAAACTGAACAAGAAATTTTTGAGTAGTAACAGCAAAATTGGGGAAGAGGAAGAGCAAAAAGTGAAGGAAGTCTGCTATCTTGCATGGAAAATAACACATGACAGACGAACAAAGAAGGTTATAAAAGGGATCGTAGCACAGGAAAAGAAAGCACTCGCCTCCAAAAGGAATCTGTTAGAAGGGATACTCAAAACGATTCAGATAAAAAAAAGTAAGTAACCTATTTATTATTTCGTAGGTAATCGCCTTACCTGTAAATACATTTAGTCCTCTATGAGGCCAAATGGTCAATGCCCCCATGGCATGGACAAATGTTTGCGGTTGTCTAAGGAACACGAAGCAAGTCAACGGCTCCGAATGTCTTTTTTTCACGGCTCCAAAAATATGGAAAGATGGGAAAATATTGTCAAGGTTGATCGAAGAGTTCACGGGTGTGCTGTCGGTTCATAGTGTCCAACGGGGACAGGTGAACTCTTCGATGAACAAATACGCCGGGAGAAACTGAAGAATCACATTGTCAAGGTTGTTTCGACTACGCTGCAAAAGTTTCACCGGGAAGGCTTTACGTATCCTCTGTACAATGCCGACCTCTTCCTGTGTTATTTCCATATTTTCTGAGCCCTGAAGAAAGGGATTCGAAGCCGTCGATTTGATTCAGACGAAGAGGTGCACTCCTAGGTACAATAATGGTTCCGGAGGCAACTGCCAACATTTTTTCCGTGAAGGCAGTGATCGTTTTGTCTCACAGTAGGATAAATGTATTAATAGTTATGGGGATTATTTTTGAATGATAAACAGTTTTCTTACATTTTCCGTCTGTCTCGTTTTCATTTGATTGCCCCTTATACTCTCAAACATTGCCCCTAATTTGAGGTATAAATTTCAGTGAATGTACGTTTGGAGCACAGTTTTGTATGGTAGTGAATCATGGACTGTGGGGAAAATCGGAAAGCAAGAGAGTCGAATCAGATGAGACGTTGTGACATAAAAGAATGTTGAAAATTAGGTGGTCTGATAAAATAAGGAATAAGCTTCTTTGCAGAATCGGCGAGAAAAGAACATGTTGGAAACACTGACAAGGACTGGATCAGAGGACACGTTTCAAGGCATCGGGGAATAACTTCCGGGTTAGTAGAGGTACTAAATAGGGTAAAAAATATAGGGGAACACGGAGAGTGAAATATATTGAACAAATATACACGCGGCAAAGGTTGGATGTACGGATACTTTAAGATGACCTCGTGGCGGTTCGTGACAAGCCATTCAGAAGACTGACGAATAAAAATAAATGATGAAATTAAGAAAACTTTGTGAATAAAATAAGTGGCATGCCTTCTGACTTATCGAATATGTCCTTAATATTCAGCTTAATTCTAAAGAACCTAGTCACATACAGGATGTAACAAAAACGTATTCCTAAACTTTCAAGCGAAATTCCTCATGAAGACAGAAAGAAAATTCGTTATATGGACATGGGTCCGGAAAAGCTCCCTTTACGTGTTACGAGTCCAGTTTCTACTGCTCTTGAATGCTTTAATCATCTACTATGAAAAGAAGTCTCACCTATGAACAGCACATTTGCACCAATGGGAGGATTGCCACGTTGTTGAATGTACAATTCGCGTACGTGTACCGAGCTGGGAAATCAGTCGCACCGCTACGGTCGCAGGATCGAATCCTACCTCGGGCATGGATGTGTGTGGTGTCCTTATGTTAGTTAGATTTAATTAGTTCTACGTGACTGATGAACTCAGAAGTTAAGTCACATAGAGCTCAGAGCCATTTGAACCATTTTTGAAATCAGCCGCTGATACTCCCTGCACGCGGTGTGTATGGTACGGATACAACAGGTTCTCATGTAGCACTCTCCACACTGTCATGTAGTCAAAATTATTTGCTGCAGCAAATTTGTTTATGCTGGCAATGAGATTGTCAACTGTGCGAAGAGCTTCAGCCTCCAACTGAGGTGTCCTCGTCCTTCTAAGCCTCCCCCAGTGGCAAGTAGTAGCCTTAAAACGTCCCGAGCTCCCTAAGACGACGATCACTTGCTTCGTATGTCTAAAGTCAACCTCCTTTCGGAGCACAGTCGTTCCCGAAATTTCTGCCAATACAAACGTTGAGCGGCAAGACCATTTCTTCTGCTAACCCGTACAGTAAATTGGAACCTGCCAACTCAGCATTTGCGTACATTTCTCTTACACTGTTCTTGATAAGCAACGAAATGAAATGATCCTATGGCATTGATGGGCGGGACGCCTAATCCGCGGTAGTTAGGCCGCCGGTTTGTAAATCTGATTTCAGGAGACGCTGCCTTGGGCGACTTGCTTGTCGGTGATGTGACGAAGGCAGCACAATACTCAGTCTTCGAGGGGGAGAAAAATCTCCAACCCGGCCGGGAATCGAACCCAGGTTCGCTGGATCGTAGGCAAAGACGTTACCACATTTTTTAAAATCTCATTTTGTTTGACACAGTTCCTTGCATTTGTTCGGGGCGGATGTCCTATGACGCCCGTTCAAGTTCACCGATGATCCAATCACTCAGTTTTTTTATCCCAAAGGGCAGCTAATCCTCTGATCTAACATGCTGAGCTACGGTGCCCGCTACTCAGCTAAGCAGGAGGACTGCTTGATGAACATTAAACAACGGAGTCTACAAACTTGATTGTAGTAGGATAATGATGTGAGTTTCATGTCAGTATTAAATTCGTTTAACTGTAACAACAAGCACTGGTGGTGAACCAGAATATAACTTACTGTACGTTCTAACCAAACGTAACCAAGAGGATGTTTTGAATATTATGTAAGAAAATGTTTCAAGTAATGTTGGTACGTTTTGTGTCTCCGTGTTTCCCGTGATTAACGTGATTATGAAGAGAAGTAGAAATTTGGAAATTTGTGGCAAGGTCTTATGGGACCAAACTGCTGAGGTCATCGGTCCCTAAGCCTACACACTACTTAATCTAACTTAAAACTAATTTACGCTATGGACAATACACACACACACGCTCCTGCCCGAGGAAGGACTCGAACCTCCGACGGTGGGTGCCGCACGGACCGCACAAAGCGCCTTAGACAGCGCGGCTACCCCACGCGGCGAAGAGAAGTAGAAAATGAGCTCTAACATGGAAATAAAGTATCCCCAGAGCCATGTCCGTGTCACACATTTTATTAATCTATGTCTGAAGAATCTTTCCTGCAAGTTTGACCATACATTTGTGTCAGATTAGATTAGACTAGATTAATACTTGTTCCATAGATCATGAATACGACACTTCGTAATGATGTGGAACGTGTCAGGTTAATAAAAGATGTCTGTACAAGATATTACATTACACAAAATATTGCATGACACTAATGTTTAAGTTAGTTTTTTCCCCTCCCTTAATTTATATCTAAAAATTCAGTCAATGAATAGAAGGAGTTGTCATCTAGAAATTCTTGTAATTTGTTTTTAAATGTTGGTTCACTATCTGTCAGGCTTTTGATGCTGTTTGGTAGGTGACCAAAGACTTTTGTGGCAGCAGAATTTACCTCTTTCTGTGACAAAGTCAGATTTAACCCTGCATAATGAAGATCATCCTTTCTCCTGGTGTTATAGCTATGCACACTGCTATTATTTTGAACTGGGTTGGATTATTAAAAACAAATTTCATAAGTGAATATATATACCGTGAGGTTACTGCGAGGATCCCTGGATCCGTAAATAGATGTCTGCAGTATGACCGGGTGCGGGCTCCAGCAATTATTCTGATTACGCGTTTTTGAGCAATGAATACTTTTCTACTCAACCATGAATTACCCCAGAATATGATGCCATACGAAAGCAGTGAATGAAAGTAGGCACAGTAAGCTAATTTACTGAGATTCGTATCACCAAAATTTGCAATAACCCTAATAGAATACGTAGCTGAACTCAGACATTTCAGCAGACCATCAATGTGTTGCTTCCAGTTTAACCTCTCATCAATGGACACACCTAAAAATTTTGAAAATTCTACCTTAGCTATATTTATTACCGGAGTTGTGCCATTTACTGTACAGAACTGTATATACTGTGTTTTATCAAAATTTAAAGAGAGTCATTTTGCTGAGAACCACTTAATAATTTTGTGAAAAACATCATTTACAATTACATCACTTAGTTCTTGGTTTTTGGATGTTATTACCATACTTGTATCATCAGCAAAAAGAACTAACTTTGCATGTTCATCAATGTGGAATGGTAAGTCATTAATGTATATCAAGAACAGTAAAGGACCCAAGACCGAACCCTGTGGGACCCTGTACTTGACAGCCCCCCAGTTTGAGGAATCATCTGTTGTTTTAACACTACATGAGCCACTTATTTCAACTTTCTGCATTCTTCCAGTTAAGTATGAATTAAACCATTTGTGCACAGACCCCCTCAAACCATAATGATTTAGCTTATCTAAAAGAATTTCATGATTTACACAATCAAAGGCCTTTGACAGATCACAAAAAATACCAATGGGTATTGTCCGGTTATTCAGAGCATTTAATATTTGATAAGTGAAAGCGTATATAGCATTTTCTGTTGAAAAGCCTTTCTGAAAACCAAACTGACATTTTGTTAGTACTTTATTTTTACAAATATGGGAGGCTACTCTTAAATACATTACTTTCTCAAAAAATTTCGATAGAGATGTCAGAAGAGAGATTGGGCGATAGTTGTTGACATCCGACGTATCCCCCTTTTTATGCAGTGGTTTTACAATGGCATATTTCAGTCTATCGGGAAAAACACCCTGCTCCAAACAGCTATTACATAATTGGCTGAGAATCCTACTTATCTGTGGGGAACAAGCTTTAAGTATCTTGCTGGAAATGCCATCAATTCCGTAAGAGCTTTTACTTTTGAGCGAGTGTATTATTCTTTTACTGATTTCAGAGGGAGAGGTTGGTGTAAATACAGTTGTTTCAAACTGCACAGGTATGGCCTCTTCTATTAGAAGCCTTGCCTCTTCTAGTGAAGATCTAGATCCTATTTTCTCCACAACATTTAAAAAATGATTATTGGAAATATTTTCAATTTCTGATTGTTTGTTAGTACACTTGTCATTCAGTTTTATGGCACTAAAGTCTTCCTGTGCTCTTGGTTGCCCTGTACTCGAATAGTAGTATCAAAAATGTCTCAAATGGCTCTGAGCACTATGGGATTTAACATCTGAGGTCATCAGTCCCCTAGAACTTAGAAACCTAAGGACATCGCACACATCCATGCCTGAGGCAGGATTCGAACCTGCGACCGTAGCGATCGCGCGGTTCCAGCCTGAAGCGCTTAGAACCGCTCGGCCACTGCGGCCGGCCAGTATATTAGTATCCATGTGATTATCATTATTTATGGCTATAAGTATGGAAGTGTGGTAAGCCGTTTAAACTTTTGTCAGTGTCACCGAAGAGCACCTCTGTAGTGACGTTTCTTCAAAAACAAAAAGAAAAGGACAGTGATGTTATCTCTGAAATCCAGAGAAAACTATGAATGGAATATAGTGGTAAAGTAATAAAGGCAGAAGTGGAAGCCGTAGAATGTTTTCTTAAATGGAAGTTTTGTTTCTTACTGGAGCTGAGGTGGTTGTGTAAATACAGGAATATTTTGTTCTTGTTTTAAAGCACGAAACAGCGGTGTATAAAGTAACGTAATTAGCGTTTAGTCGTAATGCCTGTCCATGAAAATGTGCTGGCTTTGTCGCATTAGTACGTGACAAAACTTCCATTCGCATGCGAAAACTCCACGCCAGCATTGCTGGGTGGCGCTAAATTGCTGTCATTTTGTGTGCGTCTCGTCCACTGACGGTCCTCGCGTCCCTGACTGAGAGCTGGTGGTCACGCCGTGGTGGCTTCCAGGGCGGCCCTTTGTCGTCACTTGTAAGCGATTCTGCGATAACGGAGAACAAAGCTTTCGGGAGCGCTCCAGGGACGACGTGGAGGGGCTGGGGGGAATTTCCCATGGTTTTATCCCCAGCCCAGACCGCATGCATATATGGATGAGGCAGTGTCCGTCAAAGTTATTCACGCTACAGAAGATCTGACGAGACGCACCTCCGCAACCTGCGATATGAGAGCCTTAGTGGTGAGTAGACATGCGCTTCTGTGCTCAACACTAATCGCTCATCCGCTGCTGAACGCCTTAGACACATCTGTGAACCTCGAGTGTACTGCTGCTACCTATTTCAGGCCCGAATACCTAGAGTTCTTCCAGAACTGTCTGTGTGTGTTCGTCTGACTATTTTCTGTTATTTATCAGCATACATGAAGTATCAGTGTTATAACAGGCATATCTCATTACAAATATAGGAGGGCGGACTGAAAAGTTATGCGTCCGAATTTTTTACGTGAACATTCTTAAAGCTTTTTAAATAAAGCAAAAGGTAATAACATTCTACAACTTTATTTTTCATGTCTACGTATTTACAGCCCTCTACCGCTGGTGCGCTCCGAATTTTAGAGGGTAACATGGCGGTGTGTAACGTAACTATGTCGGTGCTTGAGTAACAGCGTGCTGGAATCGAGTTTCGAATTCGAGGAGTCCGTCCACACATGGAATACCCCCTCCATCAGCATCACATTGCCAGACCATTTGCAACAATCCGAAGCCTTGTGTTCGTCGTCTTCGATCATCATCCATCATACGTTCTCGACTTTGCCCTATTCGATTTTGATCTGTTTCCAAAACTTAATGAACACCTTCGAGGACTTTGCTTTGGTAGTGATGAAGTGGTGCAAATAGGGATGCGCCTGTGGCTCCGTCAACAAACGTTCTACAGTGACGTTACCAACAAACAGGTCTCTCGCTGAGACAATTCTCTTAGTCTTCAGGGAGACTATGTTGAGAATTAAGTATGTAGACACGAAGAACAAAGATATGGAATATTAACAACGTACATTTTATTTTAAAATCTTTAATAATTTTCACTTGAAAATTTCGCAGGCATCATTTTTCACCGTGTCCCCGTATTTGGCTCTCGTAAGGCTGATCTCGCCTTCGTTTGAGTTAAAAAAGAACTTAAACTTGACCGAATAGAAAACTTAAAATTCTTTATGGTATGCACCCAGAGGAGGAATTGACATTTATGTTGCAAGATGCAAGATAAATGGAACACAGTGAATTAATTGTCTTGATCTATACTTGACACTAAATGGCTCTCAGAGTTTTTGATAAAGATACAAACTTTTGAAGCAATATTCCCTGTTTAGACCACACAGCACAAATCTAAGTGTGGACAGACTGCGATGAGGACAAGTCATTTTTATTGCATTCTTTTACCAGTCGAAGAGAACGGGGCTTCAGTTATGATGTCAATTGTAACACATTTTTCCAGATAGTTTTATGTTAAAACCGAATAGGTAAAATCTGTAATTCCGAAGCGTTTTCTACTCCACGAACGACGATATTTGTCTGGATCAGTATGCCATATACATCAGAATATAATATGCTTCTAACACTGTGCTCTGCAACTTATTGCTCAATGGTGTAGAATAGATAATTTTTTTGCTACCGATTTCAGTTTGTAAGAACTTCGATTGCGGCGGAGGGCCCACGAAGCCACAGAGCCGGGTTGTCAAGAAAGGCATTGTGCAAAAGTTATTGGATAACGATATGCACAGACACAGATGGAGGTAGTATCGCGTACACAAAGTATAAAAGGGCAGTGTACTAGCGGAGCTGTCATTTGTACTTATGAGATTTATGCGGAAAGGTTTTCTGCGTGATTATAGCCGCACTGCGGAAATTAACATACTTTGAACGCGGATGACAGTTGGAGGTAGATGTATAGGACATTCCATTTCGGAAATTGTTAGGGAACTCAGTATTCCGAGATCCACAGTCCCGAGAAAGTGACCACAAGCAACAATGCGTCACGTAACCGCAGAAATCACTGTGTGACGTACGAGAAATGATCCGTTAGGACAACGCTACGAAATTTGCCGTTCATATGCTATGAAAGTAGACGGCCGACGCTAGAGCCTTTGTTTCAGAGCATATCTTGTGCAGCGCCTTTCCTGAGCTTGCGACCATATCAGTTTGATGCAGCTCTTGGTCTAGTGGCTAGTGTTGCTGCCGCTGGATCACGGGGTCCCGGGTTCGATTCCCGGCCGGGTTGAGGATTTTCTCTGCGTTGGGACTGGGTGTTTGTGTTGTCATCATCATCATTCGTGAAAGTGGCTAGATTGGACTGTTTTGAAAGTGAGACTTTGTACGGCCGCAGATGACCCCACAAACCGAACATCCTATCGGTTTGACCCTAGACGACTCGAAAACTGTCGCCGATTTCAGTTTGTGAGAACTTATGGTAAGATTCGATTGTGGAGGAAACCCCATGAAGCTATAGAGCCGGGTTGTCAACACGGTACTGTGCAAGCTAGTAGTAGCCTCCTAATAGAGGGGGGCTGCGTTTACATGGAATGGACTGGGTCCTCTGGTCCAACTGAACCAATCACTGACTGGAAAAGGTGATGTTTGGCTACTTGGAGCCAAATTTATGGATGACAATGCTCCACATCACCGGGCCACAGTTATTCGCGACTGGTTTGAAGAACATTCTAGACAACCGAGCGAATGATTTGGCCACCCAGGTGGCCCGACATGAATCCCATGGAACATTTATGGAACATAATCGAGAGGTCATAATCGGCAATACTTTCACAGTTATAGTCGGCTATAGAGGCGGCATGACTCAGTGTTTCTGTAGTGGACTTCTAACGCCTTATTGAGTTCATTCCACTTCGGGTTGCTGTACAACGCCCGGCAAAAGAAGGTCCGACAGATATTAGGGGATATCCCATGACGTTTGTCAACTCAGTTTATTTCCTCCCTCAGTTCACTGACTGCACTTAGAAGGAACGACCTGTTATACGGCCTTGTGTGAGCTCTCAGTAATTTGTTTTCTTCACGGCCGCTTTGCGTCGAGTATAAGAGATACACAGAACTAATCGTAGATTTTCTCCGGAGACTGAGTCTCATAATTTTCTACGTAATTATTCGAGAGATGCCGCACACTTTTTTTGTGGGTCTGGCAGTTTATACTTTTATTTCCGTCATATTCAAACGTCAGTGAAGCAAGTTGGCGAGGATTGGAGTTGCTTTCCATTCAAATGGCTCGATATTCTCACTGCACGCTGATTATCCGGGGTGGCATTGTTACTTATTTATCCCAGTCTTTAGTTGAACAGTAGACGGAAACAAATCCACGTATAGTTTAATTCTGCATCTTTTTTAAAAGTATATTTTACAATGTACAAGTAAAATATTGTAGAAATACACTGTGGGCCTATTACTGATTTAGCACAAGACTTGATAAAATACCAAATTTCTTTCTTTATTACCAGAAACAAGAATAAATAACAGTAACGTTTATTGCGACCAAATGGTCACTTAAAATTTTCAGTGACTGTGTGCGTTCCGAGTTACAATCCATTTTTAATAGCCGAAAGATAGTTCATAGCCTGGTGCTCCGTCAGAATACTAGATGTTACAAATACGACAGGGAACCACAAATGCACCTCCGACCAAAAAGTTGCGAGCCTGATTTTATTCCTTAAGCGACGTCAGCGCAGTAGCTGCGGCGGAGCTTGAACTAACAAGTGTAAACAACACACGTGCATTCAACCAGTCGGCTGTGAGCAGGCAGGGTTAAGTAGTGGATGTGAGGCCATAGTGTCCAATGGGTTGTTTCACAAATCGCAACAGAGCAACGAAATATCCCTAAACCAAGTGTTCGGGACATTCTCCAGAATGTTTTGGAAAAGAGAAAAGTTTGTGCAAAGTTTGTCCTGCACACGTCGACTCCTGAACAAAAAGAACGACGCGTTGAAGCTTGTCGTCTTTTGACTGAAACGCAAAACGCGAACGATTCTTTCCTGGAAATGATCATCACAGCTGAGGTGACTTCCTGTTATCAATACGTCCTACCAAAAACGAGAAAGTGCTCAAATTTACCCATCGCAACACAGCTGGTCGCAGTTCCAGGGAGTCAGTGAAATTATATCTGCTCAAAGGTTTGGTCATAGCCCCGAATAAGTATTAACCGGAAGAATCAAGCCAGGAGAATACAGCGAGTGTGGCAGTACATGAATGCCCATTTCAGCGACGGCAGTCGTAGTATTCCGTCTCCCATGGATATGAACGTTGTCGTGTTGGAAGGGCATTTCTTGTGGCAGCGTACTCTCTCCGCACAAAGCCGCCAACAGCCTGCGAAAGTCCGCAGTGTTCACACCCTCCTTCTACGAAACCACATTGTCCAGCTCTGTCCTTGGTTGTCACACTCCATGATGTCCGCTCACTTAAAGCTAGCAATTGGGAAAATTTTATTTATGTTATCTTCCGTTTATTCTGAATCTTAGGTGAGCGTTTGCATACTTTCTTAAGAATAACAACTATAATGTAGGCACACAGTATGTTTTAAAATGTCCTTTTCGGCATGGGTTTTGTAACTTTTCTAGCATTAGCAGAGCCATTAAAGCCTAGTCTCCACCATACTGTCTCAGTGGATAATATCGACAGACGAATATGGCTCAATGTCGACAGGGTTTCGATATTTCCGATGCTATAAAACTTTAAAAAAAGGTGTTTCTTCTTAAATAAGGTGTAATACCTAATTTCAGATGGCGAGGACAGGAAAAAGAAAACGACATAATGCTAAATGTAATGCATTTACTTTGCTGAAGTGAGGGCGAATAGTGTATAGAGTATCAAAGTAGTTGAACATACTAACAATATTCCAGTTTATGGTCTACTAAAATCAAATTCAGAGAAAAATCCCTAGAGAAAAGATTTGATTTTGCTCCTGAACTGCAGCAAGAATTACTCAACTGGGTAACAACGTTGGCACAACTGTTCTATGACATTTACTGGTTGAATTTCAGTGAATTTCTTATGACCTTGCGGAAAAACTGATCCGTAATCACAATTTCAATAAAATTACCAAAGTGACTGGGAAAGACTCTGTTTCTGATTTTGAAGAGGGGAATCCTAAAATAAGGTTAAGAAACCGTCAGCAACAAGTATCAACAGAGTTCTTCTTTCAGTTAGTATTTTTTTTAATTTGATCACCATACTGATTTGACCACCGTACTGATTTGATATATATTAAGATAAAATATGTTACTTTCTTAGAATAGGAATTTTATTATGTCTGTATTTCATACTGCTGGTATCACACTGTAAGCCCATCGATATTACCCAGGTACTTGGCTAAATACCAGTAGTTTGCAGACTTGAGACAATGTTCATATAGCTTTGAAAATATTAAACATTTTTCGATTTTTCTGGTACAGCTATAAGTCTAACATTCCTAGGTCACTGAGGGTGCCATGAATTTTTCCATAGGAGAGACAGATTCCAAAACAAAAAGTTTAATCTCTTAAGGTCTCACCTGTTGGATGCAATCAGTAATATTTGGTTTGGTTCGAAAGTTTGCCTCCTTGCTTGAAGCTGATACATGTGTGTTCTTCTGTTGCAGCCATCAGAAAACTTGCTCGTGAAGCTGTTGATTAACGTTGTATAAGGCAGAAAAAAGGGTGGGTGTGATTTTCGTTTATGACGGACGACACCAAACTGTTGGAGTAGAGGTGCGTTTCTGTGCTGAAATGTTTCCTGATCGTGCCAAGACCTCACCATCCGCATGTGTAAACACTATACAAAAAAAATAAATTTCAAGAGTGTTATTGTGAAAAATCCAATTCGCCAATGATGAATAACATGTACTGATCGGCAAGAAGTATAACTAACGCCGGCCGTGGTGGTCTCGCGGTTCTAGGCGCGCAGTCCGGAACCGTGCGACTGCTACGGTCGCAGGTTCGAATCTTGCCTCGGGCATGGATGTGTGTGATGTCCTTAGGTTAGTTAGGTTTAAGTAGTTCTAAGTTCTAGGGGACTGATGACCACAGCAGTTGAGTCCCCTTAGTGCTCAGAGCCATTTTTTTTTTTTTTTATAAATAACATTTTGTCAGCACTAGCGTACATCCAATATGTCGCTAAAGTCGGTTTCGCTACGCGAGTAGAAAAATTCAAAGGAATGACCTGTGAGCACTACATTCAAACTATTCGCTCCGACAACAGCTTGATGGCAATGACTTTCAAACTCCAAAACCATGAACAAATCAGTCTTCGCAGTATACTCGTGTAGTCAGTTGGTGATGCACACTGCCTGAGAGAAATTTGTTACCTTTTCAAAAATCCCATCATTGGTCTCGGATTTACTGATGGGAGCTGCAGGTAATCTACCTACGGTTCCGAATATATTTGCTGCCATAGTTATCCCATGGGAAAAGAGGCGGCCCATATGGCACCAACATGAAGGATATTCCACCCACCCTACACAGATGATTACATTATTAAAATAATTCATCGAGATCATTCGATCGGTTATCTGGGGTACCCAGAAAGACATAAATGTCGTACTCGTACATTTGGACTTCTATCTATTGAGAAAATTAAGAGAATAGACATAAGAGAGAAACCTGGCAATTCTCTTACTCATTCTGGTTGTACACTGGTGTGCAAAACTTAAGGACAAAAGTAACTTCTCAAGTTGTGTCACTGGCAAGCAACAAAGCTCGATGAAGACACATAAAAAGAACTGCTACAATATGGTACAAAATGTGACTGAAAGAAATACACAATGAGACGAACAGAACTGACGGTTTTGGTAAAGATAATTACACTGAAGTCGTCGCGATTCGTGATGGTACCCTCAACCCCTCAAAATGTGACACACGGTTTTTAACAGGTGTGTGATCACAACGGACGGCAGTGCATGTTCTAGAACCTTCTCCCGTGATGACCACAAAGTTGGTAACGCGTGTTTGTGGTAGAGTTTCTATTCCTCCAGCAGCGCTGTTGACAATTGCTGGATGGCCGTTAGTGCATGTGGGCATACTGCAACACTTCTCCCGAACACATCCCACAAGTGGTGGATGAAATTTCAGTCGGGGGATGAGCAGGCCAGTCCTATCATCGAATATCCTCTCCTTCTGAGAGCTCCTTCACCTCCACTGTTCGATGCGGTAGCCCATTGTCACCATAAAAACGAAATCAAGGCCGAATGCACCCCTGAAAACGCGCATGTGGGGAAAGAATACAGCTTCACAACAAATATTTACGGGCGAGTGTATCGTGTTGAAAGATTTGGAAGTCAGTAAACCCGCATAACATTACGCCTCGCCACACTATAACACCTGGACCACCAAAGCGACAATGATCGACAATGTTGCACTATCCTTATAAGTGGGGAGGGGACAACACGTAATGCATCCAGTGACATCTACATCTACATCTACCTACATGACTACTCTGAAATTCACATTTAAGTGCTTGGCAGAGGGTTCATCGAACCACAATCATACTACCTCTCTACCATTCCACTCCCGAACAGCGCGCGGGAAAAACGAACACCTAAACCTTTCTGTTCGAGCTCTGATTTCTCTTATTTTATTTTGATGATCATTCCTATCTATGTAGGTTGGGCTCAACAAAATATTTTCGCATTCAGAAGAGAAAGTAGGTGACCGAAATTTCGTAAATAGATCTCGCCGCGCAGAAAAAAAGTCTTTGCTTTAATGACTTCCATCCCAATTCGCGTATCATATCTGCCACACTCTCTCCCCTATTACGTGATAATACAAAACGAGCTGCTCTTTTTTGCACCCTCTCGATGTCCTCCGTCAGTCCCACCTGGTAAGGATCCCACACCGCGCAGCAATATTCTAACAGAGGACGAACGAGTGTAGTGTAACCTGTCTCTTTAGTGGACTTGTTGCATCTTCTAAGTCTCCTGCCAATGAAACGCAACCTTTGGCTCTCCTTCCCCACAATATTATCTATGTGATCTTTTCAAATGAAGTTGTTCGTAATTTTAACACTCAGGTACTTAGTTGAATTGACAGCCTTGAGAATTGTACTATTTATCGAGTATTCGAATTCCAAACGATTTCTTTTGGAACTCCTCAAACTTTTCGTTATTTAGCGTCAACTGCCACCTGCTACACCATACAGCAATCTTTTCTAAATCGCTTTGCAACTGATACTGGTCTTCGGATGACGTTACTAGACGGTAAATTACAGCATCATCTGCGAACAACCTAAGAGAACTGCTCAGATTGTCACCCAGGTCATTTATATAGACCAGGAACAGCAGAGGTCCCAGGACGCTTCCCTGGGGAACACCTGATATCACTTCAGTTTTATTTGATGATTTGCCGTCTATTACTACGAACTGCAATCTTCCTGACAGGAAATCACGAATCCAGTCGCACAATTGAGACGATACCCCATAGGCTCGCGGCTGGATTAGAAGTCGCTTGTGAGGAACGGTGTCAAAAGCATTCTGGAAATCTAGAAATACGGAATCAACTTGAGATCCCCTGTCGATAGCGGCCATTACTTCGTTCGAAGTGCACAAGAACGATGTTTTCTGAAACCATGCTGATTACGTATCAATAGATCGTTCCCTTCGAGGTGATTCATAATGTTTGAATACAGTATGTGCTCCAAAACTCTACTGCAGACCGACGTCAATGATACAGGTCTGTTGTTCGATGGATTACTCCTACTGCTCTTCTTAAACACTGGTGCGACCTGCGCAATTTTCCAATCTGTAGGTACAGATCTATCGGTGAGCGAGCGGTTGTATATGATTGCTAAGTAGGGAGATATTGTATCAGCGTAATCTGAAATGAACCTGAAACTTCCTGGCAGATTAAAACTGTGTTTCCGACCGAGACTCGAAATCGGGACCTTTGCCTTTCGCGGGCAAGTGCTCTACCAACTGAGCTACCGAAGCACGACTCACGCCCGGTACTCACAGCTTTACTTCTGCCAGTATCCGTCTCCTACCTTCCAAACTTTACAGAAGCTCTTCTGCGAAACATGCAGAACTAGCACTCCTGAAAGAAAGGATACTGTGGAGACATGGCTTAGCCACAGCCTGGGGGATGTTTCCAGAATGAGATTTTCACTCTGCAGCGGAGTGTGCGCTGATATGAAACTTCCTGGCAGATTAAAACTGTGTGCCCGACCGAGTCGAGTACCGGGCGTGAGTCGTGCTTCGGTAGCTCAGTTGGTAGAGCACTTGCCCGCGAAAGGCAAAGGTCCCGAGTTCGAGTCTCGGTCGGGCACACAGTTTTAATCTGCCAGGAAGTTTCATATCAGCGCACACTCCGCTGCAGAGTGAAAATCTCATTCTGGAAACATCCCCCAGGCTGTGGCTAAGCCATGTCTCCACAGTATCCTTTCTTTCAGGAGTGCTAGTTCTGCATGTTTCGCAGAAGAGCTTCTGTAAAGTTTGGAAGGTAGGAGACGGATACTGGCAGAAGTAAAGCTGTGAGTACCGGGCGTGAGTCGTGCTTCGGTAGCTCAGTTGGTAGAGCACTTGCCTGCGAAAGGCAAAGGTCCCGAGTTCGAGTCTCGGTCGGGCACACAGTTTTAATCTGCCAGGAAGTTTCATATCAGCGCACACTCCGCTGCAGAGTGAAAATCTCATTCTGGAAACATCCCCCAGGCTGTGGCTAAGCCATGTCTCCACAGTATCCTTTCTTTCAGGAGTGCTAGTTCTGCATGTTTCGCAGAAGAGCTTCTGTAAAGTTTGGAAGGTAGGAGACGGATACTGGCAGAAGTAAAGCTGTGAGTACCGGGCGTGAGTCGTGCTTCGGTAGCTCAGTTGGTAGAGCACTTGCCTGCGAAAGGCAAAGGTCCCGAGTTCGAGTCTCGGTCGGGCACACAGTTTTAATCTGCCAGGAAGTTTCATATCAGCGCACACTCCGCTGCAGAGTGAAAATCTCATTCTGAAATGAACTTAATCGGTATACAATCTGGTCCTGAAGACTTGCCCGTATCAAGCGATTTGAGTTGCTTCGCAACCCCTAAGGTATCTACTTCTAAGAAACTCATGCTAGCAACTGTTTGTGTTTCGAATTCTGGAATATTCCATTCGTCTTCCCTGGTGAAGGAATTTCGGAAAATTGCTTTCAATAACTCCGCTTTAGCGGCACAGTCATCGGTAACAGTACCATCGGCACTGCGCAGTGAAGGAATTGACTGCGTCTTGCCGCTTGTGTACTTTACATACGACCAGAATTTCTTCGGAGTTTCTACCAAATTTCGAGACAATGTTTCGCTGTGGAACCTATTAAAGGCATCTCGCGTTGAAGTCCGTGCCATATTTAGCGCGTCTGTAAATTTTAGCCAATCATTGGGATTTCGCGTTCTTTTGAACTTCGCATGCTTTTTCCGTTGCCTCTGCAAGAGAGTTCGGACCTGTTTTGTGTACCACGGGGGATCAGTTCCATCTCTTACCAATTTATGAGGTATGAATCTGTCAATTGCTGTTGCTACTATATCTTTGAATTTGAGCCACTTCTCGTCTACATTCGCATAGTCAGTTCGGAAGGAATGGAGACTGGCTCTTAGGAAGGCTTCTAGTGACACTTTATCCGCTTTTTTAAATAAAATTATTTTGCGTTTGTTTCTGGTGGATTTGGAGGTAACGGTATTGAGCCTAGCTACAACGACCTTGTGATCATTAACCCCTGTATCAGTCATGATGCTCTCTATCAGCTCTGGATTGTTTGTGGCTAAGAGGTCAAGTGTGTTTTCGCAACCATTTACAATTCGCGTGGGTTCGTGGACTAACTGCTCGAAATTCGGAGAAAGCATTTAGGACAATCTCGGAAGATGTTTTCTGCCTACCACCGGTTTTGACAAGTATTTTTGCCAACATATTGAGGGAATGTTGAAGTCCCCACCAACTATAACCTATGAGTGGAGTATTTATTTGTTACGAGATTCAAATTTCTCTGAACTGTTCAGCAAACATATCATCGGAGTCTGGGGGTCGGTAGAAGGAGCCAATTATTAACTTAGTGCGGTTGTTAAGTATAGCCTCCACCCATACCAATTCGCACGGAGTATCTACTTCGACTTCACTACAAGATAAACCACTACTGACAGACACAAACACTCCACCACCAATTCTGCCTAATCTATCTTTCCTGAACACCGTCTGAGACTTCGTAAAAATTTCCACAGAACTTATTTCAGGCTTTAGCCAGCTTTCTGTACCTATAACGATTTCAGCTTCTGTGCTTTCTATTATCGCTTGAAGCTCAGGGGCTTTCCCAGCACAACTATAACAATTTACAACTACAATTCCGACTGTTCCTTGATCCAAGCACGTCCTGTATTTGCCATGCACTCTTTGAGATTGCAGCCCAGCCCGTACTTTCCCGAGGCCTTCTAACCTAAAAAACCGCCCAGTCCACGCCACGCCACACATAGTCGAACATGATCGTTTAGCTGGTACATGTGTCAAGGTGTGAGGAGGAATAATACAGCATGGGCGTATTTACCCCCAAACATTTCCCCACAGTACTGTCTCCGTTCAACGTTATCACAGGTGGCTGTACATATCTATTTCTTGTTTTCAAAACAGTGTCACGAAAATAGTTTCCGAAAATAGATAAAAAATAATAAAAAAGTTAGACAAATGAAAGCAAGTTCATCATGGTGTGTTATTCCAAATTTTTGTAGCAGTTTATTTTTAGATATTTAATTTAGAGTCACTCTTTTTCATGTTGTTATTTTTGCTAACTCGATGAGGCTACATGAGTACTTTTCAAGTAACTCAGATGTACATTGAAGCTTATTAGCACATACAGCAACATTTGTGCTGTCGGATTTGATATCTGTGAGCGGCTTAAAAAATGAATGCCGTTCTTGCAATGCTGCAGTGTTCTCGCCAAGAAGCAGGGGAGCGAGACTGTAAGCGGTGACACACTTCTTGTGAGTGTCCCAAACACATTCTGGTTGGGCCACACAGGTGGACACTCCACTCCTCACCGTTAACTCTTCCCCAATGGAGATATTAGCACAGTGTATTGGGATGTAAATGCCGTACCGCACTGTTGCCGGAATATCAGAAGCGACCAAGTATAATCTCTTGGCCGAAAGTATGATGTCCCGTCGGGATTGTGCTCGTGTTCTGAGGCATAAATCAAAAAAATGACAGAATACAAGTTCTGAGAGAAAAATTGTGTTATACTCAACAATGACAAAGAGTGCCCTTGTCGCACTCCATACACAAGTCCTTGGCAAAGCCGGGCTAAGGTAAAAACCTTAACTGTTCACAATACAGAAATATACATATATACTGAAGGCACTTCTGATGTACGACTTTCGTAGAGAAAGTTGCGACTACAGTATGACCATTCTCTACCGCTGTTAATTGGAGCTACTAAACAACTGAGGATGAACTCTCAAGAACTGGCTAGAGCTGCACTCGGGCAGTCTCTGTATACCCCACGGATGGATTCAGCCTTATAGTGAAATTGCCTGCTTATGGTGTATCGTCTAAGTTATGCCACTGGATTCGTGATTTCCTATCAGATAGATCACAGTTCGTAGTAACTGACTGAAAATCATAGAGTAAAACAGGAGTGATTTCTGGCGATTCCCGAGGTAGTGTTATAGGCCCTGCAGTTCTTTATCTATATAAATGATTTAGGAGACAATCTGAGCAGCTGTAGTAGATGGTTTGCAGATTGTGCTACCGTTTATCGTCTAGTGAATTTATCGGAAGATCGAAACAAAGTGCAAAACTATTTAGAAAAGATATCTGCATGGTGCGAAAATTGGAAATTGACCCTAAATAACGACAAGTGTAAGGTCATCCGCATAAGAGTTCGTTAAACTTTGATTACACGA
Source organism: Schistocerca gregaria (assembly GCF_023897955.1). Lineage (NCBI taxonomy): Eukaryota > Metazoa > Arthropoda > Insecta > Orthoptera > Acrididae > Schistocerca > Schistocerca gregaria. The sequence goes on along the minus strand of NC_064923.1, from coordinate 222,167,943 downwards.
TAAATTAGTCAGATCTAAAGGCACAAGTTGTGTCACAAACCCAAACAATGGAAGTATGAATCATTTCTGTGGTAGGATACATCGTGATTCGAGGGCACATATTCATAATTAAATGTGACACAATATCGCTTGTCACTGCCAACAGAGGACTAAATATTGGTGAAGTTAATAACAAATCCAAAGCTTTACACGTGTGAACTAATTTAGGTAATGGAAATATATTAACTAATTTTACGGCACAGTTCTTCCAATAAATGCTGAGGGTGTACCTAATGAATACTTCCATCTGAAAGACTCCCTAACTGAGAGCACATACATTGAGCTCAAAATGCCAGAAACAAAACGACCAACATCACTGAATCCAGTGACACTGCCTCGTTCAATAGAAGTTATTTCGTGAACAAATGAAGAGTGACTGGTTCCATAGTTTTGTCGAATACGGATAACTCTGCTGTAACACGACATATCAAAATTGTATTCCACATGCAGTACGCTTTACATGTTGGTGCTGTGCCCTCTATAGTTTATTCCTACTGTGAGAGGCATTTGCATGTCAGCCCCTTGAAACTGCTCTGTGTATTTTTAAAATGTGCAACAGAAAAATATCCTGAGAAGAAAGCTAGATAAAAGGTGTTCGGTTCATAAACGTTTTATTTCCTAATAGGATACATCTATCATACCTTCGTTCAAAATTTAATAGCTATCATGCACTTCACACACACACACACACACACACATATACACACATGCATATTGTAGTTCCTCAGTATTAATTTACTTATGAATCGTTCACACGTGCTTCTGAGCGCGCCTTCGTGATAACACAAACAACTGCATTCTGACAAATCACTACAATCAGCAACATGGACAATCGTAGTTTTGGTTAAAATATAGTGTAACAAAACATGACGAAACAGAAATACGTGTACACTAATTCTTACTTCGACCGATAATGACTGTAATCCAAACGACACCAATCTTATGGAATTTAGACACAACCGTTCATTCACAGAAAATTTTAAGATCAGTTACGCTTTGTAACCCACATAACTTCTTCGTGCATACAGCCCAATCTCAAAGTTATTTTTATGCACAACCGACCTAATACGAAGAGAACCAGCTTACAGTGCTCCTTCACTCGAAGTCTAAACATATAATTTTTACTTGAACCCAGCGAACTAAGGAAGACACACCTGTTTGCGTGCAACATTCTACCCAACTCTTCACATTCAGCTCCCACATCTATGTAATGTGAGTTTTATCTGATAATTTCAGTCAACCCCTTTGCAATTTTTCTATCGCAGTCCCACTATGATATCTAATTCACACCTCACTCATACATTCGAGACTAGCACTCCACAGAATGATTGATTCGCCATATCAACTTTATTTACACAGTCCACAAGACCAATGAGATCACACACCAAACCACATTTAAAATGGCACAACTTTCTGTCAAATATAGTGTAGCCTGATAACAATTCAAAAAGCTAGAGCAAGAATTGCCTGAGCAGTTAACAGTGGAATAATTAGAAAATATGCTTTAAGCAAATATGGTTGACATAGAAAATCCAGCTGCATTTGCCGTTTGACTTCCACACACTTATCTATAACCGCACCTTTGTGGAAGTATTGGCCATGCTCTGCACTGCAGCTTTTGTACGTATCTTCTCTGATGTATAATTGAATAATGAGACTACCTAAATTTACATGGATTATGGGACAGTTAATGGCTTTTGTTTGCTCTTTTTCCTCATGCAATATCTCCCTGAGATCATCATATTCTATGTCCAACAATCATGACTTTTCCATTTTCTCCATATTTTCACACTTATGACTTGTTAACCTTTCTGTTTAGTCACTGTAGTGATTCACAACCTCTTCTCTGTTACTACCATTGTTGTGAGGATCAGCTAATCGGATTTCCCCGATATGTGGAGGAGCCATTTTTTTGATCGCTGGCGCATTTTTATTAAAATGCCACCAGTAATAGTGATGTGGGCTCCCAGGCCCACATTCACAAATCCCATTCTCTCTCTTATTTCTGTCTTGTGAATAATACGGCAGCCAGTTTCTTCATTCAAGTTCTAATTACTTTGAGGATTAGCTCAGATTCATCTGAATCTCAGTCATATACCTACTCATGCAGTAAGTTCCAAAAATAACTTACATCTTCCTTATTCCTTCCTGTGATTACAAAGTTCCATCGCAATTGATGGGGTAATTTCTTTAGGCAAATTCTGATCAAGTCTGGCAGATCATATGGTGTCTCTCTGTATTAATTTACCATCTCCTTAAAATATGCGATGGACGTTGAGTCTCTCTCAGTAATTCTCCATAATGTGGAAGCTCAGTTTTATCCATTCTTGTACAATTTTTCGACCAAAACTCATTGACAAAATCTCTTCAACAGCTACCAGATAGGTATGAGATCCACCTTCACTTATGAAAGACATCTGCTCGGCAGTGACTGCAAGTACATTTAGTTTTCCATTACTTTGTTGACTTCACTTTCTTGTAAGAAGTTTTGCTATGTGCTTTGTAATGACAGACATTCTCGAGAATCTTCTATTGTTTGGCATGAATTTCAGATACTGTTTCTTTGAGCTGGTCACTATCAGTGATTCTCTCATAGACCGCAGCATGAAGTCATACTAGACTGTAGCCACACGGCTTTCAGGTCGCTCTGTTAATACCTGTTCAACTTCCTGCACTTCACTAATCCGTCATGCAACTTCATCTTCCCAGTGGTTTATTCCACTGATCTCCTATCTTATTTCAGCCAGTTCTTGTAGGATAGATTCCATAGTCATTCGTCTTTTTGCAACCGCCAAATCTAAACTGGTTCTCATTCCATCAGATCTTTTATTTTGGACATCTAACTTTTGATTTTGTTCATCAAACTTTCTTTTCAGTTTCTGTTGTCCCTTCTTTTGCCTGTCAAACCTTTTTATCTTTATCACTAAATCTTTTCGCAAGGTTATCTCTCTGTTCCTTCAGACTCTGCAAAATAAACGCGAATGTATCAGTCGGCTACTCGAGTTCCCTTCAATTCTTCCTCTCTAGTCAGCCTAATGCCTTCTATGCCTGAGGCCTGTCCCACTGGGCTAGTAAATATGCACACTTTCTTCAAACACAAAGTCCTGTGAACTATCCGTCACGACTTTACTTTACTTTACTCTTCAACAGGTAGTGACTGATTCCTCCTACCTATTCGTCATGATTCTAGTTTCTTAAGCACATCCTCTCTCATGCAAAACAACAAAATATAAAAAAAATATTCGATACTGCTACACAAAAACCTAGAAAATCCTTGAAAAACAAACAAATTTTCCCAAGCCTACAACTGAAATACACTGCTAACAGCTTGGTAACAATTCAGTCGGTCAAAGCTGAATCAACAGTTACGTGAACTCCGGAAAAAATAATGATTAATACACATCCTACAACCTGCTTGTTTCTCAGAAAAGTCTCACGCATGCGAAGATCCATAGTAAGGCTATACAGATACATGTCTTTGTTTAGTATGTCTTACCTCTAGCATGGTTATGAAAAGATCCTGCATAGGACCATCAGATAAAAGGTGTTTTTTTAAATAAAGTTACATCTATTGCACCTTCATTCTTCAATTAATGCCTATCATGCACCTCTGCCTAGATATGTTGATTGCTTATCATGCTTGTATTAAAAATGATATTACATATTTAGATACAACACAAAAAAACAAGATAATGATTTTGCACAACAGATAACATGGATTTAAGAAGGATGTGGTAGAAGGTAGTATAGCGGAGGTTGAATTAGATTTATTTCGCGGCACATCTCTTTACCAGAATTTGTCTTTCAAGACAAATCTAAATTCCATCTCCATTAATCTTTCACAGTAGGCATTTGTGAGAGGATGGAGACAAGAATTCGTGATATGAAATTATCTAAAGACAATAAAAGGTTCATCGCCCATGAATGATGACAATTTAATCAAACGTGCAGTTGTCACCAGCATACATTCAGTACCACATTCAAAATACATAATATTACAAACACAAACAGGATCACGCAATTTAGCATTCGTTTCCATTTTGTAACTGTTCATTAAATAAGGAGTTCTTTAACACACTTGAAAATGGAGTGTGTTGGGGACATTGATTCGGTCATACGTGGGATCAGCCTCACGTTCAAGACATTGAAGCTAGAAAACGGATGGAACAAGGACCATTTAAGCAAAAGCATTCACACAATGAGAAAATCAACGGTGTTTAGTTCTGTAATCTACTCCCATTAAAGCTAGCAGTGAATGGATATATGGGACAGTGAACACTACTATGTTTAGTTCTGCATTTTACTCCCATTAAGACAAGAAATGAATCGACATAGGGGGCAGTGAGCAGTATTTTATCGGAAACGTGTGGTCGCTAAATTTTTATTGAGAATAGAAAAAGTAGTTACAATCAGAAAATTTTCTGCGTATACAGCCGTTAATTGGGTGCGTAAGTTCGTGCTCCACAACGTATACAGTGACACTAACTGGAAATTATGAAATCAAGAACACGTGGGGACCTGATGGAGTAAAGTAGCAACATTGGACACAAATGTGCATCAGTTATAATAATAACGAATTTAATATGATATTCTCCACGGGGTTCCTAAGGTAACACATAATCAAATTAGCAACAGGCGAGCTCATTATGATTCGTTCTTCGGACAAAGCTCGCAAGTGGTGTTACTTCAAAAGAAACAAAAGACACACCACCAAGTTACTCTAAAGATGCAAAATTAAGTTACCCTAACATAAGGAAGCTGCAACAAATGAATTAAGCACTTCTATAAGCTAGAATATAACAGCAAGTACGTGGATCCCCACTCAGTCAGGACTGTTCAAAAAAGCATGTTCGGCCACTTACAAAACGGCGCAACAGTAGCGAAAAAATTTGCATGGGCGAAACGGTTCCTCTCTTGAACAGGTGGAAGGGAGAAATCCCGTTACATGTGCCTCATATTCCAGTGACATAAGGACGTAGCATATTGACACCGCTCATTTCTTTCCGTTCTCTGCTCTGCCTTTCCACCATGTTAAGTTTGCAACGCATATTCACTACTAGTACTAACTCTGGTTGCCCGCAGAAAGAATCGAATGTACTCAGATTCACTGGTTTCCCGCATAAACATTTCAAATGTGTTCATGTTCACATTCCCTCATTTATTGTCATTTACAGGATAAATGAGTAACGGAAGGTGCTTATACAAGTGAAATAAGAGGGCTGATTGACGTCCATTTTCTCGAGATAGCGGTTATAAGCTTTACAGTGTAATGTGCGATGCTAACTCAGCAGTGTAAGCACGCATAGATGTGCCAAATGTAGAGGTTTATGAAAAGAACCTAACTCACTCGTTTTACCTTCACATATTCTAACTGTTTTTGAAATGTATTCTACAGACTGGTCGATGATATCACCCTTCCGGAAACAAACTAACGTATGCCCGTTCTGTTGTCGACTGAACATTTTTGTTCATGAACCTCTGGTTGGAAATGGCTTGTACCGTGTTTTAACAACAGAAAGACCACACCTCACCATCTCTGATAACTTATCTCCCATCTGCAAAAGGCCCATAGTTGCATTTTGTGGATTAACGATGCTTAGACGCCATGCGACCGAGCTCTCTCGCTGTCATAGCGAGAACAGCAGATACGTTGGCACCAACTTGTTTGCTACATACATACGATGCCACTGGCTACCCATATGATCATTTTGTGGAGCAGAAGCAACGCACCAACATACCGCAACATTTACTTTCGGTTTTTCAAAGTTGAAATTCCCTGGCAGATTAAAATTGTGAGTCGATCTGCGACTCGAGCCTGGAACGTTTGCCTTTAGCGGGCAAGTGCTCTACCTGCCGAGCTCCCAGAGCACCCGCCCATAGAGCTTTACTTGCGCCAGTACCTTATCTCTTACCTTCCAAACTTCAAAAAAGTTCTCCTGCATACCTTGTGGGGCTAGCAACCCCGGAAGAGAGAATTTTATGGATACATGACTCAGTGACAGCCTAGGGGACTATTTGAAGAACAAATTTTCAGTGGAATGTGTGCTGATTCTAAACATCGTGGCAGATGAAAGCCGTGTGCCAAAGTTTTAATCTGCCAGCAGGTTTCTAATCAGCACACGCTCTGCTGCGGAGTAAAGTTTGATTCTGGATTTAGAGTTGTATTTTGGTGATATTCCCCCTCTCCTCTACTTTTAGCAAGGCAGTATACTTTCTCAATCCTTGGCCAAACAGGTGCTCTGATCGTTAGTAACAGCTAATGTACGGATTTCTTTAATCTCACCCTAACATGTCGTTTATCTACAATTTGTTTTATATGGTCATTCCACTTAAGGCCGCTTCAGATGGTTATTCTTATGTACTTTTCTGCAGTTGCTGTTTCCATTGGTTTGTCGCGGCCGTTGTGTAATCGAACAGTAGCGGATTTTTTACCTTATTTTGCGCAGTAAATTACATTTATTTACGTTCAGGGTCATCCACCACGCACTGCACAAGTCATCGATCCTCTGCAGGTCTTCCTGTAATTCACTACAGCCTTCTGGCTTGTTATGTTCTTTTTGACACTGCATCGTCCCAGAATGTCGTCATGGCGTCTCCGACGTTATCCACTACATTATTTATAAAGTGCTTGAAAATCAACGGACTTATCACACTTCATTGCGGCACCCCTGAAACTGGTTCTAGGCGCTTCAGTCTGGAACTCCAAGGCTGCTACAGTCGCAGGTTCGAATCCTGCCTCGGGCATGGATGTGTGTGATGTCCTTAGGTTAGTTAGAACTACTTAAGTAGTTCTAAGTCTAGGAGACTGATAATGTTAGATGTTAAGTCCCATAGTGCTTAGAGCCATGTGAACCACTCTTGAAACTACCTGAAGAGTTACAACTTTACATCTGTTGTAGGCTACATCCCATGTAAAAGACAGAAGAGATCAACAGCACGCGGCAGCTTCCGGTGACAAAACACGACGACAGGTATATACAATGAAGCGCCAAAGAAAGTGGTACAGGCATGCGTATTCAAATAAAGACATATGTAAACAGGCAGAATACCACGCTGCGCTCGGCAACGCCTATGTAAGGTAACCAGTATTTGACGCAGTTGTTATGTCGGTCCCTGCTACAAAAATTGCAGGTTATCAGGATTTAAGTGAGCTTAAACGTGTTGTTATTAGTCGGCGGCCGAGCGATGGGACACAGTATTTCCGAGGTAGCAATGAAGTAGGGATTTTCCCGTACGACCAAAATGGTTCAAATGGCTCTGAGCACTATGGGACTTAACAGCTGTGGTCATCAGTTCCCTAGAACTTAGAACTACGTAAACCTAACTAACCTAAGGACATCACACACATCCATGCCCGAGGCAGGATTCGAATCTGCGACCGTAGCGGTCACGCTGTTCCAGACTAAAGCGCCTGGAACCGCACGGCCACAGCGGCTGGCCCGTAAGACCACTTCATGAGAGTACCGTGAATATTAGGAATACGAAAAATAGCAAAACACATCAAAGGATCCTGCAAGAACCGGACCAGTGACGACTGAAGAGAATCGTTCAATGTGGCAGAAGTGGAACCCTTCGCCAATCGCTGCAGATTTCATTGCTGAGCCATCAACAAGTGTAAGCGTACGAACCATTCAACGAAACATCATCGATATGGGCTTTCGGAGCCGAAGATCCACTCGTGTACCCTTGATGACTGCATGACGGTAAGCTTTACCGGGTTCGATTCCCGGCAGGATTGGGGATTTTCTCTGCCCGTGGACTGGGTGTTTGTGTTGTCCTCATCATTTCATCATCTTCCTCATTATTCGTGACAGTGGCTAGAGTGGACTGTGAAAAAAATTGAACTGTGAAAAAATTGAGACTTTGTATGGGCGTTGATGACCGCGAATTTGAGAGCCTCTCAAACCAAACATCATCATCATCATCATCATCATCACGAAGTGTTACGGGTCGCCTGCTCCCGTCAGCACCAGCTTTGGACTGTTGATGACTGGAAACATGTTGTCTGGGCGGACGAGTCTCGTTTGAAATTGTGTCGCGCGGATGTACGTATACGGGTATAAAGACAACATCATGAAGCCATGTATCCTGGATGTCAGCAGGGGACTCTTCAAGCTGGTGGAGGCTGTATGATGGTGTGGGGCGTGTGCAGTTGGTGTGATGTGGGAACACTGATACGTCTAGATACGACTCCGAGAGGCGACACATGCCTGGGCATCCTGTCTGATCACCTGCATGCATTCAAGTTCATTGTGCACTGCCAAGGGCTTGGGCAATTTCAGCAGGACAATGCGACATCCGTCCAGAATTGCTACAGATTGGCTCCAGGTACACAATTCTGAGTTTAAACACTTTCGCTGGGCAGAAAACTTCCCAGACGTGAACATTATTCAGCATATCTGGGATGCCTTCCAATGTACTGTTCGGAAGAGACCGCCACCCCGTAGTACTTTCATAGATTTATAGACAGCCCTGCAGGACTCATGGTGTCAGTTCCTTCCAGCACTACGTCAGACATTAGTCGGGTCCATGCCAAGTCGTGTTATGGCACTTGTGCGTGCTCGTAGGAGTCCTACACAATATTACGCAGGCGTATCAGTTTCTTTGGGTCTTCAGTGTGCTTCCATTAAGACCAGCATGTTGAGTTATCTCTAGCATTGAGGTCCTGAAGCAAATCACAAATTTGGTCCGATAGTTGGTAAGCTCTTACTATGTTCACCAAAGGATAGTGTGGAATTGTGCCGTTGTCTACAGTGCTGTGGGTTTCACGGACGAGAAGAATGAGCTGCGTTCAGGAATAGCTCGGTTTCCACAAATCATGTTCGTTCAAATAGAAGGTTTTTGTTTCTGAAAAACCGTAAAAATACGTGAGCATAAAACATGATCCATAATTCTACAACAGTTTGACGTCAGCGATACAGACCTACAATTACGTGCATCGAATTTTTCTTGAAATCTGGAATGATTTATGCTCTTTTCCAATCGTTATATATCGTTCTTTGTTGCAGAGACGTACGACAACTTACTGCTAGAAGTGGAGCAAGTTCTTTCTCTTGATGTCTTTAGAATCTCACAGGTATCTCATCTGGTCCAGATGCCTATTTCTGTTGTCCTATCACTTATTTTAATATATCTAGAACTCATCTTCACTGGTCGCGAAGAGGAGAGATTCTTCTTAACACTGTGCCATTAGTAACGCCATGTCCATCGGAAATTTGGCAGATCTACCCAGCCCTCGCTTCGACTAACGCGTAAATCCTGATGGAGTAACTGCTTTATGCTAATATCGCCGCCCATTCTCCACGATATGCGTATGGATCGGAAAACGGTCATCTTCTGTGGTCAATAGGAGTGCGGTGAGTCACGTACCTGGCCTATTGTGTTGACCTTGAAGCGTCCTCTAGACATCGTCACGCTGCTTCGCCTCACGCATGACTGCATGTTGGCATCGCATGACCATTACTTGCACGCAACTGCAGTGCGAGTAGAACATTGCGACAGAGCTAGTCTTCTCAGCAGTGCTGCTCATGTACTGTACTGCCGAGGACAACAGTAGAGCAGAGAATGCTCACTTGAACAGCGGTTTTAATTGAGGTCATCTGCTTTCCAAAATTAGTATCTCTGTAATTACAGTTGGAGGCAACGGGTAATATGCCTTGATTTATGGAAGTAAATGCAACAGATGTAACAGTTACAAAAACAAAAAAGAAACATGTAAATAAGACCTAGGTAAAAACAATGTTAAAAAGTGACTGAAATGAAATATTTATGTCCGTCATATGCAGGGTAATTTTGCTACATGAGAGCAAACTGCAAGAGAAGTTTCCTGACAGGATACGCAGAAAAAAAAAAAACAGCACGTGGACGTACGGCCGGAAAAGGGTTCGAAGTGAGGTACACGCATTTAAGGGTGGGGTATCAGCGATTGAAAGCGAACAAATCAGTCAGGTATGAGACGTTCCGTCTGTACGAGAGCTTCAGCTCCACTCCCAGGATAGAAGTGAGATGGCGCAGCGCCATGTACGAGCAACAGTTACCCTTCGCACTATCAAAGTCTTGTCTTTCAGCTGGGAAGACAGACCCGCCCGGCAGAAATGCAGATATGCCTCGCCTGTGGTGTGATGTGGAAGCATGACTGCTCCCCTGAGCTGCTTACCAGTACTCGCCACCCACACTCTGAGGCTGAATCGTTGCTGATGATTCACTGCCATCGTACTATGGGGTTTCTTCGCAGCCCACAGCTCAAAACCATCCATCGTAAAGCTAGCGTCATCGGTGAACAGGATGGCTGACAGAAAGCTATGCAACACGGTGGCCTGCGCGACGAACGTGCGACAAATCAGCCACCGTAAAGGCAAGGTCCTACGTAATAAAGCCTGCACGTGTTCTAAGATATACGGATAGAATGTCCCACACGGTGCCGGCCACGGTGGTCTCGCGGTTCTAGGCGCTCAGTCCGGAACCGCGTGACTGCTACGGTCGCAGGTTCGAATCCTGCCTCGGGCATGGATGTGTGTGATGTCCTTAGGTTTGTTAGGTTTAAGTAGTTCTAAGTTCTAGGGGACTAATGACCTCAGAAGTTGAGTCCCATAGTGCTCAGAGCCATTTGAACCATTTTTTGTTCCACACGGTCGTTTGGTGGAGATAACAACACCGAACATAGAGCAACATGTGAAGTCATTTATGTCACTAACAATGACTAATTATTGTTTCGTGACATTTTGTAGTTCACGGAATTTTTGCAGGCCTAAAAATGGTTCAAATGGCTCTGAGCACTGTGGGACTTAACTGCTGAGATCAGCAGTCCCCTAGAACGTAGAACTACTTAACCCTAACTAACCTAAGGACAGCACACACATCCATGCCCGAGGCAAGATTCGAACCAGCGACCGTAGCGGTCGCGCGGTTCCAGGCTGTTTTGCAGGCCCATGTTGTGCATTTATGGACTTAAATACAAAGCTATAACATAATATAATATTATAAGAATACTGTTTCAAAGATACATCTATGCAAATAACTTGCAGCAATACAACTGGATGATGTTACTGCCAACCGCCCACATTCCGACAGATGTACACCATTTCATGTTCATGGCACAAATGCGAAGAGAAAGTGATGTGCAAGGATACTTAAAATCGTGGTATACAGAGCACGTTTGGAATGATTACTTGTAAAAATAATAATAATAATAAAGGCACTGAAACTGCCTCTTAAAATGTTTATGTCCAAAAGCTAAGTGCAGTAGCTCGGAGCACGAGCACTATTGCGCAGATTATCTAGTGAATCACTGTTCCGGTTAGTAGCACTCTACCAAGGGCCACAGTGTATGGTCGAACCTTTTTATATAATTTGGCTGCGTTTAAGTCTAGCGGCCAGCTAATCACTCATCGCATTCACCCCAAAATCATCAATTAAGAAAAAGGAACTTCCAGTTAAATGCAGACAGGCATCTGTTTAAAGAGAATTCACTACACTCACTTAAAGTACATAAAGTCAATTTATTTCCTGTTCTTCTCACAGTAGCAAGGTTATGAACTGTCAATCGTGAGTGTTAATAGGCCAATGCGACAACTTAAATGAATATTAAGGCAATATTTCGTGCACTCCAAAATATCGCAACAATAATCTGAACACAACTTCCTGAAATTCCTAGTTACAGTTGTTAAGTTGTGAAACGGCAAAAATTACGATACAAAAAAGAACTCGCTAATGTCGGCGGTGAAATTTCAAAGCTCTAAATCGTTTCCTGACGAAAAATCGCGTTTTCTAGAAACGCACATGTAAGTCTACGTTTAGACACTTAGAAAATTTCAACACTTTCGCGAAGGGACTATCTTACTGCGAGCACAAGGTTCGCCACAATGACTGCCTTCGAATACTGCCACAATCGGACTACTCATCTAATAGCGCCGCCATAATCAGACAGTCTGCGACAAGATGGCTGCCGGGTATTTATGTCCTCGCATTGTAACATGAGTCAAAACATATACTTTCTTTCTTCCAGAACATTTAAAAACTATAAATATATCGTCACACATGCATTTGCAAGCAAATTTTCTCAGATTTTCATTGCTGCCTTCAATTGCTCATTACATTCACTAGTTTTTTTTCTAAATTCTAGTTCTAGCATGAAAACGTTATTTTTGTTATATATCGTTAACAGATATAAACAGTTAACATTAAACATACTCATACTTCCATAACTATGTTTCTTTTACAACACTGCTGCTACTTTCAACAGATTATCTCAAAATTGGTTGTTGTGGTTGGCAGGAGAGGCAACAACGTGTTACTAGAGGAGGCCGAAAGGGCAGGCTGGCGTGAGGTCTGGAACAGGACAAGGAAATTAGAATTTAGAAAAACGGACGTAGCTAGTGGAATACTTAACTTTAATCCATTAATTACGAACGTCGGTTTTGACGGTACATAGTTCACAATATCAATAGTAACTGATAATGGCGCCTTGCTAGGTCGTAGCAAATAACGTAGCTGAAGGCTATGCTAACTATCGTCTCGGCAAATGGGAGCGTATTTAGTCAGTGAATCATCGCTAGCAAAGTCGGCTGTACAACTGGGGCGAGTGCTAGGAAGTCTCTCTAGACCTGCCGTGTGGCGGCGCTCGGTCTCCAATCACCAATCACTGATAGTGGCGACACGCGGGTCCGACGTATACTACCGAACCGCGGCCGATTTAAAGGCTACCACCTAGCAAGTGTGGTGTCTGGCGGTGACACCACATTGGTAATGTTTATAACAGTTGTGTTTTGATTCATTGATAGATCTCTGAAAGCCCTATTCACAAACACTTCGTTTCTCAAAATCGATAAAGGTGTCGTCAAGCTATTAATTTGTGAAGATTATACCGTTCACAAAATACTTAACATACAATAATTTAGAAACTATACATCTTACTAAGGATGCGTCTAAATCCTTGCAGTTGTCATAATTTTCTCCTCTTATTTGTGGTTCTGGCTCTCCAAAATCTTAATGGGTTAAATTTTTATTGAGATACCCTGTATTCAGCATTGTAGCTGGTTCTTCTAGCCTTTCACGCCAGCCTTTTCCTCTATACGCTGCAGCTCCCAACGGCCAGCGAGCACGTCAAATTCTGACCACGTGTTTTCAGAGCGTCCTAAACGTCTCCTAGTCACCACGATTTTCGCACTTCCAGAATTACCCAATAGCAGAGGCTCAAATAGCGCCGACATGTAAGGGTGGAGCTTCAAAGCTGGTGGCGGTGTGGGCAGCTGAGCGCGGCTCCCCCGTGGCCCCTTTCAGGATGGCTAAGTCTGAAACTTCCTGGCAGATCAAAACTGTGTGCAGGGCCGAGACTCGAACTCGGGACCTTTGCCTTTCGTGAAAAAGTGCTCTACCAACTGAGCTACCCAAGCACGACTCACGCCTCGTCCTGACTGCTTTACTTCTGCCAGTACCTCGTCTCCTACCTTCCAAACTTTACAGAAGCTCTCCTGCGAACCTTGCAGAACTAGCACTCCTGAAAGAAAGGATATTGCGGAGACATGGCTTAGCCACAGCCTGGGGGATGTTTCCAAAATGAGATTTTCACTCAACAGCGGAGTGTGCGCTGATATGAAACTTCCTGGCAGATTAAAACTGTGTGCCGGACCGAGACTCGAACTTGGGAGCTTTTCCTTTCTTTCAGGAGTGCTAGTTCTGCAAGGTTTGCATGAGAGCTTCTGTAAAGGTAGGTAGCAGACGAGGTACTGGCAGAAGTAAAGCTGTGAGGACGGGGCGTGTGGTTGGGTAGCTCATTTGGTAGAGCACTTGCCCGCGAAGGGCAAAGATCCCGAGTTTGAGTCTCAGTCCGGCACACAGTTTTAATCTGTCGGGAAGTTTCAAATGGTTCAAATGGCTCTGAGCACTATGGGACTTAACATCTATGGTTATAAGTCCCCTAGAACTTAGAACTACTTAAACCTAACTAACCTAAGGACATCACATACATCCATGCCCGAGGCAGGATTCGAACCTGCGACCGTAGCAGTCGCGCGGCTCCGGACTGAGCGCCTAGATCCGCTAGACCACCGCGGCCGGCCGGGAAGTTTCATATCAGCGCACACTCCGCTGCAGAGTGAAAAATCTCATTCCGGCTAAGTCTGTCATTCAACGCACAAAGAACCAAGTGGGCACAACCGTGTCCATTCTCAAAGTCTGTGGACCCCGTTTTTGACGGCTGTATCGTCACAACATGCACACACAAAACTAAAGACGAACGACGCCATAAGTTACCAATATAAAATATTGATAACCAATGGATGAGTAGCATTAACGTAGTCACTCTTTTGCCTTATCAGAGAGAGTAGAATTCCACGCAGAATTTAAGTAAAAAGCTTCGTCTTACTTTATAACCTCATCCATTCTTACAAATGTACTGTTTCTGGTGGACACACGTCCAGATCATCCGCTCTCAAAAATACGCCATCTCACTTCCCTACATCCACCACTGCTGGCGGCTCACCTCCAACTGCGCAACTCTACGGACTGTTCACATCCAACTGCCCAACACTACAATAGTCAACAACAATGCAAACCAGCCACTGACTGCACACAGCACAGTCAGTGATTTTCATACAGAGCGCTACATGGCGTTACCAATAACAAAACCTAAACAGCCTACTTACAACATCGCTGAGGAATGAAATAAGCAGGAAGTTCAGCGAAGCCAAGAGGAAATGGCTGCATGAAAAATGTGAAGGAATCCAGAAAGAACTGACTCTGAATATAGAAAGCCAAAATAACCTTCGGTGAAATTAAAACCAAGGATGGTAACATTAGGAGCGCAACGGTAATTCCACTGTTAAAACCAGAGGAAAGAGCAGATAGGTAAAAAGAGAACACTGAAGGCCTCCATGGGAGGGAAGATTTGTCTGATGTGATAGAAGAAGTAACATGAGTATGATAAGAAATAGGGGATCCAGTATTAGAATCAGAATTTAGGAGACCTTTGCAGTAAGACAGGGATGTACTGTTTCCCCCCTACTGGATGTACGTCGAAGAAGTAAATGATGGAAATAAAAGAAAGGTTCAGGAGTGGAATTTAAATTCAAGGTGAAAGGCTATCAATGATAAGATTCGCTGACGACATTGCTACCCTCAGTGAAAGTGAAGAAGAATTACATGGCAGAATGAACAGTCTAATGAATACAGAATATGGTTTGAGTGTAAATAGAAGAGAGACGAAAGTAATGAGAAGAATCAGAAATGAGTTTAGCGATAAACTTATAACCAGGATTGATGGGCACAAAGCAGATGAAGTTAAAGAATTCTGGTACCCAGGTAGCAAAATAATCGATGAGCAAGGAGGACATCAAAAGCAGACTATCACTGGCAATAAGAACATTCCTGGCCAAGACATAGGCAGGTGTACCAGTTTCTTTGGCTCTTCAGTGTATGACATAGCACAAATGCATGTTATACGATGGACACCTATTTTGCGCAAACCAAGATCATCTTTTACTGTTCCTAAAAGGACCCTAATCTTAGATGGTGGTAGAAAAACACATCATATTCCCGTATAATATGAAGAAATGCTTCCTGTTTAAGACAAAAAAGTCTTTCGACTAAGGTGCTATCTCGTTATTATTATGAGTCACCTGATTCGCGGCTGGTCGATAACACGAGTGTTTTATTTGTGTTTCGGTAATATAACCATTCTGACGAAGGGGGACTTCGAGGTAGGCCTATTCAGCTGAAAAAGGTTCTGGTTCTGAAGTGGCCGATATACCCCTTCGATATACACTTTCACGCTGAGCAGGTTGGTGACAGTTATTTCCTGCAGATACAAATCAGTCAGAGTTGATTTCCCGTAAACGGCATGTCCCAGCGGACCATCAGCCTTTCTCCTAACCAACACGGAATGGAAGGCACCAATCCTTTTCCAACTCCGTTCTGAAACCAGTATTGGGGTAGATTGAATTGCCATTTAAATTTTCACTTCTATGAGGCAAAAAATGTCATGCATGAAAAAACACGCAGGTTTCAATGCCTCAGATTCGAATGCCCGTTCCTCGAAAATTTCCATAAACAATTTGGCTTAATAGATGACAATGGTCTCCTCATCGCAACTACATCTGCCTGTTGATTGTCCTGTGTATTGAATGATAAGGAAGTGGGAGTCAACAATTTCAATAAGAAATTAAGTGACTGGAAGAAGAAATACGCCGGGAAAATTTCAGAAGTCACATTATATGTCTCTACGCGGGAGGAGATGGTGCAGGACATCTACAGACTCGATAAATTAGTGATAAAAGAGCCAGGTTACTGTGCTCACTTAATTTGGTATTGAAATGTAGAGACAATAACTTGATTCCCATGTTTGCTAGAGTTGTTCACCTTATCAGTAGTGTTGCTGCAAGCGAGATCAAACGCAGGTGAAGTATGCCCTTGGTCAGAGAACGAATCTGTTTTGCACGTCGGGAGTTAGAGGTGATTTGCAAGGATTTATTTAATTTACATTTGAAGATTGCGGCAACATGCTCCTCCCTTACTTGTGATTGGATTGATGGTATAACTTGGGCCAAGGCGGACTGGGCACACAGAGATAGTACAAATAGATAAAGAAAAAAGTTCAATCATCTCGCAACACGTAAACCGCAAGAAGCCCCTTCTGGACGATCCGTTGTCAATCTCACGGAGAAAACGTTAGGCGATGCGACGATGTCAGCGCTTGCGAAAGGTTTAAACTTTGCTCCTACACCTTCTTCACCTCCTTTAATGGATTTCGCCAGTTCTATTGAGGAGGCTATTAGACCTCTTTCTGCGGATTCTGCAGACGAAGTTCGCCGGGAATCGTGCGCCGCAATGGAGTAACATCTCTACAGCCGAAAGAGCTGCTCTTCGTCACCTCCGTGAAGATATTGGTACTCCCTGCTGATAAGGGTAATGCTACGGTTCTTTTGACAAGGGAAGCCTACAACGAGAAGATATGTGGTCAACTAAGTGATTCTATGTAACGCATAATCGATAAGGATCCAACGAGCCGTATATCCATAAAAACTGCTACTCTCTTGAACTATAGTTCTTTACCTGCACAAGTTATCAAGAAGCTGAGATCACACAGTACTGCTCCCCGAAGACTGTATGGGCTGCCCAAGATTCATAAGGATGACGTTCCACTACGATCGATAGTGAGTAACATGAGTAATATTGTTGTCTCTACTTATTCGTCTGCAAAACATCTGGCCTCCTTACTCAAGCCATATGTGGTTAGTACTGCCACCATATACGCAATTCCAACTATTTTAACAATCGTTTGAAGACTGTTAAGCTGAGCTGCTCGTATTTACTAGTGAGCTTCTATGTGGTCTCACTTTCTCCCAAAGTGCCTTTATTCAACTCACTACATCTTACTGGTAACGTTTTCAGTGATGATTTGACGCCTTTGTTTGAACATACTCTCTCCTCAACATATTTTTTATTTAATAAGGAATTTTTTGAAAAAAGCTGACAGTGTCGCCATGGGGACTCCCTTTTACACTGTGGTGGCCAATCCTTTTATGGAAGACTTTGAGAAGAAAGCTTTTTAGTCTGCCGTCTTAAAACCTACTGTTTTCTGGCAGTACGTAGATGATACTTTCGTTGTATCGCCTCATGGCAGACAAGATCTGGAAAAATTCCTTTGTCATTTAAACTCTTTACAAGAGAACATCAAGGTTACTATGGAGATTGAGAGAGATAGGACTTTATCCTTTCTATACGTGTTAGTACACCGTAACAATGATGGGACTTTGGGGAATTCGGTGTACAGAAAACCCACACATACAGATCTGTATCTTCAGGCTCCCATCACCCGGCACAAACCGCCGGCGTTCTCAGTACTTTAATTCATCGGTCGCATGTAAAATCGGATGCTGATAGCCTTCACGAAGAATTAGTGCACCTGGAGAAGGTATTTAAAGAGAATGGCTGTACTTCGTGTCAAATGCGGAAGGCCATGCACAATTACAGTAACAAGAAGCAACGCTCTGAGGAGACTGATAACTACTACAAATCAGCTACGTTCCTTACATATGGCGGGAACGTGTCTTCTGAAGTAGGCAGATTGCTTAGGAACAATAATATTAATGTCATCTTCCGTCCACCAACAAAGCGGAAGTCCTTACTCGGATCCTTAAACACGATTTACTGTTGAGGAAGGCGGGTGTTTATAAGATTTCGCTGTGAGAGTGGCTCTGCATACATAGGTCAGACGGCACGAACGGTCCAACAACGCTGTGTCGAACACGAAAGACACACCCGTGTGCGCCAATCTTTAAAATCAGCAGTGGCAGAAAGTTTCATTTCCATGGGACATTCAGTGGTATACAATAATACCAAAATTTTAGCACCGGTTTCCAGCTTATGGGACTCTGTAATTAAAGATTCCGTAGAAATGCGTCTAGCTGATAATTTACTGAATCGTGATAACGTCTTTAGCTGGATAAAAATTGTAATCCAATTATTAAAATTATGCGGTCGCAACGTTGTCGACATGCTCAGTCGATATTCAGCGATTAGTTTGTTCTTACTTAACCACTGAGGGCAGCACACACAACTTGGCTGCCTCGCGCATGTCACCACGTAACGCATGCGCCGTGAACCGCCAATACGATTCGCATGCGCGGAATTTGCTAAAATACCACGATTGCCCCTTCTACCTGACTGTCCTTGCCACTATCTATTACGTCATCCTCTCTACCGGCTTCTACCCCGACATTTGGAAGACTTCCCGCGTTCTCTTATTCCTCAAACCCAACAAACCCGCTTCCATCGCCTCTTCCTATCGTCCCATCTGCCTCACCTCCGTCTTCAGTAAGATCTTCGAATCCATCCTCTCCTGGAGGACGACGGTTCAATACCACGTCTGGCTATCCTGATTTAGGTTTTCCGTGATTTCCCTAAATCGCTCCAAGCAAATGCCGGCATGGTTCCTTTGAAAGGGCACGGCCCACTTCTTTCCCCGTCCTTCCCTAATCCAATGAGATCAATGACCTCGCTGTCTGGTCTCCTTCCCCAAACAACCCACTCCATCCTCTCCCATCGTATACATCAGCACCTTAATCAACATCACCTCCTCCCCCTTACCCATCGTGGCTTCCAACCCTCCTCCTCCACCAAAGACCAACTCCTTAACCTCGTCCGCCTTCTCGCCCTCTAGATTAACTCCCATCGCTCCGCCATTTCTGTTTCCCTCGACATCCAAAATTCCTACCACCACGTATGGCATCCCAGTCTCCTGTTTAAAATCCAAACTTACGCCCTTCCTATCAATTTAGTCCGTTTTGTCACTACCTACCTCTCATGCAATTCTTCCTATGTCACCCTCCACAACTTCCATATCTTTTATTCCACTGCTAGAGTCCCCTTAGGGCTCCGTCCTCTCCCCTCTTCTCTATCTCCTGTACACTGCCAATACGCTCAAATCACCACCATCGGTCCACCTCCTCCAATATGCAGATGACACCGCCTTCCTGGCTCTCTATCCCACCCTTCAATGGTCCCAACGCACCCTCCAAACCCACCTTGTTCAGTTCACTACTTGGTGTAAGCAGTAGTTCCTTCGTCTCAACCCCTTCAAAACCCAGGCCGCCCCACCTGCTCCTTCTATCTCCACGATTTCTACCACACCATTTACTGTCGTCCCATCCAGCTCACTCCCACCCTGAGATAACTCCTGACTATCCAGCCCATTCCCACCTCCGTCTCCTGAAACTCCTGTCTGGTCCGACATGGGGGTTGCATCCTTCCACCTTTCCCCACACCCACAAATCCCTCATCCGTACTATCCTCTGATCCTCTGTTATGCCAGTGTTGCCTGGATCTCTTCCCCCCTCCCCCGCTTTTACAAGGCCCTCCAAATCCTCGAATGCCACGTAATCTTTCTTGCCTTCCGTATTCGCCTTCCTTCCGCAACCTCCTCCTTTTCTTCCAACATCTCCGCATCCTTTATACTGCCCCACCACCTCCTGGTTTCCTCCTTCCTCTCCACCTCCTGCCTGTTGTCGCGCTTCTGTCGCTGTATCCCTCCCTCTCTCCGCATCCACACCCTCCATCTCTTCATCAGGACAATTTCCAGCACCTCCCCCTCCTGGGTGTTGAACTTCGCCATGACATCTACCCTTCCTTTCAACTGGAACCTTGCCTTGTTCTCCCCCTTCCCAGGGCCCCGTTTTTCCTCTCCCCTCCAGAGCGGATTTTCCTCCTTCCCTCCCTGAGTCCCTAAACCCCCTCCTCTGCTGCCTTTCTCTCCTGTCCCTTCCTTCCCCAGCCCTCCTTTGGCGCGCCCCCCACCTCATCCCCCTTTCTCTCCCCTCCTGCTCGCCTCCTTTTCCCTTTTTCCCCTTTCCCTTGTGCCCTCCCCCTGGCACATCCTCTCAGGTTTATATTCGTTATCAGTGTGCTGCATTAGTATTGTGTTTCAGCGCCGTTATACAGTGTCATCTAGTGATGTGGTTTTATTTGTGTGCTCGACCTGTTTCTCGTCCATGACTGTTCCGTGCTACACTGTCACGTGGCTATTTTCATCGTTCTACGACTTTTTATGCTCTGGCTGTACTTTGCCTGGTGCCTTTTAATCTAGTGTGTGTTTCTTTCTGTAGCATAAATTTTTAGATTTGTATCTCCGGTTTACAGTCACCGCGTTGTATGCTTCTTTTCTTATGATCCACCTTTTTTGTTTCTATATTCCACGATGTTTTCTTTTTTATATTGTTTTAAATACTTCCTGTCTATTTATGTCTCTCGGATGAAGAGCAGCGCTTATGTTGCTGCCAGCCTTTCCCTAATGGCGAATGGAAATTGCTAAAAGGGAAGAAACAGGTGTCTTCAGTACTTCGTCTAATCACCTAAAGATGGCCGGAAGTTTCTGGACCGAAATATCGTGGTAGAATGTTGATGGGATCCGGCTGAAAACTCGGAAATTACTGGAAGAAGAAATACGCCGGGAAAATTTCAGAATGTACATACACTGGTGGAATTTCGTGACAACATAGATAATGACGAGCGCCTTTTTTCAAGTTGATTTTTGTTACACTGCATTTTGTTGAGTTTGAGCAATAGGCTTATCAGAAAAATCAATCTTATGGGAGAGATGTATCCACAGCTAACACAATAAGATTACACTACTGGCCATTAAAATTTCTGCACCACCAAGATGACGTGCTACAAACGCAAAATTTAACCGACACGAAGAAGACGCTGTGATATTGAAAATATTAGCTTCTCAGAGCATTCAAACAAGGTTGGCGCCGGTGGCGATACTTACAGCGTTCTGACATGAGAAAAGTTTAGAACTGGTTTCTCATACACACCAGCAGTTGACCGGCGTTGCCTGGTCTCGTGTAAGGAGGTGAAATGCGTACCATCAAGTTTCCGACATTGATAAAGGTCGGATTGTAGCCTTTCACGATTGCTGTATATCGTAAGGCGACACTGCTGCTCGCGTTGGTCGATATCCAATGACTGTTAGCAGAATATGGAATCGGTGGGTTCAGGAGGGTAATACGGAACGCCGTGCTCGGTCCCAATGGCCTAGTATAACTAGCAGTCTAGATGACAGGCATCTTACCCGCATGGCTCTAACGGATCGTGCAGCCACGTCTCGTTCCCTGAATCAACAACCATCTGCATAACCAGTTCGACGACGTTTGCAGCAGCATAGACTATCAGCTCGGAGACCGTGGCTGCGGTTACCCTTGACGCTGCATCACAGACAGGAGCGCCTGCGATGGTGTACTCAACGACAAACCTGGGTGCACGAATGGCGATACGTCATTTTTTCGGACGAATCTAGGTTCTGTTTACAGAATCATGATGGTCGCATTTGTGTTTGGCGACATCGCGCTAAACGCACATTCGAAGCGTGTATTAGTCATCGCCATACTGGCGTTTCACCCGGCGTGATGGTATGGTGTGCCATTGGTTACACGTCTCGATCACCTCTTGTTCTCACTGACGGCACTTTCAACAGTAGACGTTACATTTCAGATGTGTTACGACCCGTGGCTCTACCCTTCTTTCTAGCCCTGCGAAACCCTACATTTCAGCAATATAATGCACGACCGCATGTTGCAGGTCCTGTACGGGCCTTTCTGGATACAGAAAATGTTAGACTGCTGCCCTGGCCAGCACATTCTCCATATCTCTCACCAATTGAAAACGTCTGGTCAATGGTGGCCGAGCAAGTGGCTCGTCAAAAGACGCCAGTCACTACTCTTGATGAACTGTGGTATCGTGTTGAAACTGCATGGGCAGCTGTACCTGTACACGCCATCCAAGCTCTGTTTGACTCAATGCCCAGGTGTATCAAGGCCAGAGGTGGTTGTTCTGGGTACTGATTTTCAGTATCTATGCACCAAATTGCGTGAAAATGTAATCACATGTCAGTTCTAGTATAATATATTTATCCAATGATTACCTGTTTATCATCTGCATTTCTTCTTGGTGTAGCAGTTTTAATGGGCAGTAGTGCAGTTGGGTCAAAGTGAATCAAACATCTATGACTGCGTAATGCCTCTTTCAACTGCTGAAATTGGTCCTGACATTCTCTGGACCACACAAAAGGTACATTTTTCAGGCGCAGCGGTTAAGCAAAGCAGTAGTTTGTACAGCGTTAGGAATAAATTTTATAAAATAGTTGAGCTTCCCCTGATTGGAGCTCCTTAATGTTACGGGGTCCAGAAGGTCTCTAATCGCAACCAAGTGAGATGTAGTTGGATTTATACTCTGTGCATTTATTGCACGACCTAAATAGTTCAATTATTTCTGAAGAAGGATAACTTGCCCTTGTTGCACGCTATAACCAGCAGCAGTTACAATTTGAAATATGCAGTGTAATTTTGCTAAATGTCCAGCAGACATACAACCCAAGACACCAATATCGTCGAGATAGTACAAGAAGTGACTTTGGTTGTTAACTGTTCCATAAAATTGCACACCCTGAAGTACTTTCAAATTTTAGTACTTTAAATTGGAACAAACCTAAGTGAGTGTTTATCACAAAACGTTGTTTGGACTGTTTGTCCAGCGGTAACAGTACATATGCCTCTTGAAAATCTATCTTTGAAAGTAATTGCCTGTCCCAATCTGTCCAACAATTCCTCCGCATGTGGAACAGGAAAGCAATCCATTACTTTTATGGTTTTACTGTTGCCTTAAAGACCGCACACAAAGGTAAACGACACAAAGGCTCTTATAGGATGACGAATGATGATGCTCATTGGCTTGCAGAAACGAGATGGGTAACCCCATTGTCGTGCCATCTTTGCAATTCCTGAGCAATTGCTCACGTAATGCATGGAGGACAGGTCGGAAGTGGAGAAACTGAGCCTGTGCGACGTCTTGCACTGAGATGTGTGCTTCAAAGTCTTCAGCCCTTTCTCCCTCTCCCCCCCCCCCCCCCCCCCCGGGTTTATATAGCTGAACTTCACAAGACTGAAAATTTGTTTGAGACTGAGAATCACTAATTTGTAACACATTGTTCTGAATGCACAAACTGAGTAAATCAAACAAATCTGATGCAAAATGTCTGCAGTGTTCTTAGAATTTAGTGCATGAAAAGTAACATACTTTGTCACCGCCAGAAAAGTTGCTGGCAAACTACACATGACAAGAACTAGAATTTCTCGGCAGACAAAACAGAAGCAGGCTGCCGTAGAGGTGGGCTACTAATTCTAGCGTAAGTGTCTTCATTTATCAGGGAAACAAAGCACAACTGTCCAACTGTAACGTGATTGTCTTATGTTCTGTTTTAAATGAACAAAAAATTTGTTCGCATGCTTCTCCATATCGCTAGGTTGAGCTCTTGCTTCAGTGAGTGCACGGTCTGTACTACGTATGCCTGTTAAGAGTGCTGTCGGGGCTGCTGTGCGCCAACACGACCGCGGCTATCGGCTTTGCCTTGCCTGCCGCATAAACACACAGTCTGAATATGACCTTAACGTCCACATTGAGAGCAACTAGCATTATGGCACGGACAATTTTTCCAACCACGCCTCGAAAAACACTGAGGAAACGATTTTCTCCCAGTTTTTAACACACCCCGCGTGCTACGAGATTGAAAGCTTTTAGTTCTACTGTTCTTACTGCTCTTACTCTTTGTCGGAGCACTGTTCTTAATTACTTGAACACTGTTCTGTACATGAGAAGGTCAGGTGCGCTAAGAACAAAATAAATATACGAAGCCTCAAAATAAAATTCTGTGGAGTCCACAATCGTTTGAAATTCCACTACAGACAGAACTTTTCTAAATAATGGTCTGATAGTTTTAGAAATGCGCCGGTCCCTGTGGCCGAGCGGTTCTAGGCTGCTACGGTCGCAGGTTCGAATCCTACCTCGGGCATGAATGTGTGTGATGTCCTTTGCTTTGTTAGGTTTAAGTAGTTCTAAGTCTAGGGGACTTAACGACCTCAGATGTTAAGTCCCATAGTGCTTAGAGCCATTTGAACCTCTTTTGAATTCTTAGAATAGCAGCGTGAATGCGGGAGTCAGATTCGTTCTGTGTAATAGCACCACGTAACATTATGTCACTATACTTAATACCACATGAACACTTAAACTTGCAATGCCCGGTGAGACCTCCGCGTTCCGTCATCCATTGTCTGACTGTGTGAACAGGCTGCTGCTTCAGTAGAAAATATTTAAACCGTGCAGTAGTTACAGGGATCTGACTGTCAAAGCAGCCATCTAAGAATTTCACAAGTTCGTAGTATGCAACTTTTTTGGGAACTGTTTCTCCATAGACTTTAATATAGAGGCGATACACTTCAGTACTAACGGTTGACAAAAAGTAAGCATCACTCGCTTTTGGAAATTTGTGGTGAGTTCCTATGGGAGGAAACTGCTAAGGTCATTGGTCCGTAGGCTTACACACTACTTGATCTAACTTAAACTAACTTACGCAAACGACAGCATACACACACACACACACACACACACACACACACACACACACACGCACACGCATCCATGTCCGAGGGAGGACTCGAACCTCCGACGGGGGTTATCACGCTCTATACCTGTTATTTTGTAAGCGACGAAGTGTGCCTCTAATGGCGCTCTGTAGTTCGACCATTCATCGCCTTGGCTGTGGTCTGGGCTAATTTGGGAGCAGTTATCGTCAGCGGTGCTGCTTGGTTCTTCAGTAAAGACGTCAATAGCCTGACAGTGAGCAACAAGCATTCTATCCGCTGTGTCTGAAACTGTGCAAGTTCGGTTAGAGACATTTCCCGTGGCAGCTCAGACGTGTTGAAACAGAATGTTACACACTAATACAACTAACTAGAAGCAGAGCAAAAAAATATTAAAAAAAAAAGACGTGTTCCACGGGCAGGGAGCTGGTGTGGGATACGAGCCGGTTAAACGCCGATCGTCGTCGCCATTTGTTGTAACCAGGAGACGCTACTTTCGGCCGGCAATAACTGTCGGTTCTTTAATTCCTCTGGCAGAGGATTCGCAGCTCGTGGTCTAGTGGCTAGCGTTGCTGCCTCTGGATCATGGGGTCCTGGGTTCGATTGCCGGCCGGGATGTTTGTGTTGTCCTCATCATTTCATCGTCATCATTTGTGACAGTGGCTAGACTGGACTGCGAACAAAACATTGGACTGTGTAAAAACTGTGAATTCGTACGGGCTCTGATGAGCACGCAGATGAGCGACTCACAAACCAAACGTCAGGCAGAGGGCCCATCGAACTGGAACACATGAAACATTCGTTCACTTTGTTACACAAATAAATAAAGGATTTACTTAATTCTGACACATTCCTTTGGCACAGGAGTATTCGGTAATTTAAAACTGCCATAGACTAGCAAAGCATCACCTGATGCACTAATTAACAAATTGTTCTCTTGATGTACAATCTTCAATATTAAAAACTCTACAAGTTTATCGGAAACTTTGACTTCGTGTTGGCTGCTGTAGCTGAGGTCTCCAACTGGGCAGAGCTACTGCTAGCTCCACACTATATTGACCTCAGTGTGAGGACGCTGCCATGCTGAAAGAGGAGGCGTGGTTCGCAAGAGCGCCTCCCTAGCGTCGTTGGGGACTGCAGCGAGTCCTCGCTAATGTCTGCGGCATCGATTCGTGTTGTTAACTTTTGTGCCGTAACTGGGATTCTGTACGATACAATAATTGGCTAAGAAAATTCGAATAAAAACCCATTGTATAATTTATGGGGAGCCTTGTTTTCGCTCCGCCCAATCGATTTGACGAAAACGTTTTTCAAAAATCCTCCTTTCGGTATCTCGAACCGCTCATGAAACATGACAATTTTTAGGCCACATGTTCCCCGATCTGCAGGGAAGGAATTGGGTGCATCCACGCGACGAATCGGTGGATATAAAAAGTAGCATCTCCAGAATGAAAAGAGGTGTCAGTCTGTTCTCAACTTTAAATAAAACTTCGACATGTTGGCTACATCTCATATCTAATGAAGTATGGCCTAAAATGAATTATACGCGAAGTCTACGTAGTGCGTTTTTACCTCTGCAAAAATTTGAAAAATCCCTGCAGCCATTTACTTAGTTTCGTGCAGCGCAATAGCCACAACGAATAACGAAAAAAAAATCTGCCCTTTATCGAGCAAATATATCAAGTTATAAGATACAGAAGAGTCAAATTTCTTCTCCGAAAACTTTTCTAAAAATCAAATTATACTTATTTCAGAGCACCGGGTAAGTCCACTCCATCGCGATGTCGAGAAGACTAGTAGCTGTTATTGGCCAACGTCATTTGAGCCACAGCAACAAGATTCAAACTTGTTTGATTTCAAACGTCACCAGGTTAGCAGAGTAGGACACCTCTATAGCTATAGTTGTGGACGTGTTTTGTCACCTGAAGCTATCGCGTGCTGTTGGTCTCTTCTGTCCCTTACAGAAGATGTAGCTGAAACAGTTCTGCCACGAAACGTGCCATTTTTCGTTGGATCTTTTCTATTTCTTCTATCGGTCTATTCTAGTATATGTCCAAGACTGATGAACGATACTGATTATGTTTACTTAAACTTATGGTTTGCCGTCTGCAAAAGATTCGTATACATCTCATTTTGTCTATTAGTACTCTTCTGTTACAATTTCATGTACGGACTCATTCCATGAGCAAGGAGAATTCCTCCTCAACTTAATCCTACGGGACATGACATATTAAATCTAAAAAATATGCGCAATCCTCATCAAGGCGCCGCTCCTTCAGCTCTGGTAGATGACACATAAATGTTATGACACGTTGTTTACGTGTCATCTGTTGTTGTAGTGCTCGTCAGTCTTGAGGCTGGTTTGATGCAGCTCTCCATGCTACTCTATCCTGTGCAAGCTTCTTCATCTCCCAGTGCTTACTGCAACATACATCCTTCTGATTCTGCTTAGTGCATTCATCTCTTGGTCTCTCTCTACGATTTTTACCCTCCACGCTGCCCTCCAATTCTAAATTTGTGGTCCCCTAATGTCTCAGAACATATCTTACCAACCGGTCACTTCTTCTAGACAAGTTGTGCCACAAACTCCTCTTCTCCCCAATTCTAATCAATACCTTCTCATTAGTTATGTGATTTACCCATGTAATCTTCAGCAGTCTTCTGTTGCACCACATTTCGAAAGCTTCTGTTCTCTTCTTGTCCAAAATATATATCGTCCATGTTTCACTTCCATACATGGCTACACTCGATACAAATGCTTTCAGAAACGACTTCCTGACAGTTAAATCTATACTCGATGTTAACAAATTTCTCTTCTTCAGAAAAGCTTTCCTTGCTATTGACAGTCTACATTTGATATCCTCTCCCCTTCGACCATCATCAGTTATTTTGCTCCCCAAAAGCAAAACTCCTTTAAGTGTCTCATTTCGTTTCTTCCTACCAGGTTATTAACATTCTACATCCTTATTCTTCATATCTGTGTACACGACTGGCCATTAAAATTGCCACACCAAGAAGAAATCCAAATCATAAACTGGTATTCATTTGACACATATATATTATACTGGAACTGACATATGATTACATTTTCACCCAATTTTGGTGCATAGATCCTGAGAAATCAGTACCCAGAACACCCACCTCTGGCCGTAATAACTGCCTTGATACGCATGGGCATTGAGTCAAACAGAGCTTGAATGGCGAGTACAGGTACAGCTGCCCATGCAGCTTCAACACGTTACCACAGTTCATCAAGAGTAGTGACTTGTGTATTGTGACGAGACAGTTGCTCGGCCACCATTGACCATACTTTTTCAACTGGTGAGAGATATGGAGAATGTGCTGGCCAGGACAGCAGTCGAACATTTTCTGTATCCAGAAAGGCCCGTACAGGACCTGCAACATGCGGTCGTGCATTATCCTGCTGAAAAGTAGGGTTTGGCAGGGATCGAATGAAGGGTAGAGCCACGGGTCGTAACACATCTGAAATGTAACGTCCACTGTTCAAAGTGGGGTCAATGCGAACAAGAGGTGACCTGCAGGGTGATACGCCATTATGGCAATGACGAGTACAGGCTTCCAATGTGCGTTCACCGCAATGTCGCCAAACATGGGTGCGACCATCATGATGCTGTAAACAGAAGCTGGATTCATCCGAAAAATCATGTTTTACCATTCTTGCACCCAGGTTCGTCGTCGAATACACCATCGAAGACGCTCCTGCCTGTGATGCAGCGTCATGGGTAACTGCAGCCACGGTCTCCGAGCTGATAGTCCATGCTTCTGCAAACGTCGTCAAACTGTTCGTGCAGATGCTTGCTGTCTTGCAAAAGTCCGCATCTGTTGAGTCAGGGATCGAGACGTGGCTGCACGATCCGTTACAGCCATGCAGATAAGATGCCTGTCATCTCGACTGATAGTGATATGAGGCCGTTGGGATCCATCACAGCGTTCCGTATTACCCTCCTGAGCACAGCGATTGGATGTTCTGCTAACTGTCATTGGATCTAGACCAACACGAGCAGCAATGTCGCGATACGATAAACCGCAATCGGGATAGGCTACAATCCGACCTTTATCAAAGTCGGAAACGCGATGGTACGCATTTCTCCTCCTTACACGCGGCATCACAACAACGTTTCACCAGGCAACGCCGGTCAATTGCTGTTTGTGTATGAGAAAGCGGCTGGAAACTTTCCTCATATCAGCTTTTGTAGGTGTCTCCACCGGCGCCAACGTTGTGTGAATGCTCTGGAAAGCTAACTTTCGCGCCTGTAGCACGTCATCTTCGTGGTGCAGGAATTTCAGTGGCCAGCAGTGTACTTGTTGACACGAGCAGACTCGTGAGGCGTGTGTGTTGTGTGGCAGGTGGTGATGGTGGTGGCGCTGGTGGCGGCGCCGCTGCTGGCCGAGGCGCAGCGCGTGCTGGGCTACGACAGGAGGGACTACGAACGCGGCTACGAGTACGAGATGGGCCGGCGCGACGGCTACGAGGACGCCCGCGACCGCAACTACGACACGTACCGCAGGGGCCGCGGGTACGGCGTGGCGCGCGGCTGACCCAGCACGCAGCCGCTGTGCCACAAGTCCCACGACACTCAAACTCTACACTGCGCTAACAACTTATTAACAAAATGTTTACCCGAGTTTTGTATTTTAAAGCTCCTCAAATAAAACGAGTGTGGCTGTATGAAACATGGCCTCTCTTGTATTACATTTGTTACTTACATGTTTTTCTAAGAGACAATCTCCATTTGCCCGCACCTCGTGGTCGTGCGGTAGCGTTCTCGCTTCCCACGCCCGGGTTCCCGGGTTCGATTCCCGGCGGGGTCAGGGATTTTCTCTGCCTCGTGATGGCTGGGTGCTGTGTGCTGTCATTAGGTTAGTTAGGTTTAAGTAGTTCTAAGTTCTAGGGGACTGATGACCATAGATGTTAAGTCCAATAGTGCTCAGAGCCATTTGAACCAATCCCCATTTCTAACATTCAGCGTGGTGTCTGTTTGTTCTACACTCCTGGAAATTGAAATGAGAACACCGTGAATTCATTGTCCCAGGAAGGGGAAACTTTATTGACACATTCCTGGGGTCAGATACATCACATCATTACACTGACAGAACCACAGGCACATAGACACAGGCAACAGAGCATGCACAATGTCGGCACTAGTACAGTGTATATCCACCTTAGCAGCAATGCAGGCTGCTATTCTCCCATGGAGACGATCGTAGAGATGCTGGATGTAGTCCTGTGGAACGGCTTGCCATGCCATTTCCACCTGGCGCCTCAGTTGGACCAGCGTTCGTGTTGGACGTGCAGACCGCGTGAAACGACGCTTCATCCAGTCCCAAACATGCTCAATGGGGGACAGATCCGGAGATCTTGCTGGCCAGGGTAGTTGACTTACACCTTCTAGAGCACGTTGGGTGGCAAGGGATACATGCGGACGTGCATTGTCCTGTTGGAACAGCAAGTTCCCTTGCCGGTCTAGGAATGGTAGAACGATGGGTTCGATGACGGTTTGGATGTACCGTGCACTATTCAGTGTCCCCTCGACGATCACCAGAGGTGTACGGCCAGTGTAGGAGATCGCTCCCCACACCATGATGCCGGGTGTTCGCCGTGTGTGCCTCGGTCGTATGCAGTCCTGATTGTGACGCTCACCTGCACGGCGCCAAACACGCATACTAACATCATTGGCACCAAGGCAGAAGCGACTCTCATCGCTGAAGACGACACGTCTCCATTCGTCCCTCCATTCACGCTTGTCGCGACACCACTGGAGGATGGCTGCACGATGTTGGGGCGTGAGCGGAAGACGGCCTAACGGTGTGCGGGACCGTAGCCCAGCTTCATGGAGACGGTTGCGAATGGTCCTCGCCGATACCCCAGGAGCAACAGTGTCCCTAATTTGCTGGGAAGTGGCGGTGCGGTCCCCTACGGCACTGCGTAGGATCCTACGGTCTTGGCGTGCATCCGTGCGTCGCTGCGGTCCGGTCCCAGGTCGACGGGCACGTGCACCTTCCGCCGACGACTGGCGACAACATCGATGTACTGTGGAGACCTCACGCCCCACGTGTTGAGCAATTCGGCGGTACGTCCACCCGGCCTCCCGCATGCCCACTACACGCCCTCGCTCAAAGTCCGTCAACTGCACATACGGTTCACGTCCACGCTGTCGCAGCATGCTACCAGTGTTAAAGACTGCGATGGAGCTCCGTATGCCACGGCAAACTGGCTGACACTGACGGCGGCGGTGCACAAATGCTGCGCAGCTAGCGCCATTCAAAGATATAGTAGCAATAGCAATTGAGAGATTCATACTTCATAAATTGGTAAGAGATGGAACTGATCCCCCATGGTGCACAAAACAGGTCCGAACGTTGTTGCAGAGGCAACGGAAAAAGCATTCGAAGTTCAGAGGAACGCGAAATCCCGAAGATTGGCTAAAATTTACAGACGCGCGAAATTTGGCACGGACTTCGATGCGAGATGCCTTCAGTGGGTTCCACAACGAAACATTGTCTCGAAATTTGGTAGAAAATCCGAAGAAATTCTGGTCGTATGTAAAGTACACAAGCGGCAAGACGCAGTCAATACCTTCGCTGCGCAGTGCCGATGGTACTGTTACCGACGACTGTGCCGCTAAAGCGGAGTTATTGAATGCAGTTTTCCGAAATTCCTTCACCAGGGAAGACGAACGGAATATTCCAGAATTTGAAACACGAACATCTGCTAGCATGGGTTTCTTAGAAGTAGATACCTTAGGGGTTGCGAAGCAACTCAAATCGCTTGATACTGGCAAGTTTTCAGGTCCAGATTGTATACCGATTAGGTTCCATTCAGATTACGCTGATACAATAGCTCCCTACTTAGCAATCATATACAACCGCTCGCTCACCGATAGATCTGTACCTACAGATTGGAAAATTGCGCAGGTCGCACAAGTGTTTAAGAAGGGTAGTAGGAGTAATCTATTTAACTATAGACCTATATCATTGACGTCAGTTTGCAGTAGGGTTTTGGAGCATATACTGTATTCAAACATTATGAATCACCTCGAAGGGAACGATCTATTGACACTTAATCAGCATGGCTTCAGAAAACACTGCTCTTGTGCAACGCAGCTAGCTATTTATTCGCACGAAGTAATGGCCGCTATCGACAGGGGATCTCAAGTTGATTCCGTATTTCTAGATTTCCGGAAAGCTTTTGACACCGTTCCTCACAAGCGACTTCTAATCAAGCTGCGGACCTATGGGGTATCGTCCCAGTTGTGCGACTGGATTCATGATTTCCTGTCAGAAAGGTCACAGTGCGTAGTAATAAACGGCAAATCATTGAGTAAAACTGAAGTGATATCAGGTGTTCCCCAGGGAAGCGTCCTGGGACCTCTGCTGTTCCTGATCTATATAAATGACCTGGGTGACAATCTGAGCAGTTCTCTTAGATTGTTCGCAGATGATGCTGTAATTTACCATCAAGTAAGGTCATCCGAAGACCAGTATCAGTTGCAAAGCGATTTAGAAAAGATTGCTGTATGTGTCAGGTGGCAGTTGACGCTAAATAACGAAAAGTGTGAGATTATCCACATGAGTTCCAAACGAAATCCGTTGGAATTCGATTACTCGATAAATAGTACAATTCTCAAGGCTGTCAATTCAACTAAGTACCTGAGTGTTAAAATTACGAACAACTTCAGTTGGAAGGACCACATAGATAATATTGTGGGAAAGGCGAGTCAAAGGTTGCGTTTCATTGGCAGGACACTTAGAAGATGCAACAAGTCCACTAAAGAGACAGCTTACACTACACTCGTTCGCCCTCTGTTAGAATATTGCTGCGCGGTGTGGGATAGTTACCAGGTGGGATTGACGGAGGACATCGAGAGGGTGCAAAAAAGAGCAGCTCGTTTTGTATTATCACGTAATAGGGGAGAGAGTGTGGCAGATATGATACACGAGTTGGGATGGAAGTCATTACAGCAAAGACGTTTTTCGTCGCGGCGAGACCTTTTTATGAAATTTCAGTCACCAACTTTCTCTTCCGAATGCGAAAATATTTTGTTGATCCCAACCTACATAGGTAGGAATGATCATCAAAATAAAATAAGAGAAATCAGAGCTCGAACAGAAAGGTTTAGTTGTTCATTTTTCCCGCGCACTGTTCGGGAGTGGAATTGTAGAGAGATAGTATGATTGTGGTTCGATGAACCCTCTGCCAAGCACTTAAATGTGAATTACAGAGTAATCATGTAGATGTAGATGTAGATGAGTAAATCAATCACAGATTTCCTGACTTTGCCATCCTCCGTCAAACTGAAGAAATATTACAAAATCTGCTGAATGGAATGAACAGTCTGATGAGAACAAAACACGGATTGAGAGCGAATCGAAGTGAATCGAAAGTAGTGAGAAATAGCAGAAATGAGAACAGCGACAAAAATTACATCGGGATTGGTGACTTTTGTATCACGCCTGGAAGGCGGCGCCTTGGTCTGCTCCGCAAACTGAAGGTTAGGCCGAATGTTGGAAGTGAGTAGGAGCAGAAAAAGGTTAAAATCGCTCGGCATTGCTCTCTGAAAATTGTTTAACTATATCACAATAACAGAAACCAGATGGCAGTTATAAGAGTCGAGGGACATGAAAGGGAAGCAATGGTTGGGAAGGGAGTGACCCAGGGCTGTAGCCTATCCCCAATATTATTCAGTCTGTATATTGAGCAAGCAGCAAAGGAAACAAAAGAAAAATTCAGAGTAGGTATTAAAAATCCATGGAGAAGAAATAAAAACTTTAAAGTTCGCCGATGACATTGTAATTCTGTCAGAGACAGCAAAGGAATTGGAAGAACAGTTGAACGGAATGGGCAGATTAACATCAACAAAAGCAGGAAGCTGTAGAGGTGAAAGCTGTAGAGCAAGACAGAGGGTGGAATACATCCAGAAAATAATTTAGGATTCAGGTTGCAAGTACTGTTCTGAGATGAAGAGACTGATACAGGAGAGGAATTCGTAGCGGGCCACATCAGACCAGTCAGAAGACAGATGACAAAAAAAATGCTGTTATTCAAAGGCTACGAAAGAAACTAATTCAATATCTACAGCCTACATATCATTTCCAGGATATGGTAAAGGACGAATAAAAGCAGTAACTAACAAAAAGCTGTAGAACCCTATATTCTTGACATTTTAATTAGGAATGACTTAATAGTAGAAGTAAGGAAAGGTAAGGCTCTCATCAACCCGAAGGCTGGTTTCAACATCTCGGTGCTTCCATATCTATCATGCCAGCCATAGTCGGACCTCAAAATTTAAGTACTCAAACATTTTTGTATACTGGCAACCTCGTTTCACAGGATCACTGAAAAAACAAGAATGCATCCTTTAAAAGACTCTTTAGTGGTATCTAACACAGGATCTTTCAGGACGTATACTAAATATAAGGGTAGATGGTAGTATATATTAAGTCCAATGAAACATTCAGTACGACGTGGGTCGAATTTTTATTGGCAACAGGAATACAACTGTTGAAATTTAATCCAAAAATTACTTACGGAAGGTATTAAGTAAAGGCAAATGATTAGTTTCCAACTTTCATAACTCCCACGCCCAACTTCAGTGCACTTTTGCGTTGTTCTTCTGAGGCCATCTTGGCGCCCTTTTCAGAGGCTAGCACTATTCGTAATACGATCAGTTTGCCTCATCCTCATAAGTAAAAATCTGATGGGTTAAAGTCGGGGGATCTTGGCGCCCAAGGGAAGGCCACCATTTCTGCCAGCCCATGTTCCGGGTCTTGTTACATTTAGATTAAGTGTCACTTGATGATTAGAATATTCAGGGACCCGTCATTCTGGAAAACGATATCCATACCTGTACTCAAAGAAACCTCTTCAAATAACGCTGGAAGCTCTTTTTCAGGGAAGTCCAGATAGCTGGGTCATATAACACGATACGATAGCACAAAGGGCCCGATCAGGTGACGGTCTATCACACCACATGACACATTTACATTCGTTCTTGAAAATGTGTCTCTACAAAGCATTTATATTTTCGTTGACAATCTGTCTACACTGAAGTTACAAAACTCATGGGATAGCGGCGTGCACATACGAGGGTTGGAACTTAAATAGTGGCAACTAATTAGTCACAACCGATACAAAACAGTTACATGTTTGCACCTGTTGTGTGTGATAGAGACTCGAATGTGACGCGCTTATTTTTCCTTCACCTCATAAAATATGTACTATTCATCCTAAAACGCCGCGTAGTTATACTGAACTAATCAAAATGTTTTTGAAAAGTATGTAACACATAAATGGACGGAAGTTAATAGTGAACATGTAGGAAAAGATACGGAAAGCATATAAAAATTAGTATAGACAAAGATTATCAAAACTCAAAGAGTTCGAAACGAAGAGGTGCTAGAAAGAGTAAAGGAGAGAATAATTCTATTCAGAGCTATCTCCAGTTGAAGAGTCTTATTATTGGCATGTGTGCTAAGGTATAGGTAAATTGTCATTGGAAGGACGAACGTGAGTGTCCTGTGTAGTAAGTACTCAGAGATGAAAAGATAGCAATAAATAAGAAATGATGGACCACTGCGCCAAGCCACCAAAAATTAAAATGACCTGTCGGTTGACTTTTCGTTACATCATCATTAGTTATTATGCCACCAGTTTTGTCGAGGAGTGGGCTGAACACTACAAAATTAGTATTGCAATCGTCCGCTCAAACTTTTAAAACTATGCAGTAGTGAATGATATCCGTCCGGGCTGCGTGTGGAAAGCTTCCTCGCCCTCTTTGGCCAGACCGCTGTCAAAATTAGTGACTCCTTACACCCGAAGTCTTCGGCCGCCATTTCTGATGATTTTTATTCAAATGTTGAGCAGTAGCTGGGATACGTGTTGATGCAAGGCTGTAAGGATCATTCCTAGTGATCCTATCAAATGAAAATTATGGATGCTTCGGCTTCCACATACGGGCAGAGCTAACTCAATCCGTGCTAATTTTGAAATGTATTTGTGATCCTGTAACATAGGATTAACTATTATAAGTTTTCTTAAATTACTTCTTTTTTCTATTTTTATTTGCTGGAGGCAGGTTGGGGAAGTAGTCAGTTCCCACTGTTCCATAGGATATTACTTATGGGTAAATCCTCTCTCTCCAGGTTGCATTATTGAAGCCACCCATAATTAAATAATTCTCTTCCTTCTTCGTTCCCGATAGAAGCGACGTATCTGTTTCATGGAAATTTGTTAAAAGGTTCTTCGGTCGGTTAAAGGGATTGTATGGAACTAGAAGGCAAAATGGACGTCATTTTAGCACTTTCATTTGAGAATGATTGTTTTTCAGATATAATTCTTATGAACAGAAAAGCGCCAGGAATTTTCCTTTCATCTGTTACTGATTGTGACAGAAGTGTATTGCAGAGGAACCCGAAGACCTTCCACTTTAGTGACTGAGACACTCCCTGGCAGATTAAAATCATGTGCGGGACAGAGACTCGAATGTGAGACATTTTTCACGGGTGAGTGAACTATCGTCTGAACTATTCAAAAGATCTTCCTTCAAGATACTTAAATTTTGAAAACTCACGTTTCCACTCAGCTGTATTACTCCAGAATTTATCACACACCTGGTTTCAATTGTTAACAGACTAGTTTTTGGTATCCGCATACGATAAAAACCAAAAAAAGGCACATGTATCATCACAAAGACGATCTTAAATATAGTAAAGAGATTACACAACTTACTGAGGACTTACACTTTGAAATCGTAACCAATTTTGATACAACTCAAAATCAGTATAAACTATCAAACTCAAATACAAAAGTAGGTACAGCGTCTCTTAATTTCGTGACGAAGCACCAGACACTACTGAATTAACAAGTGATCTTCAATACAGAACAGATCGTAAAAGACGTTGCCCAGTAGGAAGAGATCTTACAACACACTGAAGAGCATCTATCTATTGCCAAAGTTCAGAAAACACTCTATATTTGGCCTTGTAATATTAGTGACGAACTGTTAATATACAAAGTGGATCACATGGAGGTTAACTGCTGTGGAAACGACTCAGGTTACAGCAGATTACAACATTATAAATAAAGTAGAATTTTATTTTGTGCCACCATCCATAAACAAACGAAAGAATAAGTGGAAATATGTGCACAGAATTGTCTTAAGATATCATAAAATTTCTCTCTTGTCAAAATATTAACAAAATTTTACTTACGGCCGTGTGTCATGGAGAAGTACAAATTGTTGATGGAACACATATCTTCGCAAACTAACATAGGACTTTTTGTAAAACAATTTTTCTTGACATGCAGAAGGGACCGGTTGGTAGGACATGTTCTTAGGCATCAAGGGATCACAAATTTAGCATTGGAGGGCAGCGTGGAGGGTAAAAATCATAGAGGGAGACCAAAATATGAATACACTAAGCAGATTCAGAAGGCTGTACGTTGCAGTAAGTACTGGGAGATGAAGAAGATTGCACAGGATAGAGTAGCATGGAGAGCTGCATCAAACCAGCCCAGGACTGAAGACCACAACAACAACCACAATATGTTATCTTAACATAACGCTATCATCATATTTATGTACACAAAACTTTGAATGAATTTCACATTGCTAATAAGCAATCTCACAAAAAATCAGAATACCATAACGGAGCACAAATGCTCTCCTGCTTTGAAAACGAATTTATCCTATAGAACTGCATGTGTTCTGCTCGAATTCGTATATAATGATACGAATAGGTGGGCCACAGAGTGGTGCGGCATCTGTTGGCATAGGAAAGTTGTACAGGAACAGAAATATTCAGCGAAAAAGTTAACACTACAAACAGAAGATTTATTTAACTTTTATTTGTCCAGGTGTACGAAGACACTGCAAATAATACTGCAAGAGAATGAGTCCAGCTGTTACACTGTCAAGTAGGATGAGACTATCTGAGCAAAAGCGCGCACTATAGTCTTGGAGCGTAATGGTTCCGAGCGCGAGTGGGCTGAGCTGGTGCCACCCGCCGTCTCATATCGCGGAGGCAGAGGACGGTCGAAGTCCTGAGTTGCAGGAGATGTGGACCAGCAGGCTCGCGCTATTGCGTCCGCCAGATCCCGATGGAACCGCTATCGATGTCACACGGAAATTTACCGTTCCGTTGCTATGAAGCTCGAGGGGTGGTATCAATACATGATGTTGTTGTTGTTGTTGTGGTTTTCAGTCCTGAGACTGGTTTGATGCAGCTCTCCATGCTAC
The DNA here is from genome assembly GCF_023897955.1 of Schistocerca gregaria. Taxonomy (NCBI): domain Eukaryota; kingdom Metazoa; phylum Arthropoda; class Insecta; order Orthoptera; family Acrididae; genus Schistocerca; species Schistocerca gregaria. The sequence continues at coordinate 222,129,740 of NC_064923.1, read as the reverse complement.
TCTGTCCTGTGCAACTTTCTTCATCTCCCAGTACCTACTGCAACCTACATCTTTCTGAATCTGCTTTCTGTATTCATCTCTTGGTCTGCCACTACGATTTTTACCCTCCACACTGCCCTCCAGTGCTAAATTGTTGATCCTTTGATGCCTCAGAATATGTCCTACCAACCGATCCCTTCCTCTGGTCAAGTTGTGCCACAAACTTCTCCTCAATCCTATTCAGTACTTCCTCATTAGTTATGAGATCTACCCACCTAATCTTCAGCATTCTTCTGCAGCACCACATTTCGAAAGCTTCTATTCTCTTCTTGTCCAAATTATTTATCGTCCATGTTTCACTTCCATACATGGCTACACTCCATACAAATACTTTCAGAAATGACTTCCTGACACTTAAATCTATATTCGATGTTAACAAATTTTTCTTCTTCAGAAACGCTTTCCTTGCCATTGCCAATCTACATTTAATATCCTCTCTACTTCGACCATCATCAGTTATTTTGCTTCCCAAATAGTAAAACTCCTTTCCTACTTTAAGTGTCTCATTTCCTAATGTAATTCCCTCAGCATCACCCGACTTAATTCGACTACGTTCCATTATCCTCGTTTTGCTTTTGTAGGTGTTCATCTTATATCCTCCTTTCAAGACACTGTCCATTCCATTCGACTGCTCTTCCAAGTCCTTTGCTGTCTCTGGCAGAATTACAATGTCATCGGTGAACCTCAACGTTATTATTTCTTCTTCATGGGTTTCAATATCTACTCCGAATTTTTCTTTTGTTTTTACTGCTTGCTCAATATACAGATTGAATAACATCGTGGAGAGACTACAACGCTGTCTCACTCCCTTCCCAACCACTGCTTCCCTTTCATGTCCCTCGACTCTTATAACTGCCATTTGGTTTCTGTACAAATTGTACATAGCCTTTCACTCCCTGTATTTTACCCCTGCTACCTTCAGAATTTGAAAAAGAGTATTCCAGTCAACATTGTCAAAAGCTTTCTCTAAGTCTACAAATGCTAGAAATGAAGTTTTGCCTTTCCATAATCTATTTTCTAAGATAAGTTGTAGGGTCCATATTGCCTCACGTGTTTCAACATTTTGGTGGAATCCAAACTGATCTTCCCTGAGGTCGGCTTCTACCAGTTTTTCCATTCGTCTGTAAAGAATTCGCGTTAGTATTTTGCAGCTGTGACTTATTAAACTGATAATTCGGTAATTTTCACATCTGTCAACACCTGATTTCTTTGGGAAAGGAATTATTATATTCTTCTTGAAGTCTGAGGGTATTTCGCCTGTTTCATACATCTTGTTCACCAGATGGTAGAGTTTTGTCAGGACTGACTCTCCCAAGGCCGTCAGTAGTTCCAATGGAAAGTTGTCTACTCTGGGGGCCTTGTTTCGACTCAGGTCTTTCAGTGCTCTGTCAAACTCTTCACGAAGTATCTCCCATTTCATCTTCATCCACATCCTCTTCGATTTCCATAATATTGTCCTCAAGTACATCGCCCTTGTATAGACCCTCTATATACTCCTTCCACCTTTCTGCTTTCCCTTCTTTGCTTACAACTGGGTTTCCATACGAACTCTTTATGTTCATACAAGTGGTTCTCTTATCTCCAAAGGTGTTTTTTATTTTCCTGTAGGCAGCATCTATCTTACCCCTAGTGAGATAAACCTCTACATCCTTACATTTGTCCTCTAGCCATCCCTGATTAACCATTTTGCACTTCCTATCGATCTTGTTTTTGAGACGTTTGTAGTCCTTTTTGCCTGCTTCATTTACTGCATTTATATATTTTCTCCTTTCATCAATTAAATTCAACATTTCTTCCTTTACCCAAGGATTTCTACTAGCCCTCCTCTTTTTACCTACTTGATCGTCTGCTGCCTTCACTACTTCATCCCTCAGAGCTACCCATACTTCTTCTACAGCATGTCTTTCCCCCATTCCTATCAATTGTCCCCTTATGCTCTCCCTGAAACTCTGTACGACCTCTGATTCTTTCAGTTTATCCAGGTCCCATCTCAAATTCCCTCCTTTCTGCAGTTTCTTCAGTTTTAATCTACAGATCATAGCCAATATATTGTGGTCAGAGTCCACATGTACCCCTGGAAATGTCTTACAATTTAAAACCTGGTTCCTAAATCTCGGTCTTACCATTATATAATCTATCTGAAACCTGTCAGTATCTCCAGGCTTCGTCCATGTATACAGCCTTCTTTTATGATTCTTGAACCAAGTGTTAGCTATGATTAAGTTGTGCTCTGTGCAAAATTCCTACCAGGAGGCTTCCTCTTTCATTTCTTAGCCCTAATCCGTATTCACCTACTACGTTTCCTTCTATCCCTTTTCCTACTACCGAATTCCAGTCACCCTTAAATTTTCGTCACCCTTCACTATCTGAATGATTTCTTTTATTTCATCATACATTTCTTCAATTTCTTCGTCATCTGCAGAGCTAGTTGGCATATAAACATGTACTACTGTAGTAGACATGGGCTTCGTATCTACCTTGGCCACAATAATGCGTTCACTATGCTGTTGGTAGTAGCTTAACAGCACTCCTATTTTCCTATTCATTATTAAACCTACACCTGCATTACCCCAATTCAATTTTGTATTTATAACCCTGTATTCACCTGACCAAAAGTCTTGTTCCTCCTGCCACCGAACTTCACTAATTCCCACTATATCTAACTTCAACCTATCCATTTCCCTTTTTAAATTTTCTAACCTACCAGCCCGATTAAGGGATGTGACATTCCACGCTCCGATCCGTAGAACGCCAGTTTTCTTCCTCCGATACGTAATACCACAACATATTGTGATTGATTAACTGGTTTTTTAATTAGATCTAATACACTGGTTTCTGTTGTTGTCTGCATCTCATTCTGGTGTTCATTACTGATTCGTCTGCCGCTTAGAAGCAATTTCACACTCCAAGGCAAAAGGGTGTCCCAAACAAGTCAGCGCTGCCTTCCTCTTCGACAAGGCCGTTGGCAGAATGAGGGTGACTCCTCATACTGGAAGTCTTCTGGCGCCATTTCTGATGCTTTTTATTTAGATTTTGAGCAGTAGCTGGGATAGAACCATCGACCTAGGAGGTTTTCATTATTAGAGACATAATTCTCAGTCAAACCTACAAAAACAAAGGGTGTTCGATTGGTGGCCTTGCCAGCAAGATCTCCTGCTCTCTCACCCATTGAAAACATCTGGTCATGGGCTACGGAGATAATGGCATGCCACAACTCTCCAGCCGTTATGAGTTATGATCTGAGACATGAGTCGGAGCACCATGGAATGAAGTAGCCGTGTCTGCCACCTCAGTCCAATTTGATTCTCATCCAGACTAGAGCCATTTCAGTCTCTATGGGTGACAATCCTGTGTACTAAATTTCGCACCCATCACATAACGACGTCATGCATAAATTTAATCATCTATTCTTCCAGTTATACTGGAAACGCACAATAAATTAAATTTTGTTATTTTCTATTATTCTTGATATTGCATTGTTCATGGCCAGAAGTGTATTTCCAGCCATTGCGTATTTGTGCCATATACTTCCATATCTGTTATGCTTCGTGGTAGAGCTACATGTTCACTACAACTCCAATGCACAGTGTAAGCGATCTCAGATTTGACGTCAAAGTAGTCAACACACTAATTTTGAAGTGAAAGACCAGGGTTAATGAATATACGACTGGCGTCCTGTAACTAGCGAAACACATTTATTTCTGAAAGCAAACTGGTTTAATTCAAGATCCCAAAAAGCAATGTTTTTATCCTCTGTTTTGGCTACAAAGCCTTATTTTTCAACATAACCTCCATGCTATGCGATGGCCTATGAAGTTTTGAGAGCTGCTCTCGAATAAGCATACTTCTGTGACGCTTTGCGTTATCATAGAGAAATTTGTTCGTATTTTTGTGGCGACGAATACATTGAACTCGTTTCTTCAGTTCCCTAAGGGTAGCACAACACACTTCAGAGCACCACATCGGAGGACATCAAACTGAATAACCCCTCCTGAGGCCCAGAAGCCCGTCGGCAAGGCTTTACCGGCTAACGCTGCGGCTTTGAACTTTTTCTTCGGAGGAGAGGTGGTGTGGCGCCACTTCACGGACAGTCGTTCAGTTTCCGATTCGCCTGGGACGATGTTCGGCAAAAAATAGTCACGATTAGCCACGTAAGGCTCAGGCAACTCCGCAGACATGACCCATCGTTGCTCTATATGGTCTTCTGTTAGGCAGCGAGGAACCCAGCAGCCACCACCTTTGAGTACCCCAACTGGTGGATGAGTGTGTCAGCAGTACCAACACATACGGAGAGTTATGCAGCGAGTTAGCCGGCCGGTGTGGCCGAGCGGTTCTAGGCGCTTCAGTCTGAAACCGCGCGACCGCTTCGGTCGCAGGTTTGAATCCTGCCTCGGGCGTGGATACGTGTGATGTCCTTACGTTAGTTAGGTTTAAGTAGTTCTAAGTTCTAGGGGACTGATGACCTTAGAAGTTAAGTCCCATAGTGCTCAGAGGCATTTGAACCATTTTTTATGTAGCGAGATATTTGATTGTGATCCGCGATCACCTCGAATGAGAATGTCCGCACGTTCCAACATTGCACGTGTCACAGCTGTGTGCGATCGTTCAGCACGAGAGAGATCGGACAGGTTTGCGCGATCATGTTTGGATGATGACAGACGCTTCCCCCAAAGACTCAACGTGCTGTTGCTCACTGATAGGTCTCCGTAGGGATTCTGCGGACGCCTATGAATATAAGCTATGGTCTAGTTTTCCGACACAACAAACTAAGTGACAGCTCTCTACTTGGAGCGCATCTCCATTACAGACGCCATTTTGAAGGCTACGTATTGCGACGCCACCTATCAGAACTTCGTGAAACCACACGGGCTGAAGCGGGAATATTCCACGAAGTCTGACTACAAAGTCCGTATCATTTCAACCGAAATGGCCTAGAAAAAAGTGTATTGTACTAGTTGTTTAATGCAACTCGTAGTAAACCAACTGGTAAAGTGGTTCCCTAATTTTACCGCATAATATCTGTCAAAGAAGCAACACTCTGCATCGTCTACGCCAACAGCTCGCAAACTTGAATGTTCTAATGGCGACCTCTCTCTCTCGCAGCAGCAGCTACGACATGGGCTACGAATACGGCAGGGGCCAGCGTGACGGCTACGAAGAAGGCCGCGACCGCTTCAACACGTACCGCTGGGACCGTGGCAACGGCGTCGGAAGGGGATGAAGTAGCAACTACGAACGCCTGCTGAAAAGTAATGCCTCCGAATTTTTTATGTGAAAACTCTTAAAGCTTTTTAAATAAAACAAAGGTTATTAACATTCTACATCCTTAGTCTTCATATCTGTGTACACTAATGGCCATTAAAATTGCTACGCCAAGAAGAAATTCGGATCATAAACAGGTATTCATTGGACAAATATATTAGACTAGAACTGATATGTGATTACATTTTCAGGCAATTTGGGTACAGATATCCTGACAAAACAGTACCCAAAACAACCACATCTGGCTGTTATAACGGCCTTGATACACCTGGGCAGTGAGTCAAACAGAGCTTGGATGGGGTGCAGGTACAGCTGCCCATGCAGCTTCAACACAGTACCACGGTTCCTCAAGAATAGTGACTGGCGTGTTGTGCCGAGCTAGTTGCTCCGCCACCATTGACCAGACGTTTTCAATTGGTGAGAGATCTGGAGAATGTGCTGGCCAGGGTAGCAGTCGAACATTTTCTGTATCCGGAAAGGACCGTACAGGACATGCAACATGCGGTCGTGCATTATCCTGCTGAAATGTAGGGTTTCGCAAGGATCGAATGAAGGGTAGAGCCACGGGTCGTAACACATCTGAAGTGTAACGTCCACTGTTCAAAGTGCCGTCAATGCGAACAAGAGGTGACAGAGACGTGTAACCAACGGCACCCCATACCATCACGCCGGGTGATACGCCAGTATGACGATGACGAATACACACTTCCAATGTGCGTTCACCGCGATGTCGCCAAATACGGACGCGAACATCATGATGCTGATAACAGAACTTGGATTCATCAGAAAAAATGACGTTTTGTTATTCGAGCACCCAGGTTCGTCGTTGAGTACACCATGGCAGGCGCTCCTGTCTGTGATGCAGCGTCAAGCGTAGCCGCAGCCATGGTCTCCGAGCTGATAATCCATGCTGCTGCAAACGTCGTCGAACTGTTCATGTAGTCTTGTAAATGTAACCATCTCTTGACTCAGGGATCTAGACGTGGCTGCACGATCCGTTACAGCCATGCGGATAAGATGTCTGTCATCTCGACCGTTGGTGATACGAGGCCGTTGCAATCCAGCACGGCGTTCTGTATTACCCTCCTGCACCCACCGATTCCATATTCTGCTAGCAGTCATTGGATCTCGACCAAAGCGAGCAGCAATGTCGCGATAGGAAAAAGCGTAATCGCGATAGGCTACAATCCGACCTTTATCAACCTCGGAAACGTGATGGTACGCGTGTATCCTTCTTACACGAGGCATCACAACAACATTTCACCAGCCAACACCGATCAACTGCTGTTTGTGTATGAGAAATCGGTAGGAAGCTTTCCTCATGTCAGCACGTTGTAGGTGTTGCCACCGGCGCCAGCCTTGTGTGAATGCTCTGAAAAGCTAATCATTTGCATATCACAGCATCTTCTTCTTGTCGGTTAAATTTCGCGTTGTAGCACGTCATGTCCGTGGTGTAGCAATTTTAATGGCCAGCAGTGTATTTTTTGCTCAACATCGTTACCCTGTCGACGAACACATTTCTTCCAACGAGAATCCAGTTTATTGATACCATAACTGCACAATGTTTGTCATTGTTGACGGAGCCACAACCTCACCATTGCTTGCACCGTTTCATCACTATCAAAGTGAAGTTGTCGAAGGTGTTCTGTACGTTTTGGCAACAGATAAAAATAGAAAGGATACAAGTTGTGAGTGTATCGAGGATAATTGATGGCAGTGGCAGTGAACCTATGGGGTCGAACTGCAGATGTCACAGTGTTGTGTGCTACTGCCATTGTGAAGCAGAGGGTGCTCCCTGTGTGTACGAACTCTTCGAATTCCAAAATCGATTGCAGCACGCTGTTTCTCACGCACCGACATAGTTACGGTACACACCGCGACTTGAGACACTACATTTCGGAGCCCTCTAGCGGCGGAGGGTGCAAATATGTAGACGTGAACAATAAATATGTAGAATATAATAACGTTTGTTTTATTTAGAAAGCTTTAAGAATTTCCATGCAAAAAGTTAAGAGGCATTACTTTTCAGTACGCCATCGTACCTGCTGTGGCAGCAACATGTAACAAGGACTGCCTCTACCTCTCCTGACCTTCACTAAAGAAAGTCTCCAGTTTAAAAACAGACATTACTAATAATTTCTTGTATTGGCTATATTTTTCACTACATATTTCGTCCCAAGTTTCCATTATAAAGTGATATTAATACATTATGTGACGTCTGAAACGTACCCTTAGAAAAATTTATGAATGACTGCTGAAAACCGCTTTCATTATTTGATTTTCAAACAGCTGAGCAGAACTGAACATACTGAGACATTTAGCTCTTTGCCTATTCTGATCAACACTAAACTGACACACAATATTTTTAGCGCAACGCAGTCTGACTTTCAAAAATCCCTACAACAGAATGGACCTGACTAACAATAACCTATACCTTTCATGACTCACTTACCTCACAAAAATCTTCGTTACTCGAACTCCTGCAATACTGCGAGCGCCACTACTGCCAGCTAAATAAAAGATTCAAACTGCTGAAGGCACTAACTACTGATAGGCATAGTTAGCAAATGAAAGATTTTGATAGAGAACAAACAATGTATTTAACTTAATAGTGTTCAAAGTCATAATATATAATATATTAGTTCATGACATCCAGTCTTACAAATTTACTGTCTCTGATGGACACACGTCCAGACCATCCGCTCTCAAAACTCCGCCATCTCTCTCCCCACATCCACCACTGCTGGCGGCTCACTTCGAACTGCGCAACGCTACGCACTGTTAACAGCCAACTGCCCAACACTACAATAGAGAATATTTCAACAATGCCAACCAGCCACAGACTGCACACAGCACAGTCAGTGATTTTCATACAGAGCGCTAGGTGACGTTACCAAAATAAAAACCTAAACAGCCTACTTACACGTCTTTCACCTACATAGGTGAAAAGTGTGACATTAACTACTTTTGCACTAACATATGTGAATATTGCAACGCCTGGAAACAATGGCTCAAATCAATACAAATGAGGAGGATCTATAAAAAATTATACCACCAATAAGTTATTAAGATGGCAGAGGAATGATGTACACGTTGGCCTAACAACGTCCTCTCTCGTATGGACGAGAAAGTCAGTCTTATGCCGAGCTCGGCCAGTGAACAGATCTCGAACGAAGTGTAAACGTAGAAATAAACCGATTTTGCCTCAGTTATGTCGGAAAGAGGCTCCCCGAGCACTATGGAACTTAACATCTGACGTCATCAGTCCCCTAAAACTTAGTACTACTTAAAGCTAACTAACCTAAGGACATCACACACATCCATTCCCGAAGCAGGATTCGAACCTGCGACCGTAGCGGTCACGCGGTTCCAGACTGTAGCGCCTAGAACCGCTCGGCCACCCCGGAGGCTATGTGGGAAAGAGCACAATATTCTCACGTGAGTGAATTCGTACAGGACAGTATCCCTTCCGGAAAATTAACCTATTATACAGAGCTATTCAAAGAAAATATAGTACAAGTGGCTACAACAATTGTTTGACATCGATAACAATTACTTAATGTGAAAATAGTTCAAAAAATTTACATGTTTTATAGGTGTGCTATACGACTCCGTTCCAGACGTATGGAAAAATAGCACTGCCTTTGTGCATATTTGATAAATAATGTATTTCAAGTCAAGTCAAGTAGGAAGTGAATTTGTTTGGTTATTGTAAGTAATTTTTTTATTTATGACAAGTTCACAGACTTGTAAGATGTCAGGTAATGCGCAAATCTTATGTCAGTCGTGACGGCGTTACTATTTACAGTTCATGTAGGTAATTTAGTTGTTTTTACCATTCTAATATTTACTGCCTCAGATTTGTGAGTTCACCGTCACTGATGACCATTTGTTCGCGGGAGGGAGAGGATTCTGTCATTTTGTGTTTGTTGAGAAACTATATGGCGGTATGGTAGCAAGATCTATTTGGCAGGTACAGCTCACAAAGCATAACAGAATTGCGACAGACTGGTTTTGTGCATCCTATTGCAAGTAATTTTCTCTTGCGCATACGTAGTGTCAGAACGAAAGTAAAAAGTTACGTTCGCCACAGCACTGTCAATTCTGATCGTAGCATTTGTTTCGTTGTGCAACTGTTGTAACGAATGTACATCTACGAAGCTTGAGGACACTGGGTCTCTACAATACATTAAGTTTCTGCCAGAATTGACTGTGCTCTGTTTATGGGCGTATCAACATCCCAAGTGTATTATTTTCGTAACATACTCGTTCTCAGAGTTTATATGCTAGTGTGTACCGTGCTAATGGCTGTCCTGCAGATGGGATATGGGTAAGTTTGACAGGTGGAGAATGTGCAATTGGACTTTGAAGACTTAGAACCAAAAAGGTATGTCTGCTATTCAGCAGATCCACACAGCGCTGTTAAACTACCGTTTCCTGATGCGGGCATTTTACGTGTGTGACGTTGTTGGTTAATATTTGGACCGCCGTTATTTTCTCTCGTAGCAAGCTTCTGAGTTGTGGCTAAAAGATGGTACAGTGATCGTCGTCATTTATACAAAGTCTGATTTTCTGGAGCAGCGATATGTGAAAATTGTAATTGAAAATTGAGAAGATATTGTTGGAAAAGTTTGAGCTTTTAAAGCAGCTTTAGAGTGATGATTTTCTAGGTCGAACACGATTTTATAAATTGTATTTCCAATTAAAAAGCGGTCACCAGTCACTGTTAATGACCTTCGACCAGGACAACAGCAGATTTCGCTCAGACTCGCAAGCTGCTTTGTGTACAACGACGGAACAGGTGTCCCTGTATTCTAGAAGAGCTAAACTATATTTTAATATTAGATTTATACACGGCAACAAATTTATAAGACGATATACGAGACGTTTACGATAATGCGCTTCTTGTTGACTTTCCAAATTTCCCACATGTGGGAAACCTTTTTCTTATTGAATTTAGGTGAACATATTTTGCTAACGAAATCTTAAGGATACGTCATATTTTTACCTGCTCCACACCGGGGGCTCTGTCAGAGATATCCTGCACAAGATACTTAGAGTTACATGTAAAGCATAATTCTCCGCTCACTCGCGCATCAAGAGCTAAGCGATAGCCCATTGGGTTTCATTGCGAGAAAAAGATCGCTGGTTTATAATTGACCTGTTATACCTTTTCTTAACAGACATTGCATCTATTACTAACATAATAAAAAAATTTATGCCAGTTAATTGGCATGAGGAAATATCGATTTAGAAGGAAAAAGAAAAGCGAAACAAAATACGTCACTTCGAAGGTCCACTGCCACCTGCTTCCATGCTGCTCTCGAGACCACGGCATTCGGGGTCTGGTTTCCATGGAGACCCTCAACCAATTCAAAGCCTCCGCTGACGACAGTAGCCGCCACTTCGTCCGGCAAAGCCGATAACAAAGACGCCGCTACTCTCCTCGCCGTGGCGTTGAGCTCTGGCATGTCGGATGGCATGAGCAGTGATGGAGCAAACTGCTTGGCGGACAGGAATTCGAGGGTAGAACAAGTGCACAATGTAAAACAATCTCCAATTTTTTCCCAGTAACACACATTGATTTGAAAGAGACAACTGATGTCCTGGTGACCCCATTACGCGAGTGCGGCCATTTCATACACATGTATCTAGACAACCACAATAGTTACCAATGCAGAATCTCTACAGTGCAAATGTGGGAACGAAGGAAAGCACAAGACCCAAACACAATGTTGGTGAAAAAATATATTTAAAGTCGGTGGTAAGTATAAAATATTATCCAAAATCGTACTAAATGCTTGCACTGAAAATAATGTTGAACAGTTCAGGAGAACACCAGAAGTGTAAATGGTCTCGAAAACGTATCTGAGCTCTTAGCAACAAATAATCCTGAGGAATTAGGGAGCAATATGATATATATAGGAATTATTGACCAAAAGGTCGTTGTATCTCGACTAAATACCGTAACACCTAACGAAAATAAATGCAAAAAAATTTAAAAAGAAGATAAAAGTTCACTTTACGCCCTCTATGACATAGTCTCCACTCTGCCCCCCCCCCCCCCCCCCCCCCGCCCTCTCGCCGACCATGTTACATAAAACTTGCCAGGACTCTCTTGCAGAAGCAACGAAAAAGCCATGCCAGGTTTAAAAGTACCCAAAATCGCCAAGACTAGCGATGTTTTACTCAAGTTCGAAACTTGGTGCATACTTTATGCGAGATGCTTATAGTACTTTCCACCATGGAACTGTCTCGAAATCCGGCGGCAAATCCACAGAGATTCTGGTCATATGTAAAGTACACCAGTGGCAAGAAACCTTTCACTGTGCTATAGCAAAGGTGATGTTACCGATGACAGAGCCATTAAAGCGGAGTTGCTAAACACCGATTTTCGAAATCATCGAAGAAGAAGAAGAATTAAATATTCCGGAATTCTAATCGAGACCACGCGCCAACATGAGGAGGGAGGAAGGAAAGAGAGGGTTTAACGTCATCATCCTCTTGTATGAGATGAAATGTTATCACAATTAATCAAACTGCATTCCGTATTCAAGGTAGCAGCTAACAACAGTGCCGCTAATTACAATTTCACTGTGATACTACGCAATTCTCAATCATAAGTAGTCCGTCCACTGTACATGTATGTTCCGCTTTATGTCCATAGCCGGCCGCGGTGGTCTCGCGGTCCTAGGCGCACAGTACGGAACCGTGCGACTGCTACGGTCGCACGTTCGAATCCTGCCTCGGGCACGGATGTGTGTAGTTCTAAGTTCTAGGGGACTGATGACCACAGCAGTTGAGTCCCATAGTGCTCAGAGCCATTTGAACCATTTTTATGTCCATAGAGTTTTTGTATCACGAGTCAGAGATAATCTCTCGCTGTCCTGAAGAGTTCACGACCCATAAAACTCTCTTGGTCGGTTATTCACTAACGTATTCATCTGCAAATGACCCAAATTTAGTAACTTCACCAAATTTATACAAAATGTCTCGGAAGACAACCATGGAAAACTAAGGAATATAGACCCGCCACGTTGACCTGTTTGCGTTATGCAGATAAAATTTAGTAACTTAACCAATTTTGCACAAAAATTCGCAGAGAGAAACCATGGAAAGCGAAGGAATGTAGACCCGCAACCTTGACCTGTTGGTTATGTACACTAAAGGCCATCAAAATTGCTACACCAAGAAGAAATGCAGATGATAAACGGGTATTCATTGGACAAATATTTCTACTAGAAATGATATGTGATTACATTTTCACGTAATTTAGGTGCATAGATACTGAGAAGTCAGCTCCCAGAACAACCACCTCTAGCCGTAATAGCGGCCTTGATACGCCTGGGCATTGAGTCAAACAGAGCTTGGATGGCGTGTACAGGTACAGCTGCCCATTCAGCTTCATCACGATACCACAGTTCATCAAGAGTAGTGGCTGGCGCATTGTGACGAGCCAGTTGCTCGGCCACCATTAACCAGACGTTTTCAATTGGTGAGAGACCTGGAGAATGTGCCGGCCAGGGCAGCAGTCGAACACTTCCTGTATCCAGAAAGGCCCGTACAAGACCTTCAACATGCGGTCGCGCATTGTCCTGCTGAAATGTAGGGTTTCGCAGGGATCGAGTGATGGGTAGAGCCACGGGTCGTAACACATCTGAAATGTAACGTCCACTGTTCAAAGTGCCGTCAATGCGAACAAGAGCTGACCGACATGTGTAACCAATGGCACCCCATACCATCACGCCGGATGATACGCCAGTATGGCGATGACGAATACACACTTCCAATGTGCGTTCACCGCGTTGTCGCCAAACACGGCTGCGAACATTATGATGTTGTAAACATCACCTGGATTCATCCGATAAAATGACGTTTTGTCATTCGTGCACTCAGGTTCGTCGTTGAGTACACCATCGCAGGCACTCCTGTGATGCAGCGTCAAGGGTAACCGCAGCCATGGTCTCGGAGCTGATAGTCCATGCTGCTGCAAACGTCGTCAAACTGTTCGTGCATACGATTGTTGTCTTGCGAACGTCCCCATCTGCCGACGCAGGGATCGAGCTGTGGCTGCACGATCTGTTACAGCCATGCGGATAAGATGCCTGTCATCTCGACTGCTAGTGATATGAGGCCGTTGGGATCCAGCACAGCTTTCCGTATTACCCTCCTGAACCCACCGATTCCATATTCTGCTAACAGTCTTTGGATCTCGACCAACGCGAGCAGTAACGTCGCGATACGATAAACCGCAATCGCGATAGGCTAAAATCCGACCTTTATCACGTTACACGAGGCATCACAACAGCGTTTCACCAGGCAACGCCGGTCAACTGCTGTTTGTGTATGAGAAATCGGCTGGAACCTTTCCTCATGTCAGCACGTTGTAAGTGTTGCCACCGGCGCCAGCCTTGTGTGAATGCTCTGAAAAGCTAATCTTTTGCATATCACAGCATCTTCTTGCTATCGGTTAAATTTCGCGTCTGTAGAACGTCATATTCGTGGTGCAGCAATTTTAATGGCCAGTAGTGCACATAAATTGGATATTAAAATTTTGAAAATTACACACAGAAAATAGAAAGCTAAATAGCATGTACAAATCGCCTTGAATGTATCGTTCGTATACTGGTTGCATGTTGAGATTACTAACAGGGAGTAAACTACAACGTGCGCATTTAAAACCGTTCAGTGAACAACAGCAACAATCACTTGACTTGAATAAACGGATTCAACGGAGGTTGATGAGGCTGATTGAATTTGTCGGCAGATGGAGGCTGACTGGAACTGTTGGAGGTTGATGTAGGACGAATCTTGCGGGAATCTGGAATCAGGTTGTAGAAAAGTGGGATTATCTCGAACCTCAAGGCACCACATCGGACTAATAGGACATGAAACAATTTCAAACACTGGTTTAGTCAGAAATCGTTATTTTACACATTGCATAAGAATGGGTTAGTAGCACACTCCCCCATCGGATCTTTCATGAATTCAGTAGATTCGGAAGAGGTATGAACCACTGCAGTGTCCACTGTCATAGTAGTCGATTTTATCTATTTTAAATAAATCTTTCCAGTCTGTGTGGCCGAGCGGTTCTAGGCGCTTCAGTCTGGAGACGCTCGAGCGCTACGGTCGCAGGTTCGAATCCTGCCTCGGGCATGGATGTATGTGATGTCCTTAGGTTAGTTAGGTTTAAGCAGCTCAAAGTTACATGGGACTGATGACCTCAGTGTTAAGTTCCATAGTGGTCAGAGCCATTTGAACCAAACAAGTCTTTACAAAGTAAATTACTGCTAATGAACAGTTCATTACGTTCAGGTTTTTGGATTATATGAAGTCAGTAGATCATCCATTATTTTTTGTAACTTATACCATATCAATCTACATATACGAATTGTTCGTATCAACCGATATTCAAGAAAGACCATCCTTCATTTTAGGAGTCCTTTTCTCTGTGCTTCGATATCATATTATCATCCTTCGTCGTAAGACAAGATATTTTTTTTGTACATCGAAAATGAATATTCCATGAGGAAAATGCTCCCGACGAAGACTATAAATAACCTTGCCTTCGCACCACTTCAATGCTTTCATCATACATTTCTCTATTAATCCCCTATGGCTTCTCAGATTCTTTTAGACCACGTCCGAATCTGAATTCACTTTAGAGTAGGTAGATAAATTAATACCTCTTACATTCATGATCATTTGAAATCAAATAAATCACACCAACGTATATAAAGTATTTTACTTTCTTGGTCAGGAACCATCAAACCAATTCCAATCTACACCTTATCTAAGAACCAAATTGCTACTACAGTAAGTGGCAAGAACGTAGCAAAATTTAACTTTTCATTATCGATGATTCTGCAAGCCCCTAAAATGTCACCATCATTATAAATCTGAATACCTCCTTGTAATTCTGCCAGAGACAGCAAAGGACTTGGAAGAGCAGTCGAACGGAATGTACAGTGTCTTGAAAGGAGGATATAAGATGAACACCTACAAAAGCAAAACGAGGATAATGGAACGTAGTCGAATTAAGTCGGGTGATGCTGACGGAATTACATTAGGAAATGTGACACTTAAAGTAGTAAAGGAGTTTTACTATTTGGAGAGCAAAATAACCCATGATGGTCGAAGTATAGAGGATATAAAATGAAGACTGGCAATGGCAAGGAAAGCGTTTCTGAAGAAGAGAAATTTGTTAATATCGAGTACAGATTTAAGTGTCAGGAAGTCGTTTCTGAAAGTATTTGTATGGAGTGTAGCCATTTATGGAAGTGAAACATGGTCAATAAATTGTTTGGACAAGAAGAGAATAGAAGCTTTCGAAATGTGGTGCTACAGAAGAATGCTGAAGTTTAAATGGGTAGATCATATATCTAATGAGGAAGTATTGAATAGAAGTGGGGAGAAGAGGAGATTGTGGCACAACTTGACAAGAAGAAGGGACCGATTGGTAGGACATGTTCTGAGGCATCAAGGGATCACCAATTTAGCATTGGAGGGCAGCGTGGAGGGTAAAAATCGTAGAGGGAGACCAAGATATGAATACACTAAGCAGATTCAGAAGGATGTAGGTTGCAGTAGGTACTGGGAGATGAAGAAGCTTGCACAGGACAGAGTATCATGGAGATCTGCATCAAACCAGTCTCAGAACTGAAGACAATAACAACAACAACAACAACAGCAACAACAACATTGCTTGGATTTGCTTTACCCATTCGGTTGGTTCTCTGTTCATTACTACCGTTTCCCAGACTTCTGGTCTTCGTGGATCAGGTCGATCGAATCTAACACAAACAAAAAATCCTACTAATTTTCGTCTGACACATTAACTAGCTGATTTCTCACGCTAGCCGATAATCTATCTTTTAATATTCACAATATTCCTGTGGTCGTGAAGGATCATCCCACTAACGATGCCGAGCGACGCAGTGGTTAGCACACTGGACTCGGATTGGGGAGGACAACGGTTCAATCCCTTCTCCAGCCATCCTGCTTAAGGTTTTCCGTGGTTTCCATAAATTGTTTCAGGCAAATACCGGGATGGTTCCTTTGAAAGGGCACGGCCGATTTCCTTCCCAATCCTTCCCTAACCCGAGCTTGCGCTCCGTCTCTAATGACCTCGTTGTCGACGGGACGTTAAACACTAACCACCACCACCACTAACGATATTTATTAAGATTTTTTCTAATTACTTTCTTAACGTCCCTTGCTTGAATGAGAACTGCTCAGTGTAAAATAATTCTTTGTTGAATTCGACGCTACCAGTATGTTGCTAAGAACGCCTTTTAAAATTTATCGTAAGCCCGGCAAAGATTCGCATTCGTCGGTTGCCCTTAGTGAACCTTCTCCTTGAATATAACCTGACTCACAAAGCTTATCTTATATGCATCAGTCCAGTTCCATGGCAAAGTTCTCCTGAAGCTTCGCACGAAAACTACCGGATTTACCGTTCTCTTATCGGGATTATATGTCTGAAACTGACGATACTTTAGCATTTTCTCTTCGATATTAGGTGTAGAAAACATGTACTTACCCGTAGCGGCTTCTTGTGGGCTATATAGGGGATTACAATATGGCGAATATACGTTTGGATTTCCGTAACTAGTTGCGTCGCCCAAAGTTTCTGGTCGTGGAGCTTGATATACCTCGCTACCACTCGAAACTCTTCTAGGTTTCCTTTGGTTATGTTAATAGATTCCTCGACTTGCTCCTTCCACTTCACAAAATCAGAACCTAGCGGAGTCTTAACCTCTTCTAATCCTTTCTTAAAGAAATTCCCTTCTGGCAGTTCATCCATGGATAAGGATGAAATAGCAGATTTTACACAATATGGTATCGCCTGATTCAGCTGCTGTTCCTTCGCCTTTGCCCAGTTATCGATCTCCTCCGAAAAGTAACTCTTATGTACCTCACGATTTTCATTGATTTTATTTTCCTGTCCTGAGGAAATATCTTGCAGTTTTTTGCTGAGGCTAGCAACCGTTCCTTCTACCTGATTCTGTCGATTCATAATTTCATTGACAGTAGCACCTATCTTTTTGATCTCTATTGGAAATTTGTCCTGTGCCTGTCGCAACTCTTGTAACTCATTCGACAAGGCCTCTTGCTTCCTGATAAGATCAATTATCGTCTCTTGCATTTCGTTTTGATTTTGAACGTTCAGTGGAATTACGTCAACCGGTCTTTGCATTTCAGACTGCGCTTGTGTTATGTGATCGACTTGAATTTTCATATCTTTCTGCTCTTGTGCCAAGATTGACTGCTCTTGTGTCATGATTGACTGCGCTCGCACTATACGAGACTTTGAAACGTCCCCTTAGAAAAATTATACAAGACTGTGCTTAAACTGACACACAATATTTTGTTCAGCGCAACGCAATCTGACTTTCAGTAATCCCTACAAGAGAATGGCCCTGACTAACATTAATCTATACCTTCCACAAGTCATTTACCTCACAAAAATCTTCGTTACTCAAGCTACTGCAATACAGCGACTGCCACTACTGCCAGCTAAATAAAAGATTCAAACTACTGAATGCACTAACTACTGATACGCATAGTTAGCAAATGAAAGATTTTGATAGAGAACAAACAATGTATTTACCTCAGTAGTGTTCAAAAGTGATAATATATATAGCAGTTCATGACATCCAGTCTTACAAATTTCAAAACTCCGCCATTTCTCTCCTCACATCCACCACTGCTGGCGGCTCACCTCCAACTGCGCAACGCTACGCGCTATTAACATCCAGCCGCCCAACACTACAATGGCGAGTATTACAACAATGCCAACCAGCCACTGACTGCACACAGCACAGCCAGTGATTTTTCATACAGAGCGCTATGTGGCGTTACCAATAAAAAAACCTAAACAGCCTACTTGCAACTTATTGACAACAAACTAAGCTACTGCATAATTACGGTGAGGGGATCAACCACGGATGCTGACGATCTAGCTAGATCCAGTGCCGCAGCTGTGGGATCGTCTATAGCGCTCGTTTCATCGGCTGATTGCATTTCACTTTTGTTTTCCGCTTGTATTTTAAACTCTGCGCGAGTTAAAACCATGAAATCAACAAATCGAAAATTCTACTTTATCAGTTACCACACACAATAATTTCAGTCACTATTTCACATGCAATTGCCGGCCGCTGTGGTCGAGCGGTTCTGGAACCGAGCGACCACTACGGTCGCAGGTTCGAATCCTGCCTCGGGCATGGATGTGTGTGATGTCCTTAGGTTGGTTAGGTTTAAGTAGTTCTAAGTTCTAGGGGACTGATGACCTCAGATGTTAAATCTCATATGTCTCAGAGCCATTTTTTTCAAATGCAATTAAAATCTCGATGTACTTCACAAACTAACGCTACAGAAGTTTGTCTACATAATGATAGCGAAAATAGAAAAGTATCCTTTACAGAGAACAGCAACAGAGTCCTTGTCACTTCTAGAAGAAGTGGCAAGAAAGACAATTGTTTAGAGGTCCTGCCTTTATATTTCGTCTTCCTTCAAGTTTCTGGTCTGAAATTCGCATGTGACGGACCTTCGTAGTCTACACCAAATGACGTAGCAGCAGTACTCGTTCCATTGTGGCATGAAACAGATACACACAAATATTATGCATAGAGTCCTGGCCTAAGCGAACGCCAATTTAATTTCCCTCCCCCTCTGAAATTGAAGTTAAATAATTATGACTGAATAACATGTATTTACCTTAATGGAAGCTTTGGGACGAGAGAAGCCGCTTCCCCAATATTCTTACGCAGTTACCTTCCACACTTCCAGGTATAAAATTAATTATTCGTTGACTTCTCAAACGCATAAAACAAAATGAATAGAAGTTACGGTACATAATCATACTCTGTCTGACGCACGTCGTCGAAGTTAGTACCTGGAACAAAATCTCTGTGGCTCTGCAGAATTCCGGTGATCGTCGACTCTGAAAATTCTTAAAATAATCAGAGACAACATGATAATCAATGTCCAAGGTGTGCATAAATTTCGATAGCGTCCAGAACTCAATCTCTTAAGATAGAGCATGAAAGATCGTCACGCAGGCTCTACTAATTTCTCAGAACACAAAGTTTCCTACGAGTTAGGACACACAAAATAATTTTCAGAGATACGACAAGGGAGAAGTTAAAATAAACAGAGAATTGAATAATTTCCCGTTCATGAAATTATATTTTTCCATAAACGATTTTCCTATCTACATTCGCCGGCCGCGGTGGTCTCGCGGTTCTAGGCGCGCAGTCCGGAACCGCGTGAGTGCTACGGTCGCAGGTTCGCATCCTGCCTCGGGCATGGATGTGTGTGATGTCCTTAGGTTAGTTAGGTTTAAGTAGTTCTAAGTTCTAGGGGACTGATGGCCACAGCTGTTAAGTCCGATAGTGCTCAGGACCATTTGAACCATTTTTTGAACCTAGCTACATTCCAGTACACATCATCATCTTGTATGAGAAGAAATGTTATCACAATTAATGGAATTGTATTCCATTTCAAGATGACAGCTTACAATAATGATGCTAATTACAATTTCACTGCGAACCTACTCTCCGCAATTCTCAATCATTGTAAACGTAATGTTCCACGTTATGTCAACAGTGTTTTTCTATCATGAGTCCGAGATAATCTGTCTCTCACACCCGTAAGGAGTGTTTGTGCCAAAAAATCACTTGCTCGATTCTGCATAAACAATTGTGCTACGTAAACCTAAGACAATATTAGTGAGACTAAAATTGGTAAGTAACGAGCGATGAGTATGTGCAAAGCCCGCCCACCAGTTTTAATTTACCATAATTTATCGTCGAGATTTGACCTCTGTGCCCAACATAATACAGCCCCAGTGAGAACAATAAACTTGTACGGACAACAGGTTTCATTTGTTGTTACGGTCATTTAACCATGGAAAAAGATCTTGAATTGTAAGTCAATTCTGGTACTAACACACATTCATTTGCTCTAATGACCGACTTAAATCACAAGATATTTAAAAGAGAACAATGTATTCTTAAACTTATCAAATGACTAAAGCAGTGGGGAGGTACCAAAAAGCGTGGAACACTGTAAGGAGAAGGCTCAACAAGATCTTCTCATTTTGGACGCTCGCATAGCCGAAGTAAACGGTACAACAGGAAGCCTCAAACTATAACCACATTAAGCAACACAGGTTGTGTGACAAAGTAAGCAAAACCGAGCTGCTCAGAATATTGACCACGCTAACATAATAATGACACATTTGCCCAACAACAGCTAGTGTACGCAAATCAACACTAGATGGCGTTCCACAGCACAGCATTCCGGAGCAGAATGGCCCAAAATAGTAGTTCACTGCCTTCGACTGCCGAAACTTTCCAAAACAACATTGGATACTACGTCTTATTGTTATCTCCTCTGTGATAGACGAGAATATTAAGAACTAAATAAAAAAACACGGAACTTCGCAAGAAGCAATGCGGTGGGATGACCCGGTTCGTTTGGATACCCAAAATCCTGGAGTAAAACAACTGCCTTTCTCATTCTGATGGGCAACATCATGGCATGCCGACGCTTGATGCTCATGCAGAAAAGGCAAAAATGTCAAACTCAATTATTCTCTGTGCCTCTAGCCAGGCGCTCGCTCTGCCCACAAAAGCACGAAGCATTCCGCAGCCTGACTTCTGAGAAAACTACCCACCTGCCGGAAGAGGCTCACCTCTCTCCATGGTATTTGCTGGCTGCTTTCTGCCAATGAAAGGACCCTGAAAAGGTACCAGGAATGCAAGTGAAAAACACAAAGTCTTCCTTCCAAGATCATATGTCCAGTACTCTCAATAAAATAACCACGAAATAACAGCAGAAAACGAAAGAATATGGCATGCGACAGTAATGTCACAATGAATTGTATTTGATTTGCAGATAGTAGAGCAGTCTTAGCAGATTCGGAAATGCTTGATCTTCCAAACTCCATGGCCATTACTGAATGGTGAATAAACAACGTAACTGAAAACGTTAGCCTTCTGAAGAGGGGCATGCATGCCTGAAACTGGTTATGGTTCTAAAATTACAGCCTTTTAAAAGCATCTAAAGCTGGTTGCATTATCACCAATAGACGTGAACTACATTTTAAATTTTTTTCTGATTACTTGCACGATCACAAACTGAAAATAAACACTAACAACACTAAAATAATCGTGATATTATTAACCGAACAGGAAAATAAGGGCAAACATTTACAATAAAAATACAATACAAATTCAAATAAATGAGTTTTTCTACTTGGGAAGTAGAATAACAGATAGCAACAGAAGGATAATGAATATTGAAAGAAAAACAGTCATGATCAAACAAGTCTTTGAGGAGAAAGACGAATTCATTAACACAAAAAAACACCTTAATGCAAGAGAAAGAAAGAAATTCCTGAAGGTGTTTATTTGGAGCATTTTGAGCTTTGGATGTGGAGGATGGACCCTAGGAACAGAAAAACAAGAAGTAGAAATGTGAATATCGAGAAGAGTTACAGAAGCAACCTGACTCCAACATAAAGTAATGGGAAAATAAGTTACCGAGAAAAGTGAACGGCGTCAAGTCAAGCGCCGGCAGGCCAGTCGGGAACGATGGAAAACAGAGGGCTGTGAGAAGACATCAGACAATCGCACGCTGACCGACCCCTCTCCAGGACGACAACGCGACAACAGCGGCGCCTATGCGAAGAGGAATGAAGTCCCGCGGCCGACTGGTCGGGGCCCAGTTCTACAGCAGCTTCAAGACTAGCAGCTCGGATAGAATAGTCAACTCTTATCACCTGCTTGTGCCGCCTACATTACACTGACTTAGGGATTATCACACTGAAGAGATTCCTTATTTTGTCTGTCGCCCTTCCCTTAGGACACATCTGTGTAACACAAAGTTAAGGACTGTATTTCTTTTTTTTTTCATTTTGCAATAAAACTCATTAATACGATTTATTAGAATGTAATCTAGCGATCCGAGAAAGTAGGTTTACTAGACACCCCATATTTGACGACTAGGCTGAATATAACAAAAAGGTCATTGATTAACGTGATACAGAGAAGAAAATTAGTTGGACATCTAATTCGATGTAACGGCTACGCAGGAAACATCTCTGAAGAAGAAACTCAAAAGGCATTCCCAGAAGAAGCACATTACAAACGGTTATTATCGGAAAGAACTGCAGCCACTAGAACCAATTGGTAAGGATGGCGAAAGAAAGAGAAGAATGATAACAAAAAGGGTGAGCAGCAGTCTGCGACTGTCTGCTGAGGGTGCTGTACGAGGGGCGTTTAAAGAGTCCGTGCAAAGTCCGAGACATGGCACCACATCTACATTGATACTCTGCAAATCCCATTCAAGTGCCTGGCACAGGGTTCATCGAACCCCCTTCACAATTCTCTATTATTCCAATCCCGTATAGTGCGTGGAAAGGATGTACACCTTTATCTTTCTGTACGAGCTCTGATTTCCCTTATTTTATCGTGGTGATCGTTTCTCCCTATGTAGGTCGGTATCAACAAAATATTTTCGCAGTCGGAGGAGAAGGTTGCAGATTGGAATTTCGCGAGAAGATTCCGTCGCAAGGAAAAGCGCCTTTCTTTTAATGATTTCCAGCCCAAATCCTGTATCACTTCTGTGACACTCTATCCAATACTTCGCAATAATACAAAACGTGCTGCCTTTCTTTGAACTTTTTCTATGTACTCCGTCAGTCCTACCTGGTAAGGATCCCACACCGCGCAGCAGTATTCTAGAAGAGGACGGACAAGCGTGGTGTAGGCGGTCTCCTTAGTAGGTCTGTTACATTTTCTAAGTGTCCTGCCACCGGCGCGTATCGACGTCACGTTTAGTTAGTAACATCTTCGGAAAGAACGCACACGAAGTTTCAGCCACATTGATCTATTTCTTTGTGTTTGGCATTCGTGTGAATCAAGGAAGTCGAGTGATTGTCAAAAAATGGATGAAAAAGAATTTCGTGTATTGTTTAAACATTACTTCATGAAAGGCAAAACGCCTCAGAAGACTAAATAGAAGCTTGATAAACATTACGGTGACTCTGCATCTTCCATTAGAACAGATTAAAGAGGTTTCAAAATTTTCGGAGTGCTGAACGTTCTGGACGCGCTGTGGGGGTTACGACTCCAGAAATCATTGATAAAATCCATGATATGGTGATGGACGACAGAAGAGTTAAGCTACATGAGATTGCTAGTGCTGTGGGCATCTCGAATGAACGGGTACATAATATTTTGCACAAACATTTGGACATGAGAAAGCTATCCGCAAGATGGGTTTCGCGATTGCTTACGCTTGACCAAAAACGGAATCGTGTGAAGTGTTGCAAGGATATTTTGCAACTGTTTATGAAGAATTCGCAGGAATTTAAGCGTCGTTTCGTCACTGTGGATGAAACATGGATACATTACAACACTCCTGAGACCAAAGAACAATCTAAATAATGGGTTACCAAGGGAGAATATGCACTAAAAAAGGCGAAGACCATTCCTTCGCTCGGAAAGGTTTTGGCGACTGTCTTTTGGGATTCGCAAGGGATAATGGTCATCGACTAACTGGAAAAGGGTAAAACTACTACAGGTACATATTAATTCATCGTTATTGGACCTTTTTAAAAACTGAGCTGCAAGAAAAACGCCGGCGATTGGACCGCAAAAATGTCCTTGTCCATCACGACAATGCACCAGCACACACCTCAGCAATTGTGGCGGTAAAATTAATGAGAATAGGATTCCAACTCGTTTCACATTCCCACTATTCTCCTGAATTTGCTCCTTCTGACTTCTGTTTGTTCCTCAATTTGAAGAAATGGCTGGCTGGGCAATAATTTTATTAAAATGAGGAGTGATTGCAGCAAATAATAGCTATTTTCCAGACTTGTAAAATTCTTATTATTCGGAAGGGATCAATAAATTAGAAAAGCGTTCGAAGAAGTGTTTAAGTCTAAAAGGAGACTATGTCGAAAAATAAAAAAGGTTTACCCCAAACACGTAAATAGTTTTTATTTTTGCACGAACTTTTCAAACGCCCCTCGTAGTGTACGGCAAAGTGTCGTAGTTGAGTGACTGTGAAAGGGTACAAGTTTGCTTACACAGAATATGACAGTTTCCTTTATATTAAGTAAAACTAAGTTCATGTGAATGAGTAGGGAGAACACTCCTGAAATTTGCGAATATAATATTAGTGATGTGCTGCGCGACAGTCACGTTGATTAAATATTTTAGAATAAACGTTGAGTCAGTAACGACGGCCGCGGACTTAAAGAAAAAGAAGTTCCCCTCGTTCGTCAACTGTCTTTTCAAGGAGGGCAGAGGAGCGGACAGAGTTTCATTGTATTCTCTTGATCTTGGTGAGAAACTGCCCCTAAAGACGGAAGAATCAGCAATGATCAACGGCATGATGATGCAGAAGGCAATCGAAACCAGTCCATTAAAGACACATAATGTGTATCCTGTAACTGAAACCGTGTCACAAAAGTCTCCTCACTCGCAGACGATTCCGGATTCGTAACCCATTCGATTCTGTAACCGGAGACTGGCAAGGTGGAAGTGCCCATGAGAAAATGGTTGCATGACGAACGAAGAGGTATCATTCTAGCATGGAATATCTGAAGTTTGAACACTGCCGGAAAGCTATAAAATTTGAAAAGGGAAATGCAAATGCTCAATCTAGACATAGTGGAAGTCACCGAATTCAAAAGGGAAATAAGATAAGGGTTTCTAGTCAGACGAGTTTAGGGTATTATCAACAGCAACAGAAAATGGTATAAGTGGAGCAGGTTTTGTTATGAAAGTAGGGCTGAAAATGTGCTACTGTGAACAGTTTTGTTCTCATCATAGTCTATAGCGAACCAGTAATCAGATGTTGGATTTTAAGTTGTACTCAGTAGCAAATACAAAGACAGATAACATTCAGTAACGATGGAGAGTCGACTGAAGTTAAAGATAATCGTGGAGAAAAATTACCAATGAGACATGTTGAGATGTTTTTGAAGTTCGTTAGGGACGTGGATATTGCGAAAAAGAATGACAGAGAAGGCAGTTCAGGTGAAGAGAGATGCCACTATAAAAATGGCAATAAACGATATTGGAGAGACGAACATAGATACAAGGAAGTTGACTACGAGAAAATATTGGGTAACAGAAGAAATACGACGGTTCTTCAAATAATTCCAGAACATTAGTAATTTCGCGCCAGGGCGTTGGAGCGAAATGCTGTTGGCATCCCTGCTCACACCTGTGTTTAATTTGTTACTGCCAGAAGTTTCATTGTTGTATGTCTGTTACTGTGCACTGCTGTATTGAGTAGGACATTGTGTCCTACAGTTTGGGAACTTCGAGATGGCAAAGCTAGAGAAGCAACGCGTCTGCATTACATTTTACGTGAAACTTAAGGAAACCTTTACAAAGACACGCCAAACAATACAAAAAGCCTATGGTGACGTACTTGAGCCTTACTGATGTTATGAATGATTCACACGGCTTAAAAATGGCTGGACAGAAGCCAAAAATTACCATCGATCATGATGTCCTTCGACGTCTACCGACGTTGCTCATATCAGGACCGTCAACAAAATTGTGCATGCCAATGGAAGATTGACTGTCCGAGAGATTGCAGAAGAATATATAGCATTTAGCATCTTGGAATGCATCGTGTTGCCGCCAAGTTGGTCCAGCGGCTCTCGAGTCAAGGGTAAAAAGACCTTTGCCTCGCAGTCTGCGAACAGCTTTCGGTTCGCGCAAATGAGAATGAGATGTCACTTAAGAGAACTTGAGACGTATGTCTACATGTATGATGTTGAGACCAAGGTTCAGTCTTCAAACCGCGTCGGGAACGGTTCTGCAAGATAAAAAGAAGCTCATCGGGTCGGGTCAAATGGCAAAGACATGCTGGCGGTTTTGTTTGACTTTGGGATATTCATCATGAAATCCTGCCTCAGGAAGAAACTGTTAACCGATGGCGCTATCGGGACGTGTAGCGATGCCGGCGAGAAGATGTGAGAAGGAAGAAGCTTGAAATGTGGTGAGTATTCATGGCTCTTGCATCACAATAGCTCACCCGCACATTCATTCTTGTTGATGCGTGACTATTGCAAAGAAAACCAAATCAATGTGCTGGTTCATCCTCCATTCTCTCCAGATCTGGCCCCTGTGAACTTTTCTTTTTATTTTCAGCCCTTAAAACCTCGTTGAAAGTACGAAGATTTCCAACGATGGATGAGATAAAAGAAAATACGCAGACGGCGCTTCGTGCGATCCAGCAAGAGGCGTATAAGGAAAGCTTCCGGAAGTGAAAATTGCGTTGGAAGCGATGTATCAATTGTGGAGGAGAGTATTTCGAAGGAGACCATGCACAATGAGAGTTAACGTTAAGCGTACAAAAATTTTATAGACCAACTTTCGAGAGTTTTTTAACAGACCTCGTAGTTCAGTTACTTGGCGAAAGAAGGAAGTAGAAACATGTTCAGAACAATACGGGAATATAATTAACTAATTAGTGAAATAAGTAGGAAGCCCAATGAATCCAAGGCGAAAATGCTACAGGAAAAGTGTGAAAGAAATAGAGAAAGAATGATCGTCGGAAGGACTGACTTTGTATATACACTCCTGGAAATGGAAAAAAAAACACATTGACACCTGTGTGTCAGACCCACCATACTTGCTCCGGACACTGCGAGAGGGCTGTACAAGCAATGATCACACGCACGGCACAGCGGACACACCAGGAACCACGGTGTTGGCCGTCGAATGGCGCTAGCTGTGCAGCATTTGTGCACCGCCGCCGTCAGTGTCAGCCAGTTTGCCATGGCATACGGAGCTCCATCGCAGTCTTTAACACTGGTAGCATGCCGCGACAGCGTGGACGTGAACCGTATGTGCAGTTGACGGACTTTGAGCGAGGGCGTATAGTGGGCATGCGGGAGGCCGGGTGGACGTACCACCGAATTGCTCAACACTGTTGTCGCCAGTGGTCGGCGGAAGGTGCACGTGCCCGTCGACCTGGGACCGGACCGCAGCGACGCACGGATGCACGTCAAGACCGTAGGATCCTACGCAGTGCCGTAGGGGACCGCACCGCCACTTCCCAGCAAATTAGGGACACTGTTGCTCCTGGGGTATCGGCGAGGAACATTCGCAACCGTCTCCATGAAGCTGGGCTATGGTCCCGCACACCGTTAGGCCGTCTTCCGCTCACGCCCCAACATCGTGCAGCCCGCCTCCAGTGGTGTCGCGACAGGCGTGAATGGACGGACGAATGGAGACGTGTCGTCTTCAGCGATGAGAGTCGCTTCTGCCTTGGTGCAAATGATGGTCGTATGCGTGTTTGGCGCCGTGCAGGTGAGCACCACAATCAGGACTGCATACGACCGAGGCACACAGGGCCAACACCCGGCATCATGGTGTGGGGAGCGATCTCCTACACTGGCCGTACACCTCTGGTGATCGTCGAAGGGACACTGAATAGTGCACGGTACATCCAGACCGTCATCGAACCCATCGTTCTACCATTCCTAGACCGGCAAGGGAACTTGCTGTTCCAACAGGACAATGCACGTCCGCATGTATCCCGTGCCACCCAACGTGCTCTAGAAGGTGTAAGTCAACTACCCTGGCCAGCAAGATCTCCGGATCTGTCCCCCATTGAGAATGTTTGGGATTGGATGAAGCGTCGTCTCACGCGGTCTGCACGTCCAGCACGAACGCTGGTCCAACTGAGGCCCCAGGTGGAAATGGCATGGAAAGCCGTTCCACAGGACTACATCCAGTATCTCTACGATCGTCTCCATGGGAGAATAGCAGCCTGCATTGCTGCGAAAGGTGGATATACACTGTACTAGTGCCGACATTGTGCATGCTCTGTTGCCTGTGTCTATGTGCCTGTGGTTCTGTCAGTGTGATCATGTGATGTATCTGACCCCAGGAATGTGTCAATAAAGTTTCCCATTCCTGGGACAATGAATTCACGGTGTTCTTATTTCAATTTCCAGGAGTGTAGAAATGGCAAAACGACTTTCGGTGAAATTACAAGGAAGGATGGTAACATTAAGAGTGCAAAGGCAATTCCACTAGTAGACACAAAGGAGAATGCGAATTGGTTGGAAGAGGACATTGAAGGCCTCTAAGAGGATTGAGGATTTAACTAATGGCTTGATAGAAGAAGAATCAGTCGATATGGAAGATATAGGGAATCCAGGATTAGAATTTAAATGAGGTCTGGAAGACTTGAGGTCAAATAAGCCAGAAGGGGTAGGCAAAATTCCATCTCAGATTCTAAAATCATTGCAGGAAGTGGCAACCAACGCCTGATCAAGTTGTTGTTCAGAATGAATGAGACTGGCGATATACCATCAGACTTTCGGAAAAATATCATCCAGACAATTCCGAAGACAACAAGAGCACATAAGTTGTAGACCTACCGCACAGTTAGCTTAACAGCTTATACATCCAATCTGCTAATGAGAAAAATATAGAGGAGAATGGGAAGAAAAACAATGTTCTGTTAGATGACGATCAGTTTGGCTTTACGAAAAGTAAAGGTATCAGATAGGCACTTCTGATATTGCAGCTAATAATGGAAGCAGGGCTGAAAAAAAGGACAAGATCGCAGGATTTCTCAACCTAGAAAAAGTGTTCTAAAAAGTTCAAGATGTTCGAAATTCTGAGAAAAATAGGAGTAAGCTACCGGGAAAGATACAATATACAATATACAATACATACTAGAACGAAGAGAGAAGAGTAAGACTGGAAGACCAAGAGTGAAGTGCCCGGATGAGAAACGGTGTAAGGCAGAGATGCCATCTTTCGCTCCTGCTGTTCAGTCTATATATCGAAGAAGTAATGATGGAAATAAAATAGACGTTCAAGACTGGGTGAGAGGGTATCAATGACGAGTTCGCTGATGATATTGCTGTTATCAGTAAAACTAAAGAAGAATAACAAGATCTGTTGAGTGGAATGGTCTAATGACTACAAAATATGGATTGAGAGTAAACCAAAAAAAAAAAAAAAAATAATGAGAAGTAGCAGAAATGAGAATTGGTCATAATTGGTGACCACGAAGTAGACGAAGTTAAGGAATTTAGCTACCTGGGAGACAAAGTAACAAATAACGAACGAAGCAAGGATGGTATAAAAAATAGAATAGCACTGGCTAAGGTGGAAATGAGACACTTAAAGTAGTAAAGGAGTTTTGCTATTTGGGGAGCAAAATAACTGATGATGGTCGAAGTAGAGAGGATATGAAATGTAGACTGGCAATGGCAAGGAAAGCGTTTCTGAAGAAGAGACATTTGTTAGCATCGAGTATAGATTTAAGTGTCAGGAAGTCGTTTCTGAAAGTATTTGTATGGAGTGTAGCCATGTTTGGAAGTGAAATATGGACGATAAATAGTTTGGACAAGAAGATAATAGAAGCTTTCGAAATGTGGTGCTACCGAAGAATGCTGAAGATTAGATGTGTAGATCTCATAACTAATGAGGAAGTATTGAATAGGATTGAGGAGAAGAGAAGTTTGTAGCAACTTGACCAGAAGAAGGGATCGGTTGGTAGGACATGTTCTGAGGCATCAAGGGATCACTAATTTAGTATTGGAGGGCAGCGTAGAGGGTAAAAAACGTAGAGGGAGACCAAGAGATGACTACACTAAGCAGATTCAGAAGGATGTGTGTTGCAGTGTGTTCTGGGAGATGAAGAAGCTTGCACAGGATAGAGTAGCATGGAGAGCTGCATCAAACCAGTCTGAGGACTGAAGGCCACAACAACAACAAGGTGGTATTCCCGGCCAAGAGAAGACTACTGATGCCAAATGTAGGCCTTAATTTGAGGAAGAAATTTCTGAGAAGGTATGTCTGCAGCATAGCATTGTATGGTAGTGAAACATGGACTGTGGTAAAACCGGAGCAGCAGAGAAGCGAAGCATTTGAGATGCGGTGCAACAGGAAACTGTTGAAAATTAGGTGGACTGATAGGTAAGGAATGAGGAGAGTCTCCACAGTATCAGCGAGGAAGGGAACATAGGGAAAACACCGAAGAGAAGTAAGGACAGGGTGACAGAATATGTTTTAGGACATCAGGGAATAACCTCCATAGCGGTAACTGTATAGGGTAAAAACTGTAGAGGAAGACAGAAAGTGGAACACATCCAGTAAAAACTTAGGACGTAGCCTACAAATGCTACTCTGGTATGACGTGAGATGGGACTAGCACATTGAGGTCGGTTGTAGTGAAGGCGTATATTCGACCCCGGCTCATCGGAAGAATTCCAGGGAAGAGAGACTGCTCGTAGAACGCTAGTGCGTCCCATTCTTGAATGATGTTTGACTGTTTGGGATCATCACCAGATCGAATTAAAGAAAAACATCGAAGCAATTGATAGGCGTGCTGTTCGATTCGTTATCATTAGTTTCGATCAACACGTGAGTTAAACGTGGATGCTCCGGAAACTCTAGCGGAAATTATTTTGGTAAAATATTTGGAAAACCCTGGAGAGAAGAAGATGTTCCTTTCGGGAAATACTGTTAAAAAAGTTTAGAGAACTGGTGTTTGTGGCTGACTGAGTTACGTTTCTTTTGCTGCCAACGTTCATTTCACGTAAAGATCACAAAGATAACATAAATTAGGATTCGTATAGAGGCATATAGATAGTCGTTTTTGCTTCGCTCCATTTGCGAGTGTAACAGGAAAGGGAATGACTTGTGGTACTAGGTACTCGCCGCCGAGTGCGGTCTGGTAGCTTGCAGATTATTTATATATGTATGTAGAAAGACTGCAGCAGGATTTATGAACATATATTGTGTTCGAACATTATGAATTACGTCGAAGAGAATGATCTACTGACACTCAGCCAATACAGATTTAGAATACATCGTTCTTGTGAAACACAAATACCTCTTTACTTACACGATGTGTTGAGTGCTTTCGACAGGGTATTTAAAACAGATTCCATTTTGTCTACATTTCCAGAAGGCTTTCGACATCGTACCTCACTTGCGGCTTGTAGTCAAGTTAGGTGCTTATGGAATATCGTCTCGATTATGATACTGGGTTCGTGATTTCCTGCCAGAGAAGTCACAGTTAGTAGTAACTGAAGGAAAGTCATCTAGTAAAACAGAAGTGATTTCTGTAGTTCCCCAAGGTAGATTTACAGGCCCTCTGCTGTTCCTTATCTATATAAATGATTTAAGAGACAATGCGAGTAGCAGTCTTATGCAGTTTGCAGAAGACGGTGTCGTTTACCACCTAGTAAAGTCATCAAAAGATGAAAACAAATTCCAAAACGATTTTGAAAAGATATCCGAATCGTGCAAAAATTGGCAATTCACCCTAAATACTGTAAAGTGTGAGGTCATCCACACGAGTCTAAAAGGAATCCAATGAACTTCGATTACACGATAAATCAGCCAAATTAGAAGGCCGTAAATTCAATTAAATACCTAGGAATTACGATTATGAACACGTTAAATTGGAAAGAACACACAGAAAATGTTGTGGGGAAAGCAAAACAAATACTGTGTTTTGTTGTCAGAACACTCAGAAGATGCAACAGGTCTACTAAAGAGACTGCCTGCACTAAGCTTGTTCGTCCTCTTTTGGAGTCCTGCTGCGCGGTTGTGATCGTTACCAGATATGATTAACGGAGTACGTTGAGAAAGTTCAAAGAAGAGCAACATGTTTTGAATTATCGAGAAATAGGGGAGAGAGTGTAACTGACGTGATACGGGATTTGGGGTGGACATAATTAAAACAAAGGCGTTTCTCGTTGCGGCAAGGTCTTCTCACCAAACTTCAGTCATAAACTTTCTCCTTTGAATGCGAAAATATTTTGTAGGTACCGACCCACGAGGGGGGAAATTATCATCATAAAAAAGATAGGGAAATCAGAGCTGGCACGGAAAGAAACAAGAATTCGTTTTCTTCGCGCTCTGTTCCAGAGTGGAATAACGAGAATTATTGTGAAGATGGTTCAATGAACCCTCTGCCAGGCACTGAAGTGTGATTTGCAAAGTATCCATGTAGATGCAGATGTAGTTTAACAAGACGTTAGTATGTGATGATGATCACAGAACCTCGAAACGGACGAACGATAATAAAAGATCCCTGTATAACGTTCGTTCTGAATAGCAAGAGCTCATTCATTTCATCTCCATCTCCGACGCGCCAAGTCGACGAATGTGGCGTCGAATGCAATTTTTTTTTTGCCCTGTGATATAATAGAGTTGGTGATGTAAACAAAGAATTAGGCTCATAGTGCAGTAAGTAATCGTTTATGAAGTAATCTGTCGAAATGAGTTGCATTATAGTGAGCGTTCGAACAAATTGTATCTCTGAAGGACTTGCACCATAGAGATATTTCATGAAGAAACACAATGCAAGGAGAAAACTTGCAACAGCCTAGTTCAGAATCACCGTAACAACATGTGATTATTACTCTTTAAGAGACTATGAATGTGGTTGTCTTGCACCGACATGCTGCAGGCGCGGATCAAAGACATCCAAGGAAAATTGCGTTAAAAGCGTTTATATTGTTACACACTCGTATAATGATTTTCAAGTTTCCCAAATTGCTCTCCACAAGTAAATTACTTTTACTCTCAAAAACCACAAGGAATTCTAAAAATTGCAAGTTGTATGTAACACAAGATATTTGTCCATTGTTCGCCTGAGTGCCAGGCCTCATGGGGAATAATAAACATACGCCACGCCTACTGCAATCGATCTTGCAAACCTGGTAACATTCAGAATTAATCGCACTGTCACTGCTCCCATCCTTCCAGAATTAATAGGTATATTGGGAAATAACGGACTGCAGTGGATCCTATATGAATCTTCAGTGTTACTATCACACTCAAATACTGTAAGCTAATGTTCATAAGTAACCATTTTTCTGTTTCAGAGAACAAACTACGCTCTCTCCAACTGTTCCGCATATATTTTCTGTTATCATTTTCACGAAGGTCGACACGCTGCTTTCCTTACTAGCTAATTTTCTAAGAACGTCGATATGTTTTGTTCTGACTGATAACATTATACACGACTGCCTTATCGTTCTTTAGTAGGAATTCACACGTAGGCACACGGCGTTTAGTTTTCTTTATGCAGTGAAACGTGCCTGATGCTACCCCGAACGTGTGTGAGTACTGTAAAGACTTTCTTTGTATTAAACACAGCATCTGGCTACGATATACCGGGTGTCCGGAAATTCCCGTTACAAACTTCTAGTACCTGTAGAGGGGAGTGAGTACATAATATTCTGAACAGGAACTTGTGTTCGGAAACACCGGTTTCGTTCTATGAATATTTCAATACAGAGTTTAACTCATCCACTTCTGCTTGAGGAATTAAATTAGGCGTGACGCAGTACGATTATTAGGTAAGAATTCGAAAGGAAACATAATGAAACATCCATTTATCACATAAGAACATTTGTTTGTATTAACGGTTAAACATTATGCATTAGCATTATTCGAAATCAAAAAAGAACCCAGCATGCTCGTTATGTTTTCTTTCGAATTGTTATCTAATATTTATACTCCGTCACACCTGATTCAGTTCCTCAAGCAGTATGAGTACGACATCTGAATTGAATCCGTCATAGAAAAAAAACTTGTGTTTCCATATACAAGTTCCTGCCAAAATATTATGTACTCGCTCCCCTCTACAAGTCCTAGAAGTTTGTAACGGGAATTTCCGAACATCCTGTAATTAACCTATGTGATCATGTCATACTGTTGACATCCTCATTTTGGGTTATGTAGGTTTTTCGCCCGCAGTTGTTGAGTTATGAAATCTTAAGGAAGAAATTTTTCATTTGTATTGTTCACGATTTTGAAATTAACGTGAAAGAGTGACTGAACTATCGTTCGTCCCCAGAGTCATTATAAATGCGGGAACCTTGATATCTATGTGAAATGTTGTAGAAATGGCCGTTCCTTTTATCACACAACACCTATCGTATCTCCCTAAAATCATTTCTGTCTTAATGTTCCTACGTCTGTGTTCGGAATAACGGACTTCAATAACTGTTATGGTTGTTTTACTCCTGCTGTCTGCTTCACTTCCAACCCTCGGTTAGGTGTTGGCTGTTAATGTATGAAATCTTCCCACTTTCAGCAACGTATTTCCTTTTCCACAAGGTAAGTGAGCCCTTACAGAGCAAAGAGAGAGAAAGAGAAAAAGAGGGAGACAGAGTGAAATACAATCTTGGAAGGAAGGTGCTTTCCTTCACACACTCGTTCCTGACTGAAAAGGGTAAAATAATTTGCATCGTATTCTTTTTGTAAATTAGCCGACAGATAAATTATCGTGATACTAATTACCTTTGTTTTGTTAGTTAACATTAGCGATACTACAATACATAAAATACACTTGTGATCTTAAAGAAAGATAATTAATATTCCCGTCTGGAGCTAAACTTTAGATTTTGACTATTTTGTCTCTCAGGAGTACATTCCCACCGAAATTTTAAGACAGATTTTTTTTTTTTTTGGTCATCAGTCTACTGACTGGTTTGATGCGGCCCGCCACGAATTCCTTACCTGTGCTAACCTCTTTATCTCAGAGTAGCACTTGCAACCTACGTCCTCAATTATTTGCTTGACGTATTCCAATCTCTGTCTTCCTCTACAGTTTTTGCCCTCTACAGCTCCCTCTAGTACCATGGAAGTCATTCCCTCATGTCTTAGCGGATGTCCTGTCATCCTGTCCCTTCTCCTTATCAGTGTTTTCCACATATTCCTTTCCTCTCCGATTCTGCGTAGAACCTCCTCATTCCTTACCTTATCAGTCCACCTAATTTTCAACATTCGTCTATAGCACCACATGTTAAATGCTTCGATTCTCTTCTGTTCCGGTTTTCCCACAGTCAATGTTTCACTACCATACAATGCTGTACTCCAGACGTACATGCTCAGAAATTTCTTCCTCAAATTAAGGCCGGTATTTGATATTAGTAGACTTCTCTAGGCCAGAAATGCTTTTTTGCCATAGCGAGTCTGCTTTTGATGTCCTCCTTGCTCCGTCCGTCATTGGTTATTTTACTGCCTAGGTAGCAGAAATCCTTAACTTCATTGACTTCGTGACCATCAATCCTGATGTTAAGTTTCTCGCTGTTCTCATTTCTACTACTTCTCATTACCTTCGTCTTTCTGCTATTTACTCTCAAACCATACTGTGTACTCATTAGACTGTTCATTCCGTTCAGCAGATCATTTAATTCTTCTTCACTTTCACTCAGGATAGCAATGTCATCAGCGAATCGTATCATTGATATCCTTTAACCTTGTATTTTAATTCCACTCCTGAACCTTTCTTTTATTTCCATCATTGCTTCCTCGATGTACGGATTGAAGAGTAGGGGCGAAAGGCTAAAGCCTTGTCTTACTCCCTTCTTAATACTAGCACTTCGTTCTTGATCGTCCACTCTTCTTATTCCATCTTGGTTGTTGTACATATTGTATATGACCCGTCTCTACCTATAGCTTACCCCTACTTTTTTCAGTATCTCGAACAGCTTGCACCATCTTATATTGTCGAACGCTTTTTCCAGGTCAACAAATCCTATGAACGTGTCTTGATTTTTCTTTAGCCTTGCTTCCATTATTAGCCGTAAAGTCAGAATTGCCTCTCTCGTGCCTTTACTTTTCCTAAAACCAAACTGTTCGTCACCTAGCGCATTCTCAATTTTCTTTTCCATTCTTCTGTATATTATTCTTGTAAGCAGCTTCGAGGCATGAGCTGTTAAGCTGATTGTGCGATAATTCTCGCACTTGTCAGCTCTTGCCATCTTTGGAATTGTGTGGAAGATGCTTTTCCGAAAGTCAAATGGTATGTCACCAGACTCATATATTCTACACACCAACGTGAATAGTCGTTTTGTTGCCACTTCCCATAATGATTTTAGAAATTCTGATGGAATGTTATCTATCCCTTCTGCCTTATTTGACCGTAAGTCCTCCAAAGCTCTTTTAAATTCCCATTCTAATACTGGATCCCCAATCTCTTCTAAATCGACTCCTGTTTCTTCTTCTATCACACAGACAAATCTTCACCCTCATAGAGGCTTCCAGTGTATTCTTTCCACCTATCTGCTCTCTCCTCTGCATTTAACAGTGGAATTCCCGTTGCACTCTTAATGCTACCACCGTTGCTTTTAATGTCACCAAAGGTTGTTTAGACTTTCCTGTATGCTGAGTCTGTCCTTCCGACAATCATATCTTTATCGATGTCTTCACATTTTTCCTGCAGTCATTTCGTCTTAGCTTCCCTGCACTTCCTATTTATTTCATTCCTCAGCGACTTGTATTTCTGTATTCCTGATTTTCCCGGATCATGTTTGTACTTCCTCTTTTCATCAATCAGCTGAAGTATTTCTTCTGTTACCCATGGTTTCTTCGCAGCTACCTTCTTTGTACCTATGTTTCCCTTCCCAACTTCTGTGATGCCCCTTTTTAGAGATGTCCATTCCTCTTTAACTGTGCTGCCTACTGCGCTATTCCTTATTGCTGTATCTATAGCGTTAGAGAGCTTCAAACGTATCTTGTCATTCTTTAGAACTTCCGTATCCCACTTCTTTGCGTATTGATTCTTCCTGACTAATGTCTTGAACTTCAGCCTACTCTTCATCACTACTATATTGTGATCTGAGTCTATATCTGCTCCTGGGTACGCCTTACAATCCAGTATCTGATTTCGGAATCTCTGTCTGACCTTGATGTAATCTAATTGAAATCTTCCCGTATCTCCCGGCCTTTTCCAAATATACTTCCTCCTCTTGTGATTCTTGAACAGGGTATTCGCTATTACTAGCTGACACTTGTTACAGAACTCAATTAGTCTTTCTCCTCTTTCATTCCTGGTCCCAAGCCCATATTCTCCTGTAACCTTTTCTTCTACTCCTTCCCCTACAACTGGATTCCAGTCGCCCATGACTATTAGATTTTCGTCCCCCTTTACATACTGAATTACCCTTTCAATATCCTCATACACTTTCACTATCTGTTCATCTTCAGCTTGCGACGTCGGCATGTATACCTGGACTATCGTTGTCGGTGTTGGTCTGCTGTCGATTCTGATTAGAACAACCCGGTCACTGAACTGTTCACAGTAACACACCCTCTACCCTACCTTCCTATTTATAACGAATCCTACACCTGTTATACCATTTTCTGCTGCTGTTGATATTACCCGATACTCATCTGGACAGAAATCCTTGTCTTCCTTCCACTTCACTTCACTGACCCCTACTATATCTAGATTGAGCCTTTGCATGTCCCTTTTCAGATTTTCTAGCTTCCATACCACGCTCAGGCTTCTGACATTCCACGCCCCGAATCGTAGAACATTATCCTTTCGTTGATTATTCAATCTTTTTCTCATGGTAACCTCCCCCTTGGCAGTCCCCTCCCGGAGATCCGAATGGGGGACTATTTTGGAATCTTTTGTCAATGGAGAGATCATCATGACACTCCTTCAACTATAGGCCACATGTCCTGTGGATACACATTACGTGTCTTTAATGCAGTGGTTTCCATTGCCTTCTGCATCCTCATGTCGTTGATCATTGCTGATTCTTCCGCCTTTAGGGGCAATTTCCCACCCCTAGGACAAGAGAGTGCCCTGAACCTCTTTCCGCTCCTCCGCCCTCTTTGAAAAGGCCGTTGGCAGAATGAGGCTTACTTCTTATGGCGGAAGTCTTCGGCCACCAATGCTTATTATTTATCAAAATTTAGGCAGTGCCAGGGATCGAACCCCGGACCGAAGACGTTTTGATTATGAGTCAAAGACGCTACCCCTTTTTTTATATCTTTTCTCTACCAACTTTTTTTTATTTTATTTTATTTATTTTGTTTTTTATTGCTCTACCAACTTTTTTTATTTTTTTATTGCTCTACCAACTTTTTTTAATTTTTTTTACTTAACCACTTTTTTTTAATTACAAAATGCGTACGTAACACAAATAGGCATTTTTTTTAATAGCCAGCTATCCTAGCCGCTTTTTTAACAAAAATGAGAAAAAAAGGATTTTGGACGGTTTGTTTTTCTGCTTTTTTTTACTTTTACTTCATTTTTTTTATACAAATGTACAAAAGGAAGGCCGTTCCTCTTCGGCTACATGAACAGAATAATAGGAAGTCGTCCCGTTACGACAAAGGATGCTCCATACTATAGCCCGCTGCGAATTTTTCGATGACTGTCTTCTCGTTGCTGTGTTGTTTCCGCTGTTTGTTCAAATCTCATAAAAAAAAATGGAACTGGGAAGAGGTGCTATGGTTATCATCTCATGTCATCGATAATCCAGCTGCGAGGCGGATTATGGAATGCGCTCAAAAGGAAATTAGAAAAATATTGTCTATATTTAGGGTTCTTGACGATCGCACAATGTCGTTCGTTGAGGTAATACCAAAAATCGGGTACTGTCTTTTCGCCATTACCGAAGAGGTAGTGAACAGCGTGGCCGCTGATCCACGTCACAGAGTTCGTTTTTGCTCTTGGGAAATAAATCTTATCGGGGAAAAGAAGTGATCGGGTAGTTATCCTGTCAGGAGTCGTGCGTGTGAGAAAAGCCAATATCTGACGCACCAAATACCATACGTCCTTTGCCGACCCGCATTCGAAACGATGTTCATCTGTGTCAATCACTTGGCATGTGGCACACAAGGGGGAATCAGCGAGGTGGATGCGATGTAGGCGGGACTGGCACAACTGTTCTACATCTACATCTACATCCGTACTCCGCAAGCCACCTGACGGTGTGTGGCGGAGGGTACCCTGAGTACCTCTATCGGTTCTCCCTTCTATTCCAGTCTCGTATTGTACGTGGAAAGAAGGATTGTCGGTATGCTTCTGTGTGGGCTCTAATCTCTCTGATTTTATCCTCATGGTCTCTTCGCGAGATATACGTAGGAGGGAGCAATATACTGCTTGACTCTTCGGTGAAGGTATGTTCTCGAAACTTCAACAAAAGCCCGTACCGAGCTACTGAGCGTCTCTCCTGCAGAGTCTTCCACTGGAGTTTATCTATCATCTCCGTAACGCTTTCGCAATTACTAAATGATCCTGTAACGAAGCGCGCTGCTCTCCGTTGGATCTTCTCTATCT
Source organism: Schistocerca gregaria (assembly GCF_023897955.1). Taxonomy (NCBI): domain Eukaryota; kingdom Metazoa; phylum Arthropoda; class Insecta; order Orthoptera; family Acrididae; genus Schistocerca; species Schistocerca gregaria. Next base: position 222,090,329 of record NC_064923.1, on the reverse strand, counting down.
CTTCTATCAACCCTACCTGGTGCGGATCCCACACTGCTGAGCAGTATTCAAGCATTGGGCGAACAAGCGTACTGTAACCTACTTCCTTTGTTGTCGGATTGCATTTCCTTAGGATTCTTCCAATGAATCTCAGTCTGGCATCTGCTTTACCGACGATCAACTTTATATGATCATTCCATTTTAAATCACTCCTAATGCGTACTCCCAGATAATTTATGGAATTAACTGCTTCCAGTTGCTGACCTGCTATTTTGTAGCTAAATGATAAGGGACCTATCTTTCTATGTATTCGCATCACATTACACTTCGCTACATTGAGATTCAATTGCCATTCCGTGCACCATGCGTCAATTCGCTGCAGATCCTCCTGCATTTCAGTACAATTTTCCATTGTTGCAACCTCTCGATACACCACAGCATCATCTGCAAAAAGCCTCAGTGAACTTCCGATGTCATCCACCAGGTCATTTATGTATATTGTGAATAGCAACGGTCCTATGACACTCCCCTGCGGCACACCTGAAATCACTCTTACTTCGGAAGACTTCTCTCCATTCAGAATGACGTGCTGCGTTCTGTTATCTAGGAACTCCTCAATCCAATCACACAATTGATCTGATAGTCCGTATGCTCTTACTTTGTTCATTAAACGACTATGGGGAACTGTGTCAAACGCCTTGCGGAAGTCAAGAAACACGGCATCTACCTGTGAACCCGTGTCTAAGGCCCTCTGAGTCTCGTGGACGAATAGCGCGAGCTGGGTTTCACACGATCGTCTTTTTCGAAACCCATGCTGATTCCTACAGAGTAGATTTCTAGTCTCCAGAAAAGACATTATACTCGAACATAATACGTGTTCCAAAATTCTACAACTGATCGACGTTAGAGATATAGGTCTATAGTTCTGCACATCTGTTCGACGTCCCTTCTTGAGAACGGGGATGACCTGTGCCCTTTTCCAATCCTTTGGAACGCTTCGCTCTTCTAGAGACCTACGGTACACCGCTGCAAGAAGGGGGGCAAGTTCCTTCGCGTACTCTGTGTAAAATCGAACTGGTATCCCATCAGGACCAGCGGCCTTTCCTCTTTTGAGCGATTTTAATTGTTTCTCTATCCCTCTGTCGTCTACTTCGATATCTACCATTTTGTCAACTGTGCGACAATCTAGAGAAGGAAGCACAGTGCAGTCTTCCTCTGTGAAACAGCTTTGGAAGAAGACATTTAGTAATTCGGCCTGTTTCCCATTAACAGTTACGTACCATGCAGATTGCACGTCAGTATCAAGGGTGGTGGCATTCACTGCCTGCCACACAGCGCGCCACTTTGTATTGGGGTGTTTGCTTTCAATCACATTCGGCGTCATGTTCATTTGCATGGCAGCATATATCGCCCTCGTCATCATCAAGCGTGTGGGTAGTAGTGCAGTGCGGATATAGCTTAATTCAAGGAAGAACTGGCTAATGTAGAAGAAAGGTGCAGGGATGTCCGACATCATCACAGGGGGTGCGACTGAGATTGGTCGTAAGGCCTCCAGTAAGAGACTTGTGAGGCACGTCGGACCTCATCGCTACAGTTGCAGGTGACATCTGACGAACAGGGCCTTTGCTCTGTTCTGGACATGACAAAGGCCTAAACCCCCTCTGCTCCTCGGGAGGGTTAGGGACTCGTAACGAATCTTAAATAACATGCCCGTATTAACAAAGGATCCCAAAACCGCCAACATGCGGTGAGCCAGGGTAGGTGGTATGGGGAGTATCTGTGCAAAATGGGGGATACGTGACGCCAAATGGACGTTAGCATATCGTGTCCGTTGCAGGAGGTCTAGATAGACGGTGGTCACTTATTCCTGCTCTCATCTGATTCAATAAACGTTTGTAGTTAAGGGCTGTTGAACGCTTCATGTCAGATGTGAAATCAATGCCAAGACAGCGGAATGTGTCACTGATTCGTAGCGGTGCGACGCTCTCGTCGGGTAGGCCTCTGCCTATAAACAGAGCGTGTGATTTGTGGAGATTGAGATGGCTCCCCGATGCCGCGCCGTAGGTCGCCACCCACGCCAGTGCTGCACGAACATCGTCATTATTGCGAAGAAGGAGTACCAGATCATCCGCATAGGCAGTGCAGCAAAAAGTGTGTCCACCAAGGGACATCCCAGTCAGGCGTTGTCGGAGGCGGCAGAGGAGTGGTTCCAAGACGAGGACAGCTTTGTCGCACGGATCACTGGATCTGTATCGGCGGCGTAAGACGGCCATTATGTAACACCTTGGACGTCGCGCCGCGTAGGAGACGCATCAGTACATTAACTATGACGTCCGGATACCCCATGTGTCGCAGTACCTCCATCAAAAACGTGTGGTCGACTCTGTCAAAGGCCTGGCTAAAGTCGAGTGAGGCCAAAACTCCTGGCAGTTGGCGACCTTTGGCTAGCGCGATCATATCTCTATATCGGCACAATGCAGTGCGAATATTATGGTCACCACCTAACGATGCCTGGTCCTGCGACACAACACATCGTACTGATCGCTTTAGGCGTGCCGCCAGAAGCCGGGTGAAAATCTTCAAGTCACTGTTGAGTAAGGTCAAGGGCCGATAGTCACTGATCCTGGATCCGCCTCGTGGTTTGTGTATGGGCACTATCAGTCCTTCTAGGAAAGCCCCAGGTATCTGCGTCGTGGGAGACATAAGATCGCGGCAAATATCAGTCCACGCTGGTGCCAGCAATTGTTGGTACGTCCGGTAAAATTCCAGAGGAAGGCCATCAGGTCCCGGGGACTTATGAGCAGCCCCAGCCTGTATTGCTTCAATGATTTCCTCTTCCGTTACATCAGCAGTCAAATCCGCCGCCGCTGTCGGAGAGATCGAGCCATAAGTGAGTTGAGAGACTTCGGCGATCACCTCTGGGGGATGTCGATGTTCCGAGTACAGCATAGTATAATGAGCATGAAGGGCGTTCCCTATGTAGCGCTGGGTATCAAGGCGTCGTCCGTCTTCCGTCGTGATAGCTTGGATCAGTGTCCTGCGTCGGCGCCGTCGTTCTGCAATGACGTGGTACGTAGACGGTTCCTCCTGTGCCCCTCTGACGATCGCACCCTCAAGGTGGCAACGTGTTAATCTGATTATCTGTGCCTTGGCACGGTTCACCGTCACCTGCCGTGCAGGTGAGTACGGCAGTGTTGCACATTCCCTTAAGATGCTGTAGTAAAAGTCCATGGTATGTCTCTTCCAGGCTGCAACATCTCGGCCGTAGCCTATCAAGGTCTTCCGGAGGGCTGGTTTGGCCCAGAGTAACCACCACGACAGTGTAGACCGGTAGGTGCCACGCCGGCGGCTACAAGAGTCCCACGTGTTCTCTATAAGGCGGCGGCATTCCTGAGAAGCTAGGTGAGCGACGTTCAACTTCCAAGGACCACGGCTGTGCCATATCTTCTGGCGGCCGAGGGTAATAGCGCAGATGTAGGCGTCGTGGTCAGAAAAAGCTGTGGGCCAAACTTCGGCAGCTCTTGTCCCCACAGCTATGGAGCGCGAGATGTAAATCCGGTCGATGCGGCTGGAGGAATGGCTGGTGTAGTGAGTAAATCCGGGCCGATCGCCACAAACATGTTCCCACGAGTCCACCAATTGAAGATTATTTATAATTGTCGTAAGTTCTGCGCATGGAGAATGATGTGGTAACTGATCCTTAGGTGCTTGGCTACAGTTGAAGTCCCCTCCCATTATCAAGGCGTCCTGACGGCCCATAAAGAGGGGCGTGATTGTATGAGCGAAAAAGGTGGATCGTTCGCGACGCCGACCAGATCCTGACGGTGCATAGATGTTAATAAGTTTGACTCCTTGGATAGTAAGAGCCATGCCTCTGGCGTCAGGGAGATACTCGACGTCTTCTGCGGATATACCGTCGCGGAAGAGGATCGCCACACCACTGCCATTGGCAGACGCATGTGAGACCCCAGTCTGGTAGCCATAGGGTCCCTTGAAGTCGGCGACATACACCTCTTGAAGGAGCGCAATGTCCATGTCTGCTGCGTTGAGTAGATCCTGTAGCATCGCTAGTTTATGTCGGGCACGTATGTTGTTGATGTTAATCGTCGCTAGACGGTATGTTTGGTCAGCCAGGACGGCAACTGGGTTGTGTAGGAGGCCAGGTGTGGGCGGCGGGGGCGGCCCCACAGAGGCTGACGATACAGCCGTAGTCACTGTTGTTGGCTGGTGCTGGGTGCAGCCGAGGGAGCATCTCTGCCTTCGGCATCCTCCTGGTGCTGTGGCTCATCCTCGATATCATCCGCCCAAGAATCAGATGCAGCAATTGGTAGCTGTTGATTAGTGCTGTCAGTAGAGCGCTTGCGCGTATGTTCAGTAGCAGAAGTGATGTTGTCAGACCGTGGCTCAGAAATTGTATCCGCCGTAGCATCGTGATGGGAAGGTTGAGTTGCGGTGGTAGAGTCCTGAGCGTCGTCCGACGCCGGATATTCGTCCGGGTCACACATCCGAAGCAGGCAATCATCGGACGGCGTATGGCGCCGTTTCTTGCGTTTTCGAGGGGACCGTTGTTTCCGGACATGTTGTTCTGTGTCAGAGTGCGGGCGACAATCATCTGATGCGGTCTCCATTGGTAGGAAGGCAGAGGTCAGGACAATTTTAGTTTCTACTTCCATCTTCTCTTTAGGCTCGTCTTGGTGGCACAGTTGATCACCGTCTTGAGGCAAGTCTGCCGAAGGCGTCGTAGAGGGGGATATTCTGTCCGCCACACGGTCATCGACCACTGACTGCAATATGGTGCTACGATCCTGGGCAGGAACAGCTGTTGCGGTTGCAGCCGCTGCATACGTGACGGGGAGTGAAGTAGGCGTCGCCGGGGATGGAACTTCACCAACCGGTGTCTGAGTCAGTCGGCGTTGAATGCATGCCGATCGGACATGTCCTTCCTGGCCACAGCCGGCGCAAGTACGGGGTTGTCCGTCGTTCATGACAATGGCTCTGCAGCCGCCAATTACAAGATAGGATGGCACATGCTTCGTCAGTTCAATCTTAATTTGTCTCACTCCATTTAAGACGGGGTACGTCTCAAACGTTTGCCATTTTTCAGCCAAGTGGCTTAGCACGTTGCCGTACGGTTTGAAAGCTGTCATCACAACATCTGGCGGGACTTCGAATGGCAGCTCGAAGACCCTCAGAGTGCGAAGGCCTAATCCAGCGTGGTCGATCGTGACATTTCCTATGTGACCATCAGAATGCTTAAATTTAAGTCCATGAGCGTGTCGGCACACAACATCAGTGCACGCCTTTTCATTGATCATTTTTATGTAGACGACACTTTGTGTTATAGAAAAGTGGATCCCAATGATGTCTTGAGATGCAATATGCAGTTCTTCTCGGATGAAACGTTCAACGTCAAGTGCTCGAGGTCTTGCGTAGTCCGCTTGAAATGTGATCTTAATTGTGGACTTGCGATACGAGGTCGCCATGGCACTACCGAGACACGGACGCGTGACACTCGCCGCAGCGGGAGGTAAACAGTAAACACTGCACTGGCGCGCGGTGCGCTAACAGGGGGACACGGGCACGACGACCTCGCCCCACCGCTGCTAACAGCGGACTGCCCCTAGACCACGGGTACAGGTAATGGCGCATAAAATCTATCCTTCAGATCTCTACAAGTGTTCAGATTGTCAAAGGCTAACAGTGTTCTTTTTAAAGGATAAGAACTGCGTTCAGGCCCCGGTCAGACAAATAGTTTCAGTCTTCATGGAAGCTTTAGTTCAAACGTAGACACCACTGCAGTGTCTAATTCAGTATTATTACTGGATTTTTCGTTCCAAACGTGTCAGTATCTCTTCCAAAACGTAGCTTAAATATGACGCCCAGAAACGGTTTCCGTTTATAGCTCTGATCCACAGCTGCATATTCTAAAACCGGTAAATGGGGAAGATGCAGTCGTATTTATGTATGAAGTTCTCGAAAACTCTTCGGTTATAGGAGCGCTATTATCACTTTCGTCAAATATCGAAGAACCAACCTAATGGGATGTACCTGGCTGGTTGGCAGAATACCTCATAATATTCGTGGTACTGAAGGATAAAAACTAAAATTAAAAACCACCTCAACGACGAAAAGAATAATAGTTCTTAGAGACTACAAACAAATCTGGGAGAAATGGATTTCCTGTAACACTAATTCGTTGTAAAAACGACTGAATTATAAACTGAGTCCGAAATTATACAAAATTATGCATTGCTCTTTATAAAAGCATAATAGCGAAAGAAAAGAAAACAATTCTTCGCTCTTCCCTAAGCAATGAATCATACAAACGTATTTGCATAAGAAAGTTAGCAACTATCCTTAACGGCGACAGCGCACTATGAAGAACTACTTTGACGCTGTGATGAAGGTCTGCAGTTCAGCGTTTTAATGACGATTCCAAACAAGTCAGTCCTAGTATAGGGAAGCCACATATAATTTTAGAATTGTTGAACTTATTCTCAGTTCCAAAACTATACATTTCCTTGAGATGGGAAAGCTCCTGTCCACGAATCAGCACGGTTTTCGATAGCATCACTCGTGCAAAACTCAGCTTCCCTTTTTCTCACATAATACACTGCGAAACATGGAAGGGGAGCAACAGACAGATTCCATATTTCTAGATTTCCGAAATGCAGCCGGCCGAAGTGGCCGTGCGGTTCAGCGCTGTAGTCTGGAACCGCGAAACCGCTACGGTCGCGGGTACGAATCCTGCCTCGGGCATGGATGTGTGTGATGTCCTTAGGTTGGTTAGCTTTAACTAGTTCTGAGTTCTACGGGACTAATGACCTCAGAAGTCGCATAGTGCTCAGAGCCATTTGAACCGAAATGCATTCTACATTATGCACACAGATACCGAAAATAGGAGCGTACGGAATAGCTTCCCAGATGCACTATGTGATCAAAAGTATCCGGACACCTGGCTGAAAATGGCTTACAAGTTCGTGGTGCCCTCCACCGGTAATGCGGAAATTCAGTATGGTGTTGGCCCACCCTTAGCCTTGATGACATCTTCCACTCCTGCAGGCACACGTTCAATCAGGTGCTGGAAGGTTTCTTTGGGAGTGGCGACCCATTCTTCACCGAGTGCTGCACTGCGCAGAGGAATCGATGTGGGTCGTTGAGGCCTGGCACGAAGACGGCGTTCCGAAACAACCCATAGGTCGGGACACTGTGCAGGCCAGTGCATTACAGGGATGTTATTGTGTAACAACTACGCCACAGGCCGTGCATTATGAACAGGTACTCGATCGTGTTGAAAGATACAATCGCCATCCCCGAATTACTCTTCAACAGTAGGAAGCAAGAAGTTGATTCAAACATCAATCTAGGCCTGTGCTGTGATAGTGCCACGCAAAACAATAAGGGTTACAAACCCCCTGCATGAAAAACACGACCACACCATAACACCATCGCCTCCGAATTTTACTGTTGGCACTACACACGGTGCAGTTGACGTTCACCGGGCATTCACCATACCCACACCCTGCCATCGGATCGCCACATTGTGTACCGCGATTCACCACTCCACACAACGTTTTCCCACTGTTCAATAGTCCACTGTTCACGCTCCTTACACCAAGCGAGGCGTCGTTTGGCATTTACCGGCGTGATGTGTGGCTTATGAGAAGCCGCTCGACGGCGAAATCCAATTTTCTCACCTTCCGCCTGACTGTCATAGTACTTGCTGAGGATCCTGATGCAGTTTGGAATTCCTGTGTCATGGTCTGGTCAGATGTCTGCCTATCACACATTACGACTCTCTTCAGCCGTCGGCGGTCTCTGTCAGTCAACAGACGAAGTCGGCCTATGCGCTTCGGTGCTGTACGTGTCCCTTCACGTTTCCACTTCACTCTCACATGCGGAACAGTGGACCTAGGGGTGTTTAGGAGTGTGGAAATCTCGCATACAGACCGTATGACACAAGTGGCACCCAATCACCTGACCACGTTCGAATCAGTGAGTCCGCGGAGCACCCCGTTCTGCTCTCTGACGACGTCTAATGATTACTGAGGTCGCTGATATGGAGTGCCTGGCTGTAGGTGGCAGCACAACGCACCTAATATTGAAAACGTATGTTTTTGGGGATGTCCAGATACTTTTGATCACACAGTGTATGTAAGTGACTCGAAGACTTCTTAAGAAACAGAACACAGTACTTCGTCACCGATTGCGATTGTTCATCAGAAACAAGGGTGTAGTGAGGATTACCTCAGGGAAGTGTGATAGGGTCGCTTTATTTTCTATATACGAGGGCTATCCAAAAAGTACATTACGTTTTGGAATTAAAAGTAAATAAAGTATTGGAAACTGTTTTATTATATACAGATGAAAGCCACACTTAAATACTACTTTTCTACATAATTGCCATTTAAATTAAGGCACTTCTCGTAGCGATAGACGAGCTTGGAAATTCCTTCGTCGTAAAATTCGGCCGCCTGCGCCTTCAACCACGTGGTTACCTCTTTTGGGACAGAAAAGGTGAGATTTTTGTTGATTTCCTTAAAAGAGACACTACAATAAACTCTAAAAGGTATTGCCAAACTCTGCACAACCTCAGAAGAGCAATACAAAACAAGCGCAGGGGAAAGTTGGACTCAGAAGATCTTGCTGATTCACGAAAACGCCCGGGCCCACACGGCAAATGCCACTTGTGAAGTTCTCGAATGTTTTAAGCGGGAGTTGTTTCCTCATCCGCCGTACAGTCCCGACCTGGCACCGAGCGACTTCCATTTATTCCCAGCAATGAAGAATTGGTTGGCTATGCAGCGTTTTGAAGACGACGCACAGCTTCAAGAAGAGGTAACCACGTAGTTGAAGGCGCATGCGGCCGAATTTTACGACGAAGGAATTTCCAAGCTCGTCCATCGCTACGATAAGTGCCTTAATTTAAATGGCAACTATGTAGAACAGTAGTATTTAAGTGTGGCTTTCATCTGTATATAATAAAAAATTCCAATACTTTATTTATTTTTAATTCCAAAACGTAATGTACTTTGTGGATAGCCCTCGTACATAAATGATCTGGTGGACAGGGTGTTTGCTGATGATCCTGTAGCGTCCATGATGTTATCATCGTTAAGCGACTGTAGGGGGGGGGGGGGGTAAAAGATGTCTTAGACGAGGTTTCTAGTTGGCTTGATGAATAGCAGCTAGCTCTCAATCTAGAAAAATGTAACTTAATCAAGATGAGTAGGAAAACAAACCTGTAATGTTCGAATACAGCACTAGTAATATGCTGCTTGACACAGTCACTTCGGTTAAATATCTAGGCATAATGATATAAAGCGATATGTAGTGGAACAGTTGATTGCGCGAATTTTAGAAAAATGTAGATCATCTGTGAGGGTTGCCACATACAGGACACTATTGCGACACATTTTTTAGTTCTGCTCTAGTGTGTGGGATCCGCACCAGGTCGGGCTGAAGCAATACATTGAAGCAGTTCAGAGGCGGGCTGCTACGAGGGTAATCCCAAAAGTAAGGTCTCCTACCTTTTTAAATAAGCACATAGACCTGTTTATTTCCACAATGGTTTACATCAGTTTACAGCTTGAACATTAAGCTATTTTTCGACATAATCACCATTTCTGTCACTGCATTTTTGTAGACACTGTGGCAGTTTTTGTATGCCCATGTCATACTAGCTCGCCGCCATGCTGTTATGAACCTCTTCTTTCACCTCGTCGTCGGAGCTGAATTGCTTTCCGGCCAAATGTTCTTTTAACCTAGGCAACAGGTGATAGTCACTGGGTGCCAAGTCAGGGCTATAGGGTGGGTGGGTGATTATGTTCCACTGAAACTGCTGCAGGAGAGCAACGGCTTGCCGAGCGATGTGTGGGCGAGCGTTGTCATGGAGAATGTGTACGCCCTTGCTCAACATTCCTCTTCTCCGATTCTGAATTGCCCGTTTGAGTTTTTTCAGTCTCACAGTATCTGTCAGCTTTAATTGTGGTCCCATCGATTCAACTCCGACAACGAGGTGAAAGAAGAGATTCGTAACTTTCTGAACAGAATGGCGGCGAGCTGGTATGACATGGGCATACAAAACTGCCCCAGAGTCTACAAAAATGCATCGACAGAAATGGTAATTATGTCGAAAAATAGCTAAATGTTCAAGCTGTAAACTGATGTGAACCATTGTAGTAATAAACAGGTCTATGTACTTATAAAAAAATAGGTGACCTTACTATTGAGATTACCCTCGTAGATTTGTTACCCGTAGGTTCGAACAAGACTCAAGTACTACACAGACGCTTCGCGAACTCTGATGGGTATCCCGTGAGGGAGAGGGACGTTCTTCTCGAGGAACACTACTGAGAAAATTTGAATCTGAGTGCAGAACGATTCTACTGCCACCAGCGTACATATCTGATTTCGGAACCTCTGTTCCACCATAACGTAACACAGTTCGAATCTTTCTGGGGCTCCGAGCCTTTTCTAAATCACCTCCTGTTCTTCCGATTTCTGAGCGGTGTATTCGCTATTACCAGTCAAAATTTATTGTAGAACTCGACGGTTTGTCTCCTGTCTGATTCCTACTACCGAGTCCGTATACGTCCGTGATGCAGTCATCGATTTCCTCCCTTACCACAACGTTGGAATCCTCCATGACTGCAAGATTTTAATTTCCATTCACATACTGAGTTCCTACTCTAACCCTTCATCTTCTCCTTTTACATCGGTAGGAATACCTTAACTACTGCTGTCAGCCTTGATTTCCTGTCGAACCGGTGAGAACAACCCTATGACTGAACGGTTTACAGTAAGTAACATCTTGCCCTACTTTCCTATTCATAAAGAATCCTATTTCTTTATTACATTTTCTGATGCTATAGAAACTAGCCTGAATTCACTTGACAAGAAACCCTTATATTCTTCCCATTTCACTTCATTAAGTCCTATTGTACCTACAGGGTGTCCCGGAAATGTTGGGACAGACTTCGAGGGGTTGTAGAGAATATCTTGAGGAAAAATCGAAGCTAAGGAACCATGTCCGGAAACGTCATCCGACGACTATTTTTGAAAATGATGTCTGTGAGAAAGTTAGATGATAACTATATCTTTCCTGTCACCTTTATTATAAAGATTTTTAACGTGGTGCATTTGTGCCTGTGGGAAGAAATACTCTGTGTTGGTGACTCTTCTCACGAATAGATGATGACGTGATTTATTATGTTCGAACAAGTCCTTCAGGTTCTGAATTCCATCTACGACATGAAAGAGGTTTTGTGAAAAGCGTTATGAGTGTGATACTGCCAGTGGTAGGTAGAGCGCATTGCGTTTAGTTGATTAAAGTTCTATTGTATTTATTTTTACTGCGTTCATTTGCTTCCTCAAATGAACTATTTTATCGTACTTTCGTTGTTACAATTAAAAATTGACCATTGCATCTTGTGAATCATCAACCACAACACAGCCATTCAATTTGAGATGGTATCTTGTATAATAACTGGCTGTTCTGCCTCTCGTGTAACATATTCCATATTGTTTTAATTTTGTTTTCAGTACTATTGATCTCTGTCATAATGTGTATGTTCTCGATCTTTTAATACATTTTCTTAAGGCAACACAGTGTTTCTTGTAGAATGCAAGTAACAAACCTTTTTTCAACCATGTTTTGGTTACACAGGAATTACTCCCTTCCTTCTAAATGACATTTTACTCACTTCTGTTATCTATGGCAAACTTGCTTTTGTAACAGGCTTTCTGAACTATTTTGGCAAAATTACTTCTAAACACTGATAGAAATTAGTTATTAAATACACTGTAATTCGCATTATCATTCATTTCCCTGTACGTTTCTTTTCATTCCACACGTTTTATCTTATTTTTAAACAAGAATTCTAAAATTATTAATTAAGATCTCTTTTGCACAAAGAGTTCTCAGACCAACATAGTGTTGCTTGCCTGCGTGCCTCTGTGTCTGTCTGTCTGTTAAGATTCGTTTTTCTCAGGAACGAGTGGAGGTAACAAGTTGAAATTTATGTCACATACTATGGTCTGCGGCCCATGGCGGCATAAAAATTTTAAATTTTCATCAATGTAACCAGAAGATACGTATGTATGTCTGAAGTACATTGCGTAGTAGACCGTTATACACGTGCACTGCAAACAGTATTTACATGCCTGGGCTAAGCCCACAACATTAATAAATCACTTCCTGTGGGGAGAATCACAGCGTTTGAGCGAGTCCAGGATATGGGCACACGATGACGTTGGCGGGGGAGGGGGGGAAGGGGGGGGGGGAGCGGCTTGGGTCGGCCCTGGAAGCATTCCCAGATAGCCAGAGTGATTACAGCGACCAAGTGCGTAAAGAGGGAAATCTGGGTTCGAGTCCCAGCCTGGCACAAATTTTCGTACATCGCCGATAAATTGTACAGATGGGGCTCATCATATTGATAACTGCAAATACACTTAACCATACAGCTATAGATTAGAACAGTGTCTGTTCCTTCAGACATGCATGCAACTCTGAAATACATTTCATAGTAGACCGTTATTACATAGACATTGCAAACAGTAATTTTTATACTGGCAAACTCACTCATCAAAACCCATAGCGTATTTGCTGTTAACTTATGGGGTACTTCCTGTTGACCTATAATCGTGATATTTATCAAGAATCGAGGTTTCACAGTAAAAGTAACTGAAAAATACAAACATTGTTAATTTTTAATTATGTCAAATAAAAAATATTCTTTTGCTATTACAAACTTACATTGCATTTGTAATCTGTCAAAAGTATCAGAAAATGCTGTAGAGATTTTGATCTGGTTTTCTGTAATAGGTAGAGCGAGTCACAATCACGGTTTGTATATACAATTTATAAATATTTCATGGCTATTGGCTGTGCTACGATGAAGTAGTCACCAACTGCCGTGAAAACAATGCCTTTGACATCTACTAGCGATAAGTGTAAGGCGACCCGAACTACCAACGCCATGCTGGTGCTAGCATTACAATTCCTTTATTAACTGCTTATTCTATATACAAACATCCTCTTGCAGTCTTTGCGTATGATGCATACAGCACCTGTAATGTTTCAGAGCAAAGCAATAACGGTATTTGATTCAGGATTGCATTTCCATTGTTTCGGATGAAGTTCCACTATCCCATCAAATACCCGTTGAAGCTCACAGAACATTCAACAGATGTGTAACAGCAATAGACCTATGGCTGGCTCTACTGATTTCTCACTGGAGACTTCCGTTAAATCTTACGATTAATTGCAACAGGAACAAAAGCAGAGAAGTCAACGCATCTGCAATTTCAATTAGCGCAACATCTCAATATAACTCCAAAAAAACGAATAATTTAAATAGCGAATGTGAAATTACACAAACAATTTAAACTTAAAACATTCTTGAAAGTCTTGGAATTTTCGGGACCGACATCTCACCAGTGTTGACATCGATAACAGGTAAATATCGTCGACATTCTCAATTCCGAGGATGAATGAACCATCTATAAACATAATTAAATTTATATGAAACCTTCGAAATGTAAATCCTATTCGTACTTCCCTGGTTTCTTTTTCTGTCAGCATCTTTTATGGAATCTACGTTGACATAGCTACAAACTATTAACTGTTTCCTTTTATCTGACAAAGGGATCAAAACTGAAACTAGCAGAGACTTTCTTAGTGTGGATCCGTAAGACTGTAGCATCTTACACTCATATACCAGGTTCTGATTTGCGCAAATATGATTGATTAATTATTTTTTACTTTTTGTTCGTCTTTTACGTATGTAGCAACACCTCATTTTTTCATGTTGATCTTACATAAGAATGATGCTAGGTTATATCCACATATATTTCATTTTTTATCCCTGTAGTTACACGACGTTCAAATAGGCAAAGAACATCTATGTCTCCTGAATTTTCCAATCTTCTAAACAAATAAGAAGTTCCTTTGCATTTGGTCTCAGTACCCATATTCATGAATTTAGCTTTACACTTAACTTTTGTATCCCTTTTACTCAAATATCGGTTTCGAGTTTACTCACATGTGATGATGTACCTCTGCTGTTGTAACTGAAAAATCGCTTCATCGTCTGGTGCAGTCTTTTTACATGGTTACCTTTCGAATTCCTGTCTTATCTTGAGCTGTATGTATGCTGTCATCACACTAAACACTTTTGCTGCCTACACAAACAGCACCGTGGCACTCACATGCATAAAACATGCAGAAGTATGCTTACGGAGCCATTTAATGTGGAACGACAACATATAAGTAATCGTAGGGAAAGCAGATGCCAGACTGAGATTCAGTAACAGACGAAAGAGACAGCTTACGAAAAAAAATGCAGCTGATACTTCTGCTCGTCCATCTGGGACCCTTCCCAGGGTGTTACAAAAAGGTACGGCCAAACTTTCAGGGAACATTCCTCACACACAAAGAAAGAAAATATGTTATGTGGACTTGTGTCCGGAAACGCTTACTTTCCATGTTAGAGCTCATTTTATTACTTTTCTTCAAATCATATTAATCATGGAATGGAAACACACAACAACAGAACGTTCCAGCGTGACTTCAAACACTTTGCTACAGAAAATGTTCAACATTTCCTCCGTTAGCGAGGATACACGCATCCACCCTCCGTCCCATGGAATCCCTGATACACTGATGCAGCCCTGGAGAATGGCGTATTGTATCACAACCGTCCACAATACGAGCACGAAGAGTCTCTACATTTGGTACCGGGATCGCGTAGACAAGAGCTTTCAAATGCCCCCATAAATGAAAGTCAAGAGGGTTGAGGTCAGGAGAGAGTGGAGACCATGGAATTCGTCCGCCTCTACCAATCCATCGGTCACCGAATCTGTTGTTGAGAAGCGTACGAACACTTCAACTGAAATGTGCAGGAGCTCCATCGTGCATGAACCACATGTTGTGTCGTACTTGTAAAGGCACATGTTCTAGCAGCACAGGTAGAGTATCTCGTATGAAAACATGATAACGTGCTCCATTGAGCATGGGTGGAAGAACATGGGGCCCAATCAAGACATCACCAACAATGCCTGCCCAAACATTCACAGAAAATCTGTGTCGATGACGTGATTGCACAATTGCGTGCGGATTCTCGTCAGCACACACATGTTAATTGCGAAAATTTAAAATTTGATCACGTTGGAATGAAGCCTCATCCGTAAAGAGAACATTTGCTCTGTAATGAGGATTGACACATTGTTGGATGAACCATTCGCAGAAGTGTACCCGTGGAGGCCAATCAGCTGCTGATAGTGACTGCACACGCTGTACATGGTACGGAAACAACTGATTCTCCCGTATCACTCTCCTTACAGTGACGTGGTCAACGTTACCTTTTACAGCAGCAACTTCTCTGACGCTGACATTAGGGTTATCGTCAACTGCACGAAGAATTGCCTCGTCCATTGCAGGTGTCCACTTCGTTCTAGGTCTTCCCCAGTCGCGAGTCATAGGCTGGAATGTTCAGTGCTCCCTAAGACGCCTTTCAATTGCTTCGAACGTCCTCCTGTCGGGACACCTTCGTTCTAGAAATGTGTTCGACACAAACGTACCGCGCCACGGCTATTGCCCCGTGCTAATCCATATATCAAATGGGCATCTGCCAACTCCGCATTTGTAAACATTGCACTGACTGCAAAACCACGTTCGTGATGAACACTAACCTGTTGATGCTACGTACTGACGTGGTTGATGCTAGTACTATAGAGCAATCAGTTGCATGTCAACACAAGCGCTAAAGTCAACATAACCTTCCTTCAATTGGGCCAACTGCCGGTGAATCGATGAAGTACAGTACATACTGACGAAACTAAAATGAGCTCTAACATGGAAATTAAGCGTTTCCGGACACATGTCCACATAACATCTTTTCTTTATTTGTGTGCGAGTAATGTTTCCTGAAAGTTTGGCCGTGCTAGAATGTCCAGCCAATATACTGATACCTGCTACATATGTTTTACGAAAAGACCATTAAGCCAATATTAAAGAGATCTGAACTCTCGCGGAGGCCCGCCAACCATCTTCCTTCCCGTGCACCACCAAAACAGAAACGGAAGAAAGTGACAATGCTACACAAAGTAGCCTCCATCACACACCATAAGGTGGCTTGCGGAGAGTAGATACGGATGTAGGTGGCAATCTCTGAGATACCTGGTGCAACTTATCTCCAACGTTTGGTAAACCAAACAGATGACTCCATAGTACAAGATGTTACGCTGGTGTAGTGCAATAAAAAAAGAACTGCACTGTAATTACCACACTGTAATGTCTCTGCAGACTGATAGCGATAGGTTGCTGCGGAAAATATACTATTCCGGCAAGAGCATATTTTTGTAGTCAATTAGATTCCATATCACAGGCGTAACTAACGCTGTGCTATCGGATTATTTTTCCAACTGTGCAACCTGGAGTTATCATGTTGTAATAGAGGATGTAACATCATACCGCCATATTCTCCGTACTGTTTTCAAATAATGAGTTCAATTTTGGATAATAGTAGTAACGTGTAGACCCATTGACTATGAGAGGACAATAGATGAATTCAGATGATTATTGAAAAACAGTCTAATCGTCATTTCTCTAATTGGAATTAAAACTCTGTCTCAAAAGTAACAGCCTTTAGTTCTTAAAATGTCGTTCGCGAGTACAGACGCATTACGACTCGGCAGTTGGCGCTGCATCTGTCAATGATGAGGAGATCACACAGTGAAGCACTGGCTCCGTCACCAGGTCAAGGATTGGTACCGACACGTGCTGGAGGAAAGCCACAGAATGAGGAGGAGACTGTGTGTAAGAACAGGGTGTGTAGACAAAACACCATTATTTCCTGTGTGTAATTCTCATTATGTTCAATGAAGAATTTTTGAAGAATGAAATGCGGTGCAGCACTTTCTGGGCAACCCCCGTAACTCAAAGAGATGAGCTGTGTCAGCTGTACGAACTGGATGTATATAACTGTGTGATTTTAATGACTTTTATTTAACATGGATCATTAACTTTAGGCCATGACTAAACTATTATGATGACCATTTTCGAAACTCCAATCTTAAGCACACTATTAGTAGACCTCTGTATTATTGCACTTGGTGAGAAAGCGTTTTGGTCGGCTTATCGTGAGTTTTTATCGTGATATTTCACGAAAATGCCTTAACCCCTTGATAATACCGGGTGATCAGAAAGTCAGTATAAATTTGAAAACTTAATAAACCACGGAATAATGTAGATAGAGAGGTAAAAATTGACACACGTGCTTGGAATGACATGGGGTTGTATTAGAACAAAAAAAAGCACCCCATATTGCTAGACACGTGAGGCGCGCGTCGTTTGGTGATGATCGTGTGCTCAGCCGTTACTTTCGTCATGCTTGGCCTCCCAGGTCCACATACCTCAGTCCGTGCGATTATTGGCTTTGGGGTTACCTGAAGTCGCAAGTGTATCGTGATCGACCGACATCTCTAGGGATGCTGAAAGACAACATCTGACGCCAATGCCTCATCATAACTCCGGACATGCTTTACAGTGCTGTTCACAACATTATTCCTCGACTACAACTATTGTTGAGAAATGATGGTGGACACATTGAGCATTTCCTGTAAAGAACATCATCTTTGCTTTGTCTTACTTTGTTATGCTAATTATTGCTATTCTGATCAGATGAAGCGCCATCTGTTGGACATTTTTTGAACGTTTGTATTTTTTTGGTTCTAATAAAGCCCCATGCCATTCCAAGTATGTGTGTCAATTTGTATCTCTCTATCTACATTATTCCGTGATTTATTCAGTTTTCAAATTTATAATGACTTTATGATCATCCGGTATATACACAACCATCTTAAAATCATTCACGGTGTGATGTTCTTTCCTTAGTCATCACTGTACCTCTTTACTCTAACATCACTGCGTGCTTCCGATAACGGCCACAGGAGGCCAAGTTCGATAATATCGTCGTTGGGTAGTATTGCACGATTTTGAAAATTTTCTGTTGTTGTGATCTTCTAACTGTAGCCTGGGATGACGTAGCTCTCCACGCTAGTCTATTCTCCACTAGCATCTTCATCTCTGCATGACTAACTCTATCTACATCCATTTGAACTTGCTTACTGTATTCATACGTTGGTTCCCCTCTGCAATTTATAACCCAACCCATCAGTCTATTGCTAAACTGATGAGTCGTTGATGCCTCAGGATGTGTCCTGTCAACTTATCTCTACTTTTAGTCAAGTTATGGCATAAATCTGTTTTTCTTCCAGTTCGTTTCTGTACTTCCACCTAAGTTATTCTATCTACTCATATAATTTTTTAGCACTCTTCTTTAACACCAAATTTCAAAGGCTTCTGTTCTCTTCTTCTTTGAGCTGCATATCATCGAAGTTTCACGTCCTCGCAAGGCTACACACCAGACGAATATAATAAATTCAGAAAATTGTTTCGTGTGCAAGTTATCATCGCTTACCTTGTCGGTTGTCATCTTTGCGTATGTTCACTATTTTCTATGTTTAAAAGTATTCTGTCCAACATAATGAGACTCGTGAAGAAGCTAACTGGTGCACAAAGGAGAAAACTATCTAGTGAACGAATAAAGGTATATCACGCTCAAGTTAAAACATTTAGTGAATACTTTTCTAACACTGCACATGCAAATTGCAACCACCCTATCTGTAGCAGTAATATTAATTGCTAGAGGTGACATTTTAACACCATTAGATGAAAGTTTTGGTGTCGGTGAAATGAGTTGCGAGATTGGCAATACAATTAGAAATAGAAACGACGCTGTTTTTCATGTTGATGAGGCTTTATAGTCGGGAGATTGTGCAGGTTGCGTGGAGTTTGGGGACACGGAACTAGAGGAAGATAGTATCGGTGACATGAGAAGTTGTGAAGAATGTATGGACTTAATCACGACAGTTGACGCAGGAGGTGCTAGTACACATGTGGGCTTTGCAATAAAATTGGGTTTTAAAGATGCTAAAAATGAAAAAAGAAAAATTCAAAGGCCCTGCGATTTGGGTTAATAACGATGCAGTATGAGAGTTTATTACTGCTACACTGCTAGGCAAAACGTAAGTGGGATTTTGTGAACTCAAAGTGAGAGTATTATACTCGTATTTTCCACTTAGAATACTCAGTAAACCATCAAATGGAGAAGAGAATTTCATGGAAGTGGTTTGTTTTTTTCTTTGAAGATGTGACGTATTTTGCCTCATTTACAGACTCTTGTGATAAGAGGAAGTTGAAAAATGGTAATGACTGAAATGAACCAAACTCTTTTAATAGTTTTAAAAACTATTTGCCTGTTTTCTTTTCGTCCTTTGTAGGAACCACTTTGGTTTGATTTGTTTCGTTGTTACTCTACGGTGACATTAAATATTGCGCTTCCGTTCTAGGGAGACAACTATTGTTATTTCTTGCTATCAGTTTATTGTAATGTGATTGCAAATTGTCCCATATCCATTGTTTCTTCTTATTACGTGTTAATTATAATATTTATAAAAATTTTAATTATGACTTGTCCCTATCCACGTGTGGAAACATAGAATAGGGTTTCTGAGATCAACAAAAGTCACATCAAATCATAGCAAATCCTACTACATACTCCATATTCAAAACCCAAGAACATTTAAATCGAAATTGCTCCTCCCCTCACTCTGATGTAGTATTCCTTTTTACAGCAAAGAGACACCTGTAAGCAGAAAGATCACTTTGACCTCCAGAGTCCTTGACATGTTTCTTTTAAGTAATTACATTAATACATCTTCGTGATGTGGTCGTTTTCCATATAAAGTATATAAGTATTCGTTGCATAAATTCAAACAACTTTTTCTTGCTGTAGTCTAATATTTATTTACGTTCTAGACTCGTTTCGCCTTTTATACATATGACACCTTTAGTGGATTTAATCTAGAATAATACAGGCTTCTTGCTCGAAAACAGTTCACGTTATAATTTTTACGTGAATACATTATTTTTTATAGAATTATTTCATGGAGGTGGTGTTGTACAGCTTTAATGAATGTTTTTGGTTCGATCTGGGTTCAGACCATCATAGGATCCAAAAGACAGCTATGTAAATACAAATGCGTAGCTGATATGAGGCATTTTTTGAACCAGTTGATGGTTTGATCCTAGACAGAAATCAATTGTCTCTAATGAAGTATAGTGAGACAGCTGTTTGCATAGCTGAGATATGCCGCGTGGGATTAGCTGAGCGGTCTAGGCCGCTGCAGTCATGGACTGTGCGGCTGGTCCCGGCGGAGGTTCGAGTCCTCCCTAGGGCATGGGTGTGTGTGTGTTTGTCCTTAGAATAATTTAGGTTGTGTGTAAGCTTAGGGACTGATGACCTTAGCAGTTAAGTCCCATAAGATTTCGCACACATTTGAACACAGAGCTGACATGCTTTTTGAACCCGATGACAGTCTGATCCTTGGCCTAAATGGATCGTCTCTAATGAAATATACTGGCAGAGTTCTGTATTGCCTAATACAGTTCATAATATTACTTATGTTATTTATAGCATTTAAGTACAGCATACACAAGTAAGACAAGAGACACCAAGTGAACAAACAGCATTGCGACAGAAATCGCTCAGAGATATCACGAGAAAAATCTTCAGTTCTATCCTGAGCAGTAGCGTTGTTTTACATCATTTAACTAACGAAGTATGAAAATTACAAAACCAACAGATCTCAATTTCAAAATACGTTGACGTTTCATAAGGGAAGCGACAGTGTGACCTTTAACCTAAGAGCAGCCCTCGGCAAGTGAGAAGAAGAACTGTAAGTGATAGTTTATTCATGTAAGCATTATGCTGTGATTATGTTTTCATTAAGGGATGCCCCACAGCTCTTACGTATTTGAAAAATGAAATATAACCACCTTGACCTGCAAGTAAAAAAACTTGTTTTCACAACTAGTTTCAGCCGTCTGAGCATCATCAGGTCAATAAAAGTATTCACAGTACCATGATTGGTGAATTATAAAACCGTTATCGTCAGGTCATAAAATCATCAATAATACACTGTCATCATATCATAATATAAAATATGTCTCGGTCTAAGCAGTTCCGACATGGATGTATACACTCCCTAGCAAAGTTTTTATAGATTGATTACATAATTTACATTACCGATATGATGACAATGTATTATCCTTGGTTTTATCACCTGACGATAACGATTTTACATTTAGCCTAACATGATGCTGTGAATATTTTTATAAAGCTGATGTAAAATGTAAATGCCTTGTGGCTAGGGCCTCCCGTCGGGTAGACCGGTCGCCTGGTGCAAGTTTTTCGAGTTGACACCACTTCGGCGACTTGTGTGTCGAGGGGGGATGAAATGATGATGATAGGAACAACTCAACACCCAGTCCCTGTGCGGAGAAATCTGCGACTCAGCCGGGAATCGAACCCGGGCAGTTGGGTATGACTACTTTTTATTATTATTATTTTCTATTATTTTGTTCGGTATTGTTCGTAGCGTTTGGTCTGGGCGGACGTCACAAGACGTCTGTTCAAGTTGATCGTTGATTCCTTTACTCAGTTTTTTTTATTACAGAGGGCGAGCAGCCCTCTGACCGAACACGCTGAGCTACCGTGCCGGCAGCCAATCAGCTACCAGGGGCTGACATGAAGCTGATGATAGTCAGACGGCTGAAACTGGTTGTATAAATATAATAGTTTACTAGCAGTTCAAGGCGGTAATATGACATTTTTCCATTATGCTGTGGACTGCGTCCAGTGTGTAAGTATCCATGTAAAAATGAAAATATATTATTCCATATTAAATCCACAGGGAAATAAGTTTAATATAAAAGAGTAAATGCGTCTAGAACGTAAACAAATATCAGACTGCACCAAGAAAATGATGACTGAATTTATAAAGGGAAGGATGCCGTTATTGATTAAATAGTTGGCAACGTGGAATCTTAATTTTGTAGGACAACAGAGATGTTTATGAAAAATATAAACGTATGGGAGAGGGCGGGGTGGTTCGTGGTGCTGAAAAATCTGTTATAATATAATAAATAATGGAATAGATGATAATAATATGTTGAAATGCGTGGCTTTTTAAAATGTGTTGAATTAATGAGATTAATTTTTCGGCATGAATGACAAGCACAATAAGCTGAGCTATGCCTGGAAATAAGTTCGTATTAGTTCATATTATTTTGCAGGGCGAAGTAGTTTCTTTCTCTGCTGTAGATCTGTGCTTATCATTCTTTATAATGCTACGTTTGGTCGCCATGTTGACCTTCGAAGTCTTGACCGTGTTCCCATTAAGCTTATCGGATCTTCGGAATTTTCCAAAGTACACAGGTGGGCTTCAGTTCTTGTAATTATCGTACTACTTGAAATAAGAACTCACACGACCTTTCTGTTAATAAAACAATACTGTATTTTTCTAAACCATGCACATGTGAAATACATACTCCTCACTTACTCATAGCGACCCCAAAATGGCGGTCTACAATTACTCGCTAAAAATGGCGTGCTTCTCCCTCGTTCACTATCTGAGCGCGAAAACCTCCCCTCCTCATATTGATACAAGAAAAACTCCCTGTTTTTTAACAACTGAAAGTCAAAAATGCATGACGGTAGGCATAGGCTCTATGATGGGCTACCGCTTCATCTTCTCTCTTTGCCTTTAAAGAAGACGAAAACATAAAAGAAATGCAAAAGGTTTATCACACTGTGACCTAGGGCACCACTGCCTGTAAATCTGCCCTTACTGTAATTTCACGGTTTCATTGCTTGAGCAACACTTGAAGGAAATTCAACTCACGAAATCTACCATTACAAAAGTTTTAGTAAATAACTTTCCCGATTCCTATGTTGCAGATAACTCTTTTGTTTTTGTCGCTGCTGTCGGCTGCTGCCTCAGTAGACGGTGGAACCAATAGTGTCTCCGGCACTGTGAAACCTCCACCAGTTGGAACCGTCAGTAGCTTCCCTGGACAGAAGGGGCGCGCACCTGACAGGAAACGTCCAGCCAGCGCGCAAGGTCAGGGAATGCAGTTCCGCCGACCAACACGGAAGCCAGCGAAACAGCGGCCTGCCAGAAGACCGCAGCGCAGACCAGTCCAGCAGACACAGGGCAACACGCAGGACATTAATGGCAACCAGGCGTCCGACCCCTGGCAGACTCCTACCTACCTCGTTTGCTATCTGTACCCTGCCTCCCCAGTCTACCTGGATATCAGTCCAAATCAACCATTTGCCGCCACTAACAACGGAGCTATGTATCCGCCATACATTGGTTACAAAATCTCTGCACCAACGAATGCGGGAAGCGGCGCATCTGACGATTCGGTGAATAAGATGTTTCTGCCGCAAATGGGGTACCCTAGCCCACTTTATCCATTAAAACTAGTATGTCCGCTTCAGCAATCTGTGAGCGCGTACGATGCAGTTTCACCACTGCCAGTTACACAATATGTTGACAATGATTCAGACAACACGCCGGCTACTAATGATCCTAATGCATTTGTTGTGGATACAGATGCTGGAATGTTCTATTATCCTTACGATGGGGAATCCCCAATGCCCTACGATAATGTCTTTGGACCATCGGGGCTTGCACCAGAGAGTATGTACCCAAATGGTGGCTACGGGGCACCTCAAGCATTTGGTTACCCACCTCAATTTCCCTTTCGGGCTAATTTATGATCAATTTTTTTTTTTTTCAGATGACTGTCAACAGCGTCAAAATACTTTGAGAAATGCATGGTACACACTATGCTGTCTTACAGTACATTTATTCACAAACATTTTCGATCATGGACCGTCTCCGCAGTGGAAAAAACATCTACTGCGAGAACTTCACATTGCATACATGCTATTTAACCACGAAAGTGTGTGCCGTTGCTGACGTGAAAATGTAAGAAAATTCGTGCTTAACTCCGTAATACAGGCTTAACCAAACAGAAAACAGCGTTGAAAACACGAAAACAATGGTAGAGCAGTAAGTCCACAGCAGGTTACGCCTGAGCAATGCTTTACTTACTGCTCTTACATGTTTTGAAGTTTTCAACACTGTTTTCTGCTTGCTTAAGCCTGTATTATGGCATTAAGCGTCAACTTTCTTACGTTTTCAAATCAGCAATGGCGAATACATTCCTGGTTAAACAGCATGTATACCATGTGAATTTGTCACAGCAGATATTTTTCCACTGTGTGAGATCAAAACCGGTACTGGATAAATGTATTGTAAGGCAGCACAGTCTGTATCACGCATTTCTCCAAGTAATTTCTGATGCTGCACACACTCGTTATGGATACATTCATGGGTGAACACACATAAGACAATCTTCAAAACTATCAAGAAACATTTACAATGCGGTGTGATTAGTTTAAGGAAGTCATAATCCTCTGTTTTCTGTTCTGTATTTCACTATTTAGCAGTTATCTAACTTCACCGCTTCGGCCACTATCGAGCTACATAACAATAAAAATTTTATTCGTACAGCTTTTTATATTCTACGTATCAGTGTGGCGGAAACCAACATGTGATGGCGTCTCTAATAAGTCACTCACACAACCATGGTGCTGTTGGGCACAAATATTCCAGATGTGAAGTCCAAATACAAGATGGAAAAAGAGCAGCCCTTTTGCTGATTTTGTTACTGTACCACCACATGTTACTTCCGCTCAGCAATGATGTAGGGAATATAACAAGCTGTAGGAAAATCGATTTTTATTATGATGTCGGTTGATAATGCCCAAGGAGTCGAAATTAGCAGATTACTACATAATAACATAAAATGTTTATTATAAAATAAAAAACAGAAAATGTTTAAATTTAAGAAATTTACAGAGGTTGTAACAAAGACCATTGATATGATTCGTTTTATCGGAACATTTACACTGAGTATGTCGTGAGCTGCATCTGATTATTCCGAGAGGCTTAAACAAATTTAACTAAGCTTAAATGCCTTCTCAAAATGGTAGCGACTCTTTCACACAAGGATAGGAAGTATATTTTTTTCATTTAATGTGCCATGTAAAATCCAATTTGATGTAAATAAACTGGGAGAGCATCGCCGTGCTTTATTTCTACTCAGCTGCACAGCACTATGCGCCTGTTGGTGATTATTCTTAGTTCTTTCAAGCATCAGCTCTCTTTGTGATAAACTAACCGCAACGAACATTAGGACGGAGAAACTGTAACGTTTCAAGAAATATCTCTACTATTAATTTTTTGGTAGGGGTATTTGCAGACACATATATTCCAGAATTTTTTCGTGGGCTTCCACATCCTCCATAATGTCTGTGCTGTTAGCTAATTTTGACTATTGGACATTCTCAAGCGTCTGAAATACATCCATAAAATGTTGACCTTGGCTTGCACATTACAATTGTATGTGTGGTGTCTGTTCTTTCGGATACGTTCGAAAGCATAGGCTGCGCATTGTCATGATTCCGCGCCCGTATGTTTACGTCCTGGAAGAGAAATACCGACGTCGGCTGCATTAAGGTATTGAAATAATCCAATGGCGACAAGTGATAATTAGTGTCAGAACGGTAATAGAACAAAAAATTTCGCGCTTTATGCGTCCAATTGCTTTAACGCTTTGGCCATCCGAGTACGTTTCACGTGCAACCCAAATTTCCAACTTGTCAAACACTGCTTCTGTGGCGCCCCTCTGGCCATTTTCTTCATTGCTCGCAGCATCGCGCATGATTTCCGTAGAACGTACATCCGCACTGAAGATTTCATGAAGTACCGTCAAGGCTTCATTATATATATGGTATCAGGTCTTTCCCTACCTTTATTCACCGAGCGAGGTGGCGCAGTGGTTAGCACACTGGACTCGCATCCTGATTTAGGTTTTCCGTGATTTCCCTAAGTCTCTTCAGGCAAATGCACAGCCACCTTCCCCATCCTTCCCTTATCCGATGAGAATGATGGCCTTGCTGCCTAGTCTCCTCCCCAAATCAAGCGAACCCTCAGCCCTACCTTTCTTCATATACAGAAGGACACATGGGGCCCTAAATGTCGAGTAATAACCGGAAAGTGGATGACAAACGTTGAACACGGGACGTCATATCGTCGCACATGTACTGGCTGCGCTCTCCGATCCTACCGTCGCCGGTATGGGGCACATTGCGCAATGCAGTACTTTCATTCAGTGTGCGCTGATATGACACTCCCTGGCAGATTAAAACTGTGTGCCGACCGAGACTCGAACTCGGATCCTTTGCTCTTCGCGGGCAAGCGCACTGAAATTTGGAAAGCAGGAGACGAGGTACTGGCAGAATTGAAGCTGTGGGGAGGGGTCGTGAGTCGTGCTTGGGTAGCTCAGAGCGCTTGCCCGCGAAAGGCAAAGGTCCCGAGTTCGAGTCTCGGTCCGGCATACAGTTTTAATCTGCCTGGAAGTTTCATCTTTTGTAAAAGTGATGTTTTGTAAGAGCAGAGTCACAGAATTATTATCCTTGCTGTAACAAAGCAAAAGCTGTTCTTATTTTGTGTTTCTTTCCTATTCACGCTTCTTTTCTTGTTTACATCTTTAGTACACACAACGCAGGCTATTAACTGGTAACGACGCTTGCACTGATTTACTTGTGACGCAGTACGGTAACTTTTGTTGTACTGTACTTTACAATATACCAGTGGAGACCGCGATATCGCTATATAAAATAATGTTACCACAATGTAAACACATAATCGTCTGACGCAATGAAAAACAGTACTGCTTGCCAGACGCATGACTCGAACCCTTGAACTCAAAATTGTACACGTAAGCCCGTAGCCACGCCGACTTGAATTCTTGAATTGGTTAGGGAATATATATATACATAGTGCAGCGAGGCATGTCATCTGGTGACGTCACATGTTCAACATTCGTCATCCACATTGAGCTTTTCTCAACATTTGTGTCTTATATTAAATTACTTGTCTCAACGTCACCTACGTCGCTTTGGGGGTCCTTAAACATCAATAAGAATCACTCTGTATGTATGGAAAAAAATTTAAATTAAAAATTAAAATTAAAAGTAAATGAAAAATGTACAACATGACTACACGCCATTTACGCTTTTAGAACTTAAGTTATTTTGCTTCATACCACAACAGAAGAGGTATACAGACATTGTATGTATTTATGTATATAGTCTGTCACCGTATTTTAACACACTACTTTGTTTATGTACCTTTAAATTCTTTTAAAAATCGTCAGTCTTTGTTAATAGTTTACTAGTTTCTATTTCATTTTATGCACCGACTGGTGTGGCCCACTAGGGAGTCTGGCATAATCTCTAATTTGTCTAACTTGTTGCTGCAAGTCCCAATTTTACATCTAACGTAACACACGATGTATGATCTTCGGATTTGAAATTGTTAAAAGTGCAAGATTTATAAGCTTTTAAGTTAACCTGGTTTCTTTGCAACTATAGGTACTGCTACAATAGTGTACCACATCATGCAACAATTTGTGTGTTTCATACACGTAGTTCCGAAAAATCTGCTTTTTCCTTCACATGATACCAGACGGCTTCAACATTTGTGCTGTAATATGCCAATAGATAACTGGGGCAAATATGTAGCCCTAATTGAGGGTGCTAAGTACTGGCATGGTTTAATCCACCTTTACTTCCTCTTCTTTACATCTGGCGTACATACTGTGAAAATGAAACAAGCTGATCAGCATAAACCGGTGAGTAAGTTTTCAGACAGTAGTACGGTAATAAATGTTTAGAAATTTTTGTAACTTTGAAATTGTTAAATCTTTTTGTATACGGTTGTGTACTGATATGTATATACGACATTCAGGCAGATAAGATTCCACAATGTTTGCATTATATCACCAATCTTGGGTAATAGAGAAATTGTCCCCTTTTCATACATAATCTGTTACTATTTTTAATATAACACGTAATGTATAAATCTTCAATACTTTTAAATGTCCAGTTGCATACTGCTAATGTATCACTAATGTTTTATTTTGTACATCGTATGGCATGGCCCAGTGGGAGATCCGGCGTAATTTTCTGTATTTCTTACTTGGTACTGCAAATTCCAACACTACATTTAACATGAAACATGATGTATAAGTTTAGATTTTTTACTTTTAATAAGATACAAACTATGTTCTTCAGCACCCTTTGAACGGTTGCTGCTGCTTCAGAAATGTATACGTTGCTCAGAAATTATGTCGTGCGTTTTATCCAGATAATGCCGATAAAACTTTTGTTCACCTCACATGATACTGGAAATACTATACCTACTGCATCCTATAAGTAGCAAATAAGTTTACCAACACAGTCTCTAGCAGACACCTTCGCAACCTTTAATATATAACGAGTATAATTTGCTTACAGTTATTTTGTTATTGTAGCATATAGTCTATCGATTTGTGTCTCCATTTGTGCTGTGATTGTCACGCTTAAGTGTAACGAACATAACTTGCCAGTAAATATTTCAGCAGAACCGTACATAGTACTATCCTCTGTCTAGAGATATAATTTTAAGCATCTTTGGCTCCATCATAACAGCTTTGCCTGTGTTATGATATGGCAGATTTCTGTATGGGTATTACTAATGGACGTAATCTAGGGCACTACCGGATTGTATTTATGATACAAACGCACATGAAAACGATGTGTGCCATTGCATATGTACTGACCGTTTAGTCAAATTTGATGTGAAGCTTGAGGCTTGAGATAAGTAAATGTCTTCGTCTATGAGGTATATATGTACACGAGATCTTTCATGTAGATAGATATGTATAAAACAATGTCTCCATTTTTGTGGATGTATTTCAGGAGCTTAAAAATGACCGAGGTCGAAATTAAGTAATAGCACAGATTAAAAAAGATTATATCCTGCTTGGACCATGATTTCGCTCTTAAAATATTTACATTCATATTAACTATATATAGGACCGCTACTCATCGACGTCACTGACGTCAAATTCTATCTCTCTCTCCCTCTTCCCCTCCCTCTCTAAACCGGGGCCTGCATCGTGAACTGAATATCCCTCGCATGAAATCAATAGAAGTCCACATACAGCTTCGTTACAGATAGATCAAATGTCACAAAAAGTAATTCATCTGATAATACGTAATTATTCTCGTAATTAATGTAGCCATATGCATTCGTGTAATTAATGTAGCTATACATATCTTTTTACATACGATGCTTATTACCTATATTTATTGGTAAAATTATAAAGTTAAAAAGCCGAATTTATTTATTTTTTCAGTGCCTATCTTTTGTTTTGAATCTCAGTCAAATTAAACATAACATTTTGTTAACATCAAAAGTTAAATGGTTCAGATTTGCATTGTTGACATTAGTAATAGCGATTATTTGGAATTACCTAGCTATTCTTCCCGTGAAAATGGAACACATGCACGTTAAATCAAGATCTACTCATACAGCTCACCTCCACTATGGCAAGATGACAAAAAGCTGCCATAAGAATTCCGTAGAACAGCGATTCAACTAGCCATTATGGCAATCCGGCAAAACATAACTTCATGTTTGGTACGCAGTATCGCAGGAAAAAAAGAAAACGAAAGTTTCACCCATTTATTTCCATCATATATTAACAATGTAGTACAGAGTTAAGAACCGTCTTACCTGAACTTCACCCGCATACTAAATATAGAACACTGCAAACTATGATCACAACCAAAATACAAGGAGACGATGTGAAACATTTTGATTGTTACTTCCAACCAATATAGAAGAGCAGAACACTTACTTCACTGCAGAACCACTGTTATCAACTTTTCTTTACCAAAATAAGTTTCTTTTCAGTTTACTTTATTAATGGGAGTTCACAGCGGAGAATGCGAACTGAGAAACAAAGTACCACGAGAGATTACCAGACAAAGCTGTTAGCCAGTCACGGATCGAATCTGCGGACGGGATTAATAATCCTTCGTCAGTTAAACCCTACAGCCTGAGTGTGGTTTTTCGGCTGTTCACCGCACTCGGTTAGGCAAATGCCGTGGAGGTCCCTAATCTCCGCCTCAGAAAAAACGTAAGAGATGAAATGCGATAACACAAAGGAACGAAGTATACACGATGTACCGACACATGGCGCACACGAGTTTCCCCGTTGGACTAACTGACAGCTCTGGAGGCAGGAAAGCAATCCATCCACAAAAGATAATCAAATTATGGCCAAAACATGAACTGGAGCGAAGCATGTGTCCACGAATACGTATATTACGTAGGCCCACTTACATCAGTAAGGTTTCCAAATCTTAGCATTGTGATTCTCGTCGAGAAGGAAATTCTGTTACAATCCTGTTCGTGAAATATAGGCTGATGAGCGAAAACATTTTGACCCTTGCCTGCCGCGAGATTCAGTGCCCCAAGTGGCGTTACAGGCACATCTAGTAACGAACGTACACTAGCAGATCAAATATATGTAGACACCACTTTGTAACCGTAATTGCCTACTAGAAGTAATGAGAGGCAAACCCACCAGTATAAAACGAGAAGGCTTGAGGAGAGAAACAGTAATAACAGACTGAGTCGGCCAGGAGAATTCAGTGACTTCGAATGTGGACTAGTCACTGTATGTCAGCAGTCCAGCTAGCGCTGTGCTTGTGTATAGGGGGTTGAAAGAACGACGTGTAACGGTCGAGCAGCTCCTCGTAAGCTGCACATTTCTGTAGTGAATGATAAACCACGCTTGAGGTGCTGCAAAGAGCGATGCCACAGGACAATAACTGGAGACGCTTGGTTTCGAGGGATGATCCACACTATACTCTGTGACATGCCGATGGAAGGGTTCGGGTTTGTTGAATACATATCATGTTTATTGCCAGTACTGAAGCACAGAGGAGGTAGTGTCAAAGTATGGGGTATTTTTCGTGGTGAGTGTGTGAGCCTCTTCTTGCGCTTAAGAACACACTAAATGCGGAAGGACACTAAAACATTTACCAGCACTGTGTACTGCATGTATTGTGGGAATAGTTCGGAGATAATGACTGAGACAGTACACTCTGTCATAAAGCAGTATGTCTAAGGCAATGGTTTCTGCGCAATAACATTTCTGAAATGGACTGCCCTGACCAGGGTCCCAACCCACATCGAATGGAACACCTTTAAGACGAGCTAAACTATCGACTTAGCTCACCCAATATCCCGCATTACTACCTTCTCTGCTTTCGGCTCTTGAGGAAGACATTCAAATTTATTATTGGAAGTGTCCCGAGCACCGATCAAGCCGTTTTAACGGCGAAGGGCAGAAAAACACCATATTAACTACCATTGCTAAGTATCTGAATACTTCTGATCACATAATGTAGGCTAAACAGTTTTATAATGCTCGAATATCTGGATATGGTGTAGGCATGCGTTTTCAAATACAGAGGTGTGTAAACAGGCAGAATTCGACGCTGCGGTCGGCAACGCCTATATAAGACAAGTGTCTGGCGCAGATGTTAGATCGGTTACTGCTGCTGCAATGGCAGCTTATCAAGATTTAAGTGAGTTTGAATGTGGTATTGGAGTCTCCGAGGTAGGGATGAAATGGGGATTTTTCCCGCACGACCATTTCAAGAGTGTACCGCGAATATCAGGAATCCGGTGAAACATCAAATCACCGACATCGCTGCGACCGGAAAAGATCCTGCAAGAACGGAACAAACGACGAACCGTGCAGCGTGACAGATTGCTGCAGTTTTCAATGCTGGGCCGTCAACACCTGCCAGTATGCGAATCATTCAACGAAACATCATCGATATGGGCTTTCAGAGTCGAAGGCCCACTCGTGTACCTTTGATGACTGCACAACACAAAGCTTCACGCCTCGCCTGGGCCCTTCAACAACGACATTGGACAGTTGATAAATGGAAACATGTTGTCCGGGCGGAGGAGTCTCGTTTCAGGTTGTATCTAACGGATGGACGTGTGCGATATGGAGACGACCTAGGTGACTCCATGAACCCTACATGTCAGCAGGGGACTGTTCAAGCTGGTACTCTGTAATGGTGTGGGACGTGTGCAGTTGGAGTGATATGGTACCCCTGATCCGTCTCGATATGACACTGACAGGTGACACATATATAAGCATCCTGTCTGATCAGCTGCATCCCTTCACGTCCATCGTGAACTCTAACGGAATTGTGCAATTCCAGCAGGACAATGCGACACCACACATGTCCAGAATTGCTACAGAGTGGCTTCAGGAACACTCTTCTCAGTTCATAAACTTCCGCTAGCCACCAAACTCCCCATACATGAACATTATTTAACGTGCTGTTCAGAAGAGATTCCCCTCCCCCGAACTCCTACGGATTTATGAACAGCCCTGCAGGATTCATGGTGTCAGTTCTCTCCAGCACTACTTCAAACATTAGTCGAGTCCATGCCACGTCGTGTTGCGGCATCGCTGCGTGCACGCAGGGGCCCTACATGATATTAGGCAGGTGTACCAGCTTCCTTGGCTCTTCAGTGTGCATGGAACTGATTTAATGTTTTGAAGTCACGTAATATATAGACATCGAACACATGTAGGTGTGAAAGTGGGAGAAGAAACTGTGTACAGCTTAAGTTACCTGTACTTGGCCTTTTAGTTAGTATGACAAAGTATCATTTGTAAACACACCATAAGCTGATCCTCAGGTTTGGATCGGATTTTACTTCTTATTTATTTGAAAGTATGCTTTGTCATGTAGAAGTGACACGATTTTTATATTTCATGTTTGCAGTTTTGCTTTTATGTTTTCAATTGCAGTTGCAGAAGGTTCAGCGGTGACCAAGATTTTGTGGTTGCATCCGACAGCAAATAAAATAAAGTATGATCTAATTGTGAGAACTTTAGCGTTACAGTTCGTATTCGAGCATCTCCAGCCCTCTTCACCAGTGCACAAACGAACAGCTCACGGTTGAATTACCTGCCGAGAAAGTTGAGGTGCTCGGACATGGGGATTAGTGGACGTTTCCTCGACGCAAATTCCAGTGACCGTTGTTTACAGGATACCGCAGCAGTGCTGCCACCGTGAGAGATTAACTTGCCGGCAGGAGCGTGCGTGTTCCCACAGCGCTGCCTGCTTGACAGGCAGCGTTACGTAACGGCGGGAAGTGCGCTCTCCCCGCCAGCAGAGCACACCAAGGCCGCCTGCTGCCGCCTTACGGAACCAATTGGCCTGTTATCGCTGCTCTGACTTCACGGCCGTGCTCGCCGTGCCTTCCGAGTGAGTTACCCAGCGGTGTACAAACTCTCCTTCCAGCCTGCCGCTACGGAGACACAGTAGTACATGTGCACTGAAGCACGATGGATTAAAGCAGACCAGCTTGGGTTTCCGCAAGCCTGGCAAGCTCCAAGGGACCCTTTCAGCGAGGTGCGCCTGAGAACAGGTTGCGCTATCAGTCCATCGTTACTAGCCATGTATACAGGGTGTTACAAAAAGGTACGGCCAAGCTTCAGGAAACATTCCTCACACACAAATAAAGAGAAGATGTTATGTGGGCATGTGTCCGGAAACGCTTAATTTCCATGTTAGAGCTCATTTTAGTTTCGTCAGTATGTACTGTACTTCCTCGATTCACCGCCAGTTGGCCCAATTGAAGGAAGGTAATGTTGACTTTAGCGCTTGTGTTGACATGCAACTGATTGCTCTATAGTACTAGCATCAACCACGTCAGTACGTAGCATCAACAGGTTAGTGTTCATCACGAACGTGGTTTTGCAGTCAGTGCAATGTTTACAAATGCGGAGTTGGCAGTGCCCATTTGATATATGGATTAGCACGGGGCAATAGCCGTGGCGCGGTACGTTTGTGTCGAACACATTTCCAGAACGAAGGTGTCCCGACAGGAAGACGTTCGAAGCAATTGAAAGGCGTCTTAGGGAGCACGGAACATTCCAGCCTATGACTCGCGACTGGGGAAGACCTAGAACGAAGAGGACACCTGCAATGGACGAGGCAATTCTTCGTGCAGTTGACGATAACCCTAATGTCAGCGTCAGAGAAGTTGCTGCTGTAAAAGGTTACGTTGACCACGTCACTGTAAGGAGAGCGATACGGGAGTACCATGTACAGCGTGTGCAGTCACTATCAGCAGATGATTGGCCTCCACGGGTACACTTCTGGTTCATCCAACAATGTGTCAATCCTCATTTCAGTGCAAATGTTCTCTTTACGAATGAGGCTTCATTCCAACGTGATCAAATCATAAATTTTCACTATCAACGTGTGTGGGCTGACGAGAATCCGCACGTAATTGTGCAATCACGTCATCAACACAGATTTTATGTGAACGTTTGGGCAGGCATTGTTGGTGATGTCTTGATTGGGCCCTATGTTCTTCCACCTATGCTCAATGGAGCACGTTATCATGATTTCATACCGGATACTGTACCTGTACTGCTAGAACATGTGCCTTTACAAGTACGACACAACATGTGGTTCATGCACGATGGAGCTCCTGCACATTTCAGTCGAAGTGTTCGTACGCTTCTCAACAACAGATTCGGTGACCGTTGGATTGGTAGAGGTGGACCAATTCCATGGCCTCCACGCTCTCCTGACCTCAACCCTCTTGACTTTCATTTAT
Source organism: Schistocerca gregaria (assembly GCF_023897955.1). Taxonomy (NCBI): domain Eukaryota; kingdom Metazoa; phylum Arthropoda; class Insecta; order Orthoptera; family Acrididae; genus Schistocerca; species Schistocerca gregaria. The sequence continues at coordinate 222,055,805 of NC_064923.1, read as the reverse complement.
GGGGGCAATTGAAAGCTCTTGTCTACGCAACCCCGGTACCAAATGTAGAGACTCGTTGTGCTCGTATTGTGGACGGCTGTGATACAATACGCCATTCTCCAGAGCTGTATCAGCGCATCAGGGATTCCATGCGATGGAGGGTGGATGCGTGTATCCTCGCTAACGGAGGAAATTTTGAACATTTCCTGTAGCAAAGTGTTTGAAGTCACGCTGGCACGTTCTGTTGCTGTGTGTTTCCATTCCATGATTAATGTGATTTGAAGAGAAGTATTAAAATGAGTTCTAACATGGAAAGTAAGCGTTTCCGAACAGATGTCCACAAAACATATTTTCTTTCTTTGTGTGTGAGGAATGTTTGCTGAAAGTTTGGCCGTACCTTTTTGTAACACACTGTATGTTTCCATAGGTAGTTTCACTGCAGATCATTTATCACAAAGGTAGGGGCAGCAAAATGAGCAAACCAAAGGAGACTGAGGAGAAATTAAGAATTTGGGAACATAGAACTGTCAAAAAAAAGAGCCAATGTCTAGCAGGGGAACAGTTGCTGCGTGTTTCTGAAGCAGCTGCAAATAAATCGCTACGTGTTTCTCAATGGAAATTGTGTGAAAAGAAACTAAACACTCATTCCGGAACCTCGAATATGATACGACATGTTTGTAAAGTTAACCAGCAGTTCCCTCCCCCATAAATATTTGAAAGAGGACTACACTTGGTAGTGGCTGAAATGTGAAGGACTTGATGCCATTTAGTAGTATATAGGCTTAGTAAATTTAAGGCAAACATTGAGTACAATAGGAAACAAATTCCACATTCTGGTGGTCTGCGGCGTAGTGCGAGGAAGTATGAAACGAATGCTTTTTCTTTCACACATGTACTTTTTAGATTAACATAACATGAAAAAACCTAACTTTGCATTCGATATAATGCATTTTGGGAAATTAGGATGAGCTGTTCTGGCCACTCAGAATGATTTCAGCGAACCTGCAATACACGTGCTGGAAAAATTAATTAAATCTGGTATAAATAGGATCAAATCTGGCTGAAACACACTAAGGTTGCAGAAAATAGATTTCCAAAAGTATATAAGACAACTTCCGACTCTTAGGTACAAAGAATCTCGACTTTCAGAAATGGTTCTACTTGGTACAGAAAAAATGTATTAGAGGTGACTCGATGATGATCCAATTTGAGAATAGCCAATACTACTCGAAGAATGGTGAAGTTGCCGGGAAACCATTCATATCGAAGTAAATAAATAAGCCCAAAATACGCGAAAGGGAAAAATGTACCAATAAATTCCGCCATTTTCTCGCATAAAATAAATATACACAGAAGTGCCAAGGAAACTGGTACAGACGCGCGTATTCAAATACAGAGATATGTAAACAGGCAGAATACGGCACTGCAGTCGGCAACGGCTATATAAGACAAGTCTCTGGCCCAGTTGTTAGATCGGTTAGTACTGCTACAATGGAAAATTATCCAGATTCAAATGAATTTCAACGTGATGTTATAATCGGCGCTGGAGCGACGGAACACAGCATCTCTGAGGTAGCGCTGAAATGATGAATTTCCCGTACGACCATTTCACGAGTTTACCGTGAATATCAGGAATCTGGTAAAACATCATATCTCCGATATCGCTGCGGCCGGAAAAAGTTACTGCAACAACGATCCCAACGACGACAGAAGAGAATTCTTCAACGTGACAGAAGTGCAATCCTCTGCCAAACTGTTGCAGATTTCAAAGCTGCGCCATCAACAAACATAACTGATATCGGTTTTCAGAGCCGAAGACCCACTTGTGTACCCTTGATGACTGCATGACACAAAGCTTCACATCTCGCGTGGGCCCGTCAACACGAGCATTGGACTGTTAATGACTGGAAACATGTTGCCTGGTCAGACGAGTCTCATTTCAAACTGTATCGAGCAGATGGTCGTGTATGAGTATGGAGACAACCTTATGACTCCATGGACTCTGCATGTCAGCAGGGGATTGTTCAAGCTGGTAGAGGCTTTGTAATGGTGTGGGTCGTGTGCAGTTGTAGTGATATGGGACCCCTGATACATCTAGATACGACTCTGACAAAAATTCAAATGGCTCTGAGCACTATGGGACTCAACATCTATGGTCATCAGTCCCCCGAACATAGAACTACTTAAACCTAACTAACCTAAGGACATACGACTCTGACAGGTGACACGTATATAAGCATCCTCTCTCATCACCTACATCCATTCACACCCGATGTGAATTCTGACGGACTTGGACAATTCCAGCAGGACAATACGACACACCACACGTCCAGAATTGCTACAGAGTGGCTCCAGGAACACTTTCTGTGTTTAAACACTGTCCCTGTTCACTAAACTCCCCAGACATGAACATTATTGAGCATATCTGGGAAGCCTTTCAATGTGCTGTTCAGAAGAGACCTCCACGCCCTTGTACTCTTAAGGATTTATGAACAGCCCTGCAGGGTTCATGTTGTCAGTTTCCTCCAGCACTACTTGCGACAATAGTCGAGTCCATGCCACATTGTACTGAGGCACTTCTGTATGCTCACAGGGGCCCTCCACGATATTAGGCAGGTTTACCAGTTTCTTTGGCTCTTCAGTGTATATTTCATTGCACCTCAGCTTGTGATACTCGTGTAAAAAAAGACTTTTCATCCATTTCCATGCCCCCTCTATAACCATGCTGCCCTCCCTCTCCCTTTGACTGTATCCTCCTCCCCCTCTCTTTCCACCTCCCCTTCCTCCTTCTTCACCTCCCCACAGTCGCTCTACACCTTCCACTTGCCTCATGCATCTCCCCCTCTCCCCACTTTCTATTTCCTTCTCCCCCTCACCCTGTCCATCTCCTCCTCTATCCATCTCAACACATACCCAGTGATGCTCATTGGTACATGCAACCCCTGCAGTGCACTTCAATGAAGCAAGCCAATACTACTCCCATAGTACACCTGACATTCGTTGCAGACTACACATCAGGGGCTGGAAAGCCATTTAATGCCCCTAACATGGAAGCAATATGCATTGCAGGTGCATAAAGCAGGCCAATACTACTCCAATGCAAAACACTTGTCATGCAGGACAGCCTATGTGTTGGAGTCCAGTAAACCCTTTCTTGCCCCTGGAATCTAGGCTGCCCTACAAATCAGATTTATTTGGGATGCTCTTTTACCACACAATTTACCTGTCATACAGGGCAGCCTATGTGCCAAGAGCTGAAAAAAACGCGACTTTGCCTGTATCCCCACTCCAATTGGAGCTAGGAGCTTACAAACCCCACAGTGCTGATACTTGTGAGGCCTGATGTTTCTGTGCCAAATTTGGTTGAAATCGATATAGGGGTTTGGGAGGAGCCTGGACACACACACATTCACTCTGATTTATACAGGGTGTTACCAAAATATAAGGCCAAACTTTCATGAAACATTCCTCACACACAAATAAAGAAAAGATTTTATGTGGACACGTGTCCAGAAACGCTTAATTTCCATGTTAGAGCTCATTTTAGTTTCGTCAGTATGTACTGTACTTCATCGATTCACCGCCAGTTGGCCCAATTGAAGGAAGGTAACGTTGACTTCGGTGCTTGTGTTGACATGCGACTCATTGCACTACAGTACTGTGAACGTTTGGGCAGGCATTGTTGGTGATGTCTTGATTGGGCCCCATGTTCTTCCACCTACGCTCAATGGAGCACGTTATCATGATTTCATATGGGAAAGTCTACCTGTGCTGCTAGAACATGTGCCTTTACAAGTACGACACAACATGTGGTTCATGCACGATGGAGCTCCTGCACATTTCAGTTGAAGTGTTCGTACGCTTCTCAACAACAGATTCGGTGACCGATGGATTGGTAGAGGCGGACGAATTCCATGGTCTCCACTCTCTCCTGACCTCAACCCTCTTGACTTTCATTTATGGGGGCATTTGAAAGCTCTTGTGCACGCAACCCCGGTACCAAATGTAGAGACTCTTGGTGCTCGTATTGTGGACGGCTGTGATACAATACTCCATTCTCCAGGACTGCATCAGCGCATCAGGGATTTCATGCGATTGAGGGTGGATGCATGTATCCTCGCTAACGGAGGACATTTTGAACATTTCCTGTAGCAAAGTGTTTGAAGTCACGCTGGTACGTTCTGTTGCTGTGTGTTTCCATTCCATGAGCTCTAACATGGAAAGTAAGCGTTTCCGGACACATGTCCCCATAACATACACTCCTGGAAATGGAAAAGAGAACACATTGACACCGGTGTGTCAGACCCACCATACTTGCTCCGGACACTGCGAGAGGGCTGTACAAGCAATGATCACACGCACGGCACAGTGGACACACCAGGAACCGCGGTGTTGGCCGTCGAATGGCGCTAGCTGCGCAGCATTTGTGCACCACCGCTGTCAGTGTCAGCCAGTTTGTCGTGGCATACGGAGCTCCATCGCAGTCTTTAACACTGGTAGCATGCCGCGACAGCGTGGACGTGAACCGTATGTGCAGTTGACGGACTTTGAGCGAGGGTGTATAGTGCTCATGCGGGAGGCCGGGTGGACGTACCGCCGAATTGCTCAACACGTGGGGCGTGAGGTCTCCACAGTACATCGATGTTGTCGCCAGTGGTCGGCGGAAGGTGCACGTGCCCGTCGACCTGGGACCGGACCGCAGCGACGCACGGATGCACGCCATGACCGTAGGATCCTACGCAGTGCCGTAGGGGACCACACCGCCACTTCCCAGCAAATTAGGGACACTGTTGCTCCTGGGGTATCGGCGAGGACCATTCGCAACCGTCTCCATGAAGCTAGGCTACGGTCCCGCACACCGTTAGGCCGTCTTCCGCTCACGCCCCAACATCAAGCAGCCCGCCTCCAGTGGTGTCGCGACAGGCGTGAATGGAGAGGCGAATGGAGACGTGTCGTCTTCAGCGATGAGAGTCGCTTCTGCCTTGGTGCCAATAATGGTCGTTTGCGTGTTTGGCACCGTGCAGGTGAGCGCCACAATCAGGACTGCATACGACCGAGGCACACAGGGCCAACACCCGGCATCATGGTGTGGGGAGCGATCTCCTACAATGGCCGTACACCTCTGGTGATCGTCGAGGGGACACTGAATAGTGCACGGTACATCCAAACCATCATCGAACCCATCGTTCTACCATTCCTAGACCGGCAAGGGAACTTGCTGTTCCAACAGGACAATGCACGTCCGCATGTATCCCGTGCCACCCAACGTGCTCTAGAAGGTGTAAGTCAACTACCCTGGCCAGCAAGATCTCCGGATCTGTCCCCCATTGAGCATGTTTGGGACTGGATGAAGCCTCGTCTCACGCGGTCTGCACGTCCAGCACGAACGCTGGTCCAACTGAGGCGCCAGGTGGAAATGGCATGGCAAGCCGTTCCACAGGACTACATCCAGCATCTCTACGATCGTCTCCATGGGAGAATAGCAGCCTGCATTGCTGTGAAAGGTGGATATACAATGTATTAGTGCCGACATTGTGCATGCTCTGTTGCCTGTGTCTATGTGCCTGTGGTTCTGTCAGTGTGATCATGTGATGTATCTGACCCCAGGAATGTGTCAATAAAGTTTCCCCTTCCTGGGACAATGAATTCACGGTGTTCTTATTTCAATTTCCAGTAGTGTATTTTCTTTCTTTGTGTGTGAGGAATGTTTCCTGAAAGTATGGCCGTACCTTTTTGTATCACCCTGTATGTATACATAACAGAAGATATTAACTCTTACACAGTCTTTAGGCCTACAGTATAAGAGAGTAATGTTTTATTCCAGAAAAGTAAGATGAATACTAATTTTTCCATGGTATTCTCAACCACACAACGATATGAAATATTAACATAAACAAGTAGGTGGAAAGACAATTGATGTGAGTGTTTCATGATAGGAGAGGCATCAGAGAGGGAAGCATGCTGAAGATGGCCAAACATAGAGGGGTGGGGGTGGGAGTGGGAGGGGGAGCCACGAAACAGCTGTTGAAGTCAATAGGCATTTTATTGCGCCTCTCACTGAAAGAGGACACCGCCACCATAGGCAACACTAACGTTGCCCTTTTGAAGACCCTTTCCAGAATTATGGGCTAATTAAGTTCGTAACGTCAAGGTTGCGTTGATCAGAGGAATACTAATCTCTGCCATTCGCTGCGTTACATAAAGAAAGGGCCCATTAGCATCTTGTGAAATTACACTTGTTGCTTCAAATACATACTGAAGAACATACTTGCAAAAATCATTGGATATACATATCCACACATATATATATATATATATATATATATATATATATATATATATATATATATATATATGGCGGTAGTATCACATACATAAGGTATAAAAGGGTAGTGCATTGGCAGAGCTGCTATTTGTGCACACTTGATTCAAGCGATACGGTTTCCGAGGTTATTATGGCCGCATGATGGGAATTAACGAACTGTGCATGCAGAATGTCTGGGAACTCATAATTCCCAGATTCGAGTTTCAAGAGTGTGCAAAGAATACTAAATTTCAGGTATTACCGCACTAAGGACACTTAACGACATATATTAGTGTTTTTTGTAATTGCTGACAGACAAACAACACTGCATCAAATAACCGCAGCAGTCAATGTGGGACTATGACGAAGGTGTCCGTTATCACAGTGTGGCGAAATTTGGCTTTAATGGACCATGGCAGCAGATGATCTACGTAAGTGTCCTTGCTATCAGCACAGCATCACCTGCTGCACCACATCGGTTGGACTCTACACTACTAAAAGATCCTGGCCTAGTCAGATGAGTCTCAGTTTCATTTGATAATAGCTGATGGTTGGGTCTGAGTGTGACGCAGATGCCACGAAGCTGTGGACCCAAAATGTCAATAAGCGACTGTGTAAGATAGTGGTGGCTCCATAATGGTGTATGCTGTACTTACATGGTGTGGACTAGGTTCTGGGTATGTTCGGCTACTTGGAGACCATTTGCAGCCATTCATGGACCTCATGTTCCCAAACAACGTTATTATTTTTATGGATGGACCGCAATTGTTTGCAGTTAGTTTGAAGAACATTCTGGACAGTTCGAGAGAATGATTTGGTCACCCAGATCGGTCGACATGACTTTCATCATACATTTATGCGACATAATCGATTGGTCAGCTCGTGCACTGAGCACTGTGGGACTTAACATCTGAGGTCATCAGTCCCCTAGAACTTAGAACTACTTAAACCTACCTAACCTAAGGACATCACACACTTCCATGCCCGAAGCAGGATTCGAACCTGCGACCGTAGCGGTTGTACGGTTCCTGACTGAAGCGCCTAGAACCGCTCGGCCACATCTGCCGGCTTCTCAGTTATGGATGGCTATAGAGGCATCATGGCTCAATATTTCTGCAGGAAACTTCCAATAACTTGTTGAGTTCATTCCATGTAGAGTTGCTGCACTGGGTGGGAAGATCCGACGTGATATTAGGAGGTATTCCATGACTTTTGTCACCTCAGAGTGTTACCAACTGAAGTTATTGATGTGGCCATGGTTCAAAATTCGTTTTACAGAAAGCACCATTTTTTCAGGGAATACATCATTAACAAAAGATATTTGATCTTCTCAAGTTATTGAAACTTATTGACACTGTCCATTATAGACATACTTCCAAAATATTAAGTATGGAACAGTTTCAAAGCTATGAGGACATCACAAGTAAGTGAATTTCTTGACTACCTACTATTCCTGACAACCTACCAATGCAAGGCTTAAGTTTCATAAATATCATTCACCTGAATAATTCTGTCACAGTTGTGGCTTCTTGGGTGCTAATTTCTTTCAGTACCACTGCAGAAGAAAAAAAGCAATAAATTTTTGTTTTTCATATTATTCATGTATATGTGGACTCAGTTACTTCCATGAAGTTGAGAGTTGCCTTTCAGTGTTGTTGACCAATGTATCGTGTTCAGAGTTCAAGTTAATGTGGAGTTGTGGTGTTAATGCAGCAAGTTTTATTTGTTTGAGCACTATGGCTGCACAACGGGAACAGGGAGAGCCAGCTGGCTACTTAGATCGTGTTTTTCTGTTGTCAATAACTTGTGCTTTGAAGACATCGATGTTAGAATATTGAATGTCACTTAATAGGTATACGCTCTCGCACCGTCATTTTTTTCAGGTTGCAAGTGATATGTGTGCCCAGTCTAACATAATGGGGGTAAAATTTTACATAGACACACATGTAAGTCAAATTAGTCGCCGCAAACTTCTCCTGCAGCAGGCATATTACGCACATTGGGGCAGCACATGGTGGTGCTGGACGGTAAGATGCCCATATAAATCGAATTAGGTGTCGCTGAATCTTCCTGCAACAGGTACTTTATGCACATTGGGGCAGCACCTGGTTGTGTTGGGTGGTAATATCCTTTGACAGGATATCTTGTGTAATGTCCTACTTGCGAAAATATTCTGGAGTCAGACTACAGTCTTTGTGTACTGAGTAAAATCGCAAAGTAATAGCACTCTCTCATCGACATGTTCATTGAGGATTAAATGAAAATAGACTTTCAAAACTTATATTCAGTTTTCCACTTTTCATCGCCCCAGCAAGAATATTCCATGGACACATTGGTGCTAGTTTCTTTATCATGCACTACTAATTGTTCCCTTATGTGCGACACAGTTGGACAAAATGATATTCATAAAATGTTGCCTACCATCACTATTCTACAAGAGTTCACCTTCAATAAACATGTTCATATCTCTCACTAATGTTTCTGCTGTCCGTATACTAAAACGGTCTTTTTCGACCTCTTCGCTAGTCATGACTTCAGTGATATATCTTATGTAACACAATCGTACGAACTTGACCAGAATTATTTTTTTATTGAATCTCTTCTCCTCACGTATTTTGCCCACTAACCATCTTCAAACGACTAACTGTCGCTGTGATTATAAACAGTAAACACACAACACTAATATACATTCTTGAAACGTACATATCAAATGAAAATCAAGTATTTTAATGTAATGTTTAAAATGTTTATTTGACACCACAAACGGTCATCAAGTCACAGTCACGAAAACAATGAAATTTTTACAAGGTTACGTAACTACTTTCGTCGACCTGAGTCGTCATTTTGCAGTGTAATCAAAAATCTTGAAAAATGCATTAATAATTGCAAGCACACTTCTTTAAGATATTACCAAAAATACACTGAAACCAGTAAACTGAAGCAAAGGCAGGAACAACGTGTCACAAGACGTCATAAAAATTTTGGTTTATCTGTCATCTCACACCTTAATGCAGTGTAATGAGTTTTCATCTAGACTGCATTAAGGTGTGAAATGAATGATCAACCAAAAATTGTGACATCTTGTGACCCGTTTTTGGTGCCTTTGCTTGTGTTTACTGCTTTCAGTGTATTTTTCGTAATATTTGAAAGAAGTGTGGTTGCAGTTATTAATGCAGTTTTCCAGATTTGTGATTACATTTTAAAACGATAACGCAGGGCGTTGAAATTAGTTATGTAACCGTTTCAAAATTTCATTGTTTTAGTGACTGTGGTATCAAATAAACATTATAAACTTCATTCGGTCACACTCCTTGATGACAGTTATGTCGAAACCCAGAATTAATGTAATGTGTTTGTAAACGCCGAAAACGGCACTACTGATGCACGCATGACAACGAGATCCAACTCCAGGGAGACACACATATGATAACAAGATCACAAAAAAAAAACACTACTGAGGATGCTTCGTAAATGGAAGCCAGTGAAATGCACATAAGTGAACACCCTTTTATATAGTTTCGTAGCAAATAATATTATTAATAATAATAATAATATACAAGCAACTAAGGAAAGAAAGAAAACACAAAAATGACAAATTTATTGAACCTGCACACAGATTTCCCATGTGACTCCATTAGTGTCATAACCAGAATCCCCCTCCATGAACCATGGTCCCCGTTGGTGGGGAGGCTTGCGTGCCTCAACGATACAGATAGCCGTACCGTAGGTGCAACCACAACGGAGGGGTATCTGTTGAGAGGCGAGACAAACGTGTGGTACCTGAAGAGGGGCAGCAGCCTTTTCAGTAGTTGTAGGTGCAACAGTCTGGATGATTGACTGATCTGGCCTTGTAACACTAACCAAAATGACCTTGCTGTTCTAGTACTGCGAACGGCTGAAAGGGGAAACTACAGCCATAATTTTTCAAGAGGGCATGCAGCTTTACTGTATAATTAAATGATGATGGCGTCCTCTTGGGTAAAATATTCCGAAGGTAAAATAGTCCCCCATTCGGATCTCCGGGCGGGGACTACTCAAGAGGACATCGTTATCAGGAGAAAGAAAACTGGAGTTCTACGATCGTAGCGTGGAATGTCAGATCCCTTAATCGGACATGTAGGTTAGAAAATTTAAAAACGAAAATGGATAGGTTAAAGTTAGATATAGTGGGAATTAGTGAAGTTCGGTGGCAGGAGGAACAAGACTTTTGGTCAGTTGCATACAGGGTTATAAATACAAAATCAAAGAGGGGTAATGCAGGAGTAGGTTTAATAATAAATAAAAAAAATAGGAGTACGGGTACGCTACTACGAACAGCATAATGAACGCATTATTGTGACCAAGATAGACACGAAACCCGCGCCTACTACAGTAGTACAAGTTTATATGCAGATTATGAAGAAATTGATGAAATGTATGATGAGATAAAAGAAATTATTCGGGTAGTGAAGGGAGACGAAAATTTAATAGACATGGGTGACTGGAATTCCAGAGTAGGAAAAGGGAGAGAAGGAAACATAGTAGGTAAATATGGATTGGGGATAATAAATGAAAGAGGAAGCCCCCTGGTAGAATTTTGCGCAGAGCGTAACTTAATCATAGCTAACACTTGGTTCAAGAATCATGAATGAACGTTATTTACATGGAAGAGTCCTGGAGATACTAGAAGATATCAGATAGATTATATAATGGTTATATAGAGATTTAAGAACGAGGTTTTAAATTGTAAGACATTGGTTATGAAATGTAGATTAAAACTGAAGAAACTGCAAAAAGCTTGTACAGGGTTTCAGGGAGAGCATAAGGGAACAAATGACAGGAATGGGGGAAAGAAATAAAGTAGAAGAAGAATGGATAGCTTTGAGGGATGAAATCGTGAAGGCAGCAGAGGATCAAATATTAAAAAGGCGAGGGCTAACAGAAGAAATTTTGAATTTAATTGATGAAAGGAGAAAATATAAAAATGCAGTAAATGAGGCAGGCAAAAAGGAATACAAACGTCTCAAAAATGAGATCGACAGGAAGTGCAAAATGGTTAAGCAGGTATGGCTAGAGGACAAATGTAAGGATGTAGAGGTTTATCTCACTAGGGGTAAGATAGATACTGCCTACAGGAAAATTAAAGAGACATTTGGAGAAAGGAGAACCACTTGCATGAATATCAAGAGCTTTGATGGAACCCCAGTTCTAAGCAAAGAAGGGTAAGCAGAAAGGTGGAAGGAGTATATAGAGGGTCTATACAAGGGCGATGTACTTGAAGACAATATTATGGAAATGGAAGAGGATGTACATGAAGATGAAATGGGAGATATGATACTTCGTGAAGAGTTTGACAGAGCACTGAAAGACCTGAGTCTTTTGAGAGTCAGTCCTGACAAAACTCTATCATCTGGTGAGCAAGATGTATGAGACAGGCGAAATACCCTCAGACTTCAAGAAGAATATAATAATTCCAATCCCAAAGAAAGCAGGTGTTGACAGATGTGAAAATTACCGAACTATCAGTTCAATAAGTCATAGCTGCAAAATACTAACACGAATTCTTTACAGACGAATGCAAAAACCAGAAGAAGCCGACCTTGGGCAAGATCAGTTTGGATTCGGTAGAAATATTGGAACACGTGAGGCAATACTGACCCTACGAATTATCTTAGAATATAGATTAAGGAAAGGCAAACCTACGTTTCTAGCATTTGTAGACTTAGAGAAAGCTTTTGACTATGTTGACTGGAATACTCTCTTTCAAATTCTGAAGGTGGCACGGGTAAAATACAGGGAGCGAAACGTAATTTACAATTTGTTCAGAACCCAGATGGCAGTTATAAGAGCCGAGGGACACGAAAGGGAAGCAGTAGTTGGGAAGGGAGTGAGACAGAGTTGTAGCCTCTCCCCGATGTTATTCAATCTGTATATTGAGCAAGCAATAAAGGAAACAAAAGAAAAGTTCGGAGTAGGTATTAAAATCCATGGAGAAGAAATAAAAACTTTGAGGTTCGCCGATGACATTGTAATTCCGTCAGAGACAGCAAAGGACTTGGAAGAGCAACTGAACGGAATGGACAGTGTCTTGAAAGGAGGGTATAAGATGAACATCAACGAAAGCAAAACGAGGATAATGGAATTTAGTCGAATTAAGTCGGGTGATGCTGAGGGAATTACATTAGGAAATGAGACACTTAAAGTAGTAAAGGAGTTTTGATATTTGGGGAGTAAAATAACTGATGACGGTCGAATTAGAGAGGATATAAAATGTAGACTGGCAATGGCAAGGAAAGCGTTTCTGAAGAAGAAAAATTTGTTAACATCGAGTATAGATTTAAATGTCAGGAAGTCGTTCATGAAAGTATTTGTATGGAGTGTAGCCATGTATGGAAGTGAAACATGGGCGATAAATAGTTTGGACAAGAAGAGAATAGAAGCTTTCGAAATGTGGTGCTACAGAAAAATGCTGAAGATTAGACGGGTAGCTCACGTAACTGATGAGGAGGTACTGAATAGAATTGAGGAGAAGAGGGGCTTGTGGCACAACTTGACTAGAAGAAGGGATCGGTTGGTAGGACATGTTCTGAGACATCGAGGGATCACCAGTTTAGTATTGGAGGGCAGCATGGAAGGTAAAAATCGAAGAGGAAGACTAAGAGATGAATACACTAAGCAGATTCAGAAGGATGTAGGCTGCAGTAGGTACTGGGAGATGAAGCAGCCTTCACAGGATAGAGTAGCATGGAGAGCTGCATCAAACCAGTCTCAGGACTGAAGACCACAACAACAACAACAACAACGACCAGAATCTGACTAAGCTATTGTATTGTGCGGACACTTCAACGTGGCTGGTTTAGGGAAGTGGACAGGGCAGTGTCTTGGACTATGATAACGTAACGAACCTGTAGAGGTCGGACATGAGGTACTTCGTGCATGGCACCACCAAACTTAGTTAGCGGCTGCGGTAGTCATCGTCGAATTTCTTTGTGCATTTCACTTCGATTTATCGATTTATGCTGTGCATTGTTCGTTTCAGTTCTGTTGTCACCAATGTGCTACAATAGTGGTGGACTAAAAGCCCTTTGACATACAAGAGCATATAATAACTAATAATAATAAATAACTAATTTACATAAATAAATTGAAGTGTTCAAATATATTTATATATATTACAATTAATCGGTTAAACATTATAAGGAACAAAATTTTTAAAAAGTAAAAAGTGTCAGAACCAGAGGGAATCGAACAAAGACCTCCAATTTGCGGGTCTGTTCATTTTACCACTACACTACCCTGCCACTGAGAGGGCTGCTGATTTAAGTCCCTCACACAATAAGGATACACGTTTAGAGAGAGTTTTACCTTTTCATACACCCTCTCAGCGTAAATATTTTTTGAATTTGAAAGGGATAATTACGTACTTCTACTCACATAGTATGAGCCACATCGGTGAGCCTCATGCCACATTTGGAAAAGATCTATTCAACTCTTTAAATCTCACTTTCTCCACCAAAGATCAATTGGAAAAGAGCCTCTTTAGCTGATTGTCTGCAGAAAACATTTTCATACCGAAAGAAGGAGGCAACTTGTTGCATTAATTTTTTTCGTTCACCACTAGATTGATCCTTGTATGCCATCTTAAGTGATATTGTGATTCTGTAACAGCAACTGTGTACTTTAGATATTGAAATATCAGCGTCTTTAATGTGTATTTTCTGTTTGTTTTGGTTCACAAACCCTGTCTTGTTGCTTTGACAGCTTGACAATTAGAAAGGTGTTGTAATACGTTTTGATTCACAAATGCTGTCTTGTTAGTTTTAGGGTAATATTTGCAAAGGTGTTTTTGAACCAAAAAGAATACAAAACGTAAATTTAAATACTCTGACTGAACCGGAGCCCACAGTCCCAAGTTGGTCACCTTGACAACTTGCCCACGTAGCTACTGCAGCACGTGTTCCTCAAAAATCGTCCATGCTCTACACTTCCAGAGTGCGTTACACACAGTTTCAAAGGAAAATACTGTCCTCGTGCTTTGAGCAACGTAGCATTCACACCAGATCATGTGCAAACGAAAACAGAGAACTGCATCCCTTCTCTGAGTTGATCTTAGTGAGGCTGACCATCATGGTTTCTGGATGGCTCGGTCAGTGTGCTACAAAACATTTTTCTTCGTTTTATTTGCATAACAGCATGCATTCGAAGAGAGATGGTGTAATTTTAGTGCGAATTCCAGCTCCTATTCGCAGAGAAATAGCATAATTTTTATGCACTATTTACAGTCTGCCGTATTAGATTAACACATTATAACCGGCCACCACTGGTTGCAATATTTCATGAAGTACTTAAATTGTTATGTAATAGTTGTGAGTATAATAACAACTAATTAAATGAAACCACAAATATTTTTGCAATAGGATTTTTGTTATTGATTGTTTTTCCAACGCACACAAATAATCTGACCTGTACTTTAATAATCTCCTAAAGCAGTGTATCACAAGTTTTTATGAAAGTATGGTCTATACTGCATACAACTGTTCCACATTAAGTGAAAATGGAAATTGGTGGTAAGTTCCTATGAGACCAAACTGCTGAGGTCATCAGTCCCTAGGCGTGCACACTAATTTAAACTACGCTAAGAATAAGACACACACCCAAGTCCGAAAGGAGGACTCGAACCTCCTACGGGAGGAGACGCACATCAGCTGAGATCTCAAGTTTTTCTTAAAAAAAAGTCATTCTTTTACATGTTTGTAATAGCATCCAGCAAAAACATAGAAGCTTCATGATGTTTTTAAATGCACTCACCATATTGCAGGCTTTAGTTTTTAGTGACACTAGCGCTGCAGTTGCATTTATGAAAACCCAGTTTTCGGCAGCATCAATGCACTGGTGAAACATTCTGCCATTCCAATAAAAGTTAGAAGTCGGTTGTTCTTAGCAAATTCCATAACCTTCCCTCATCACCCTAAAGCACTATCTGACTGCTCCCTGGCGCTTGTATTTCAAAATATCAGCATTCTGCCCATGTCTTTGTAAAGTAATTGCTGCTGTAGACCACTCGGTTTCAGTGATTTTTCATTTTCTTCATTAAAAAAGTGGCTGGCAGTTACAGTTTCGCAGCTTCTTTAACAACACGAAGAGCGACCTGACACACCTGTAAAATTTTCTGTAGGAGTAAAAATGAGTGTGTGTGTGTGTGGGGGGGGGGGGGGGGATTGGGGGGGGGGGGGGGGGGAGGAATGTGCACGAACGCACATTCGTGCACAATGTTTTGAAACTAATGTTGTATTCTACGACCTGAACAGATTTTTTGGTGAGTAAATAAATAAAATAAACATGGAACCAAAATGCCAGTTGCATAAAGATCTTTGTTTGAAAGACCAAACACGAATTTTGAATTGCATGTAGTAAATAGCTCCCGGTGTTTGAATTCCTTGCATTAACGAATACAAGACAATTCTAAAATTCGGCAGAATGGCACATTCTTAGATGATACAAGCCAAGTGTTGGTTGATTTCCTATAGCGGACAAGATGTTGTTCTTCGAGTGTTATTTCTTTTGTTAGTGTGTTTGTTGCCTCAACTATATTCCTTCGCAAAATCTATTTTCGCGCCCATAACTTGTATTTTCCCTGTCTTTAACTCATGGGCCAGCTCTAATGCGATAACCTGCGCAACAGCATTAATATCCGCACTAACCATCTTATCCAAAGTCATACCTATAGCTGTGCCACTACAAAGAATGCATACGGTTTAGTGACCTGTGTGATCATGGCTCCAGAAGCGCATCCGAGGAAGAGGGCTAGGAGGAAACTTTCTACAAAATTTATACAAAAATTTGTAGAAGCGTTTTTATTTTACGTATATGAAGTTCAGAACTCATTTTCGGACAGTAAAATAATATGAAACTTAAGAGTGACGACATCGGCAAAGATTCTGCTAAATCGTACATATCTGTGGCAAGTTAAATGTGGTGGTGACGGCATATTATACCTGGGCTCCTCGAAAGGAAACTCTAGCTCCTAGCCTGCATAGCTCGTCATCACAGTGCCAAAGCAGTTATACCACGAGCTGTGGCATCACTTGTGTGTGTGTGTGTGTGTGTGTGTGTGTGTGTGTGTGTATTCCTAAAGCTTACATCGTACTTGACAACTAATCGAGCATACAAGACAGATTACTATAAAATACACTCTAAGATAAACAAAGGACACACTACGAAGGAATTATCCGAATAGGACCGAAATCGGTAAATGTGATTTGTATGCACAAACAAACAAATGATTTCGATTTCGGAAAAAATGGATGATTCATTAAAGACAAAGAGCTTCAAAAATCGAGAACGTCAATAACTCGTTGGTCCACCTCTACCCCTAGGCGAGCAGTTATGTGGCTTGGCATTGATTAACAGAATTGTTGGATGTTCTCCTGCTGAGCATCGTGCTAAACTCTGCCCAATTGACGCGTTAGATCATCAGAATCCCAAGATGGTAGGAAGGCCCTGCCTCATAATGCTCCAAACCTTCAGCAAGCATGAAGACAAGTAGAAATTCACGCCGTATGCAAGAGGGCATTATCTTACTGAAATGCAAGCCCAAGATGGCTTGCCACGAAGGGCAACGAAACGGGGCGTAAAGGTGCCAAGGATTACAACCAAAGGGCCCCGATAAGAAAAGAAATGGCACCCCAGACCATCACTCCTGTTATCGGTCCGTGTGGCTCCCAACAGTCAGGGTGGTACCCTACTGCTGTCCCGAGAGTCTCCAGACATGTCTTCGTTGGACATCAGGCCTCAGCTGGAAGTGGGACTTATTGATGAAGACAATTCTATTCCATTCAATGAGATTCCAGGCCAAACACGTCTCAGGAAGTGCCCCGACAGTGGTGGGATACCAACCTGACTATTGCTCGCCATGGTTAGACAACAAGGAGTGATGGTTTGGTGCGTCATTTCTTTTCATGGCAGGACCTCTTCAGCTGTCACCCGCAGCACTCTTACATCAAAGCGGTCCGTAGACGATATTCTACGCCCCGTTTTGTTGTCCCTCATGGCAACCCATACAAGGCTTACATTTCAGCAAGATAATACCCGCCCGCTCGTGGCGAGAGTTTTTACTGCTTGTCTTCATGCTTGCCAAAGGTTTGGAGCATTGAGGGCAGTGTCCCCCTGCCAGCTCGGTATTTTGAGGATGTAGCGTGCCAGTTGGACAGAATTTGGTACGATGTACTCGCACGTCAGGAGGACATCCAGCGATTCTGTCAATCAGAGCTTAGCCAAATAACTGCTTGCATACTGGCCAGAGGTGGACCAACGCTTAATTGACTTTCTCACTTTGTGAAGGTCTTTCTCTTGGTCACTGATCCAATTTTTCTGAAGTTGTAATCATTTGTTTGTCTATATATGTCCATCGCATCTACCAGTTTCCATCCCATTCGGATAATTCCTTCCCGGTGTGTCTTGACTGTTTTATTTTTTAAAGAGTGTAATAAAATTGATAATGTAACAACAGCAATGCTGTGCCCCATAAAGTCCACAGATTCTATATTTAGTCTCTCAAGACCTGTAATTAAAAAGGTACACTCGCAATTACATAATCATAATTATCAGGTCACAGACTTGGAATTTCATCGTAAGTGAAGAATTTCGTCATACGTGTAAATATAATAATTGAAAAAACAGTACAAATACAGAATAGTTACAAGTTGTCTATTAAAATAACCAATGCCTATAATGTTATGCCATTTCAAACCCTTATGTACTCCACGTTGTCTTAGGAATTATTCAGGGTGATCAGAAACAGTCTTAAATGCTTGTAAGGGTACACGACATGTCCGAAAGAACAGATACCATCGGTGACCGTGCAGCTCTCTAGAATGAAATGATAATGAAACCAAGACCTAAGTTGTCGTCAGGCGTTAATATACATCAACTGGGACAGTTGAAAATGTGTGCCCCGACCGGGACTCGGTGGCTCAGATGGACAGAGCGTTTGCAATGTAAGCAGGAGATTCCGGGTTTGAGTCCCGGTGGCGCACACATTTCCAACTGTCCCCGTTGATGTATATCAACGTCTGTCAACAGCTTAGGGTCTTGATTTCATTATCATAGCTTGTAAGGGTGTAGCAGGGTAGGTTGTGCTGAGAAATAATTGTTAAGAAAAAACCTATACGTTGCGGTGTTTCCAAGTTAATTACCATTGAAATTAGCCAATCAGGCAGTTGTTCGCTCAGATTCAAGCGGCCCGCCAGAGATGGTGTGGCCAAATGTGTCCTGGACAGGGGACGGCAATAAGGATCGAACTTGAGCTGAAGGGAGAGCAGTTTCATGCGTATTATCTACACTAAGAGAACAACTAACATTGCATACGGCGGGTCACTTGAATTTGAGCGCGCGACGGCCTGATTGGCTAACTTCTGTGCTAATAAACTCGGAAACGACGCGACATACCATTTTTTTTCTTTTACATTTATTTCTCAGCACAATCAACCCTGCAACACCCTTACAAGATTTACAGACTGTTTCTGACCACCTTGCGTAACTAAACAATCTCAGTGACAACTCCATAATCAAAAATAATTATACGATAAGCGACAACAGTGTCAGTCCAGTGCACGAAACAGAGCTATTTTACAACTAAGAGAGCTGTGTCTGCAGATATAACAAATTATCAAATGAAACACCATAATCATGCATTAGTCATCACACATCATACAATAATATTTATTCCACCAGCATCCAGAGAAACCATCAGCATGTAAGCAAATAGAGTTTGTCTGGTAAATAGTAAAACTGCTGAACATGTATCTTGTACACACATAAAACAAGATGTTGGTAGGAGGAAGAATTATGATGTGCCAATTTACACAACAAAAACCGTAAATAAAAAAA
Source organism: Schistocerca gregaria (assembly GCF_023897955.1). NCBI lineage: Eukaryota > Metazoa > Arthropoda > Insecta > Orthoptera > Acrididae > Schistocerca > Schistocerca gregaria. Next base: position 222,036,655 of record NC_064923.1, on the reverse strand, counting down.
TTTATGATATAAAGTCATTGTCCCTAACAATTCAACACAGATACTCTGAACGGACTACCAAAGTAACACACATTCATCTATGTCATTACGCCAAATATATCCACCAGATAGTGCGGATAATGGGATCATGCTACGAAATGATTTTGTTATCTTCTTCATTTCTTCAAAGCCGGACGTAAAGCAATAGCTTAGTATATGTATGCATCCACGATTACAATAAAGATAATATAAGAGTAGAAAATGTGTTAAAATGTGCTAATTTCATCAAGTGAATCATATGGTTTTGATATGGTGATGGATATCTGCGACGCTGATGGGATTAGCACTGTAGTAATGCTCCAGATTTTACCGAAGTTAGAGGTGCATTGGTTCGACTGGAGATGGTCTTCAGGGGCTCGATTACCGGTTCTGTATTAAAATAATGGAACATAGATATTTTGCGTTTTTTGATGGAAGAATGATGTGGCTTGTAAATAATATATTTGAGCTATCAGTAGCCGGCAGCGGTGGCCGTGCGGTTCTAGGCGCTGCTCTGGCTCTGAGCACTATGTGACTTAACATCTACGATCATCAGTCTCCTAGAACTTAGAACTACTTAAACCTAACTAACCTAAGGACAGCACACAACACCTAGCCATCACGAGGCAGAGAAAATCCCTGACGCCGCCGGGAATCGAAGCCGGGAACCCGGGCGCGGGAAGCGAGAACGCTACCGCACGACCACGAGATGCGGGCTCTAGGCGCTGCAGTGCGGGACCGAGCGACCACTACGGTCGCAGGTTCGAATCCTGCCTCGGGCATGGATGTCTGTGATGTCCTTACGTTAGTTAGAATTAAGTAGTTCTAAGTTGTAGGGGACTGATGACCTCAGATGTTAAGTCCCATAGCTCTCAAAGCCATTTGAACCCTTCTTCGAAGCCAAGCTATCAGTCGTCTTTTTTAAATTTTATTGGCAGATCCAGATTTCAGATAGAAACTAGCCATTCTCGATGCACTATCATTTTTGATCAATGCGTGTAATGCCTGTTGGTCGGGCTTCATCCACAGATCATTGGACATTCTCCATCGATGATGAAGTGCATTCGGTTTCTGATCCGGTTCTCTGCACCGTATTTTCTTCTCTATTTTCCGCAGGAATGGGTCGTTCGACGAAATTTCAGCCTTATGTTACGATGAAACTGTCGGCCCGACGTCGTTTTTCGCGGTGCCTCGTGGTTCCGATAACTTTACGGGATCAAGTAAAAACAGAATTAGATTGTGTGTAGTCCCTTTGATGTTATTCGACAGATTTCTTCCAGTGAATGGTCAACACTACTAGTGATACTGAAAAAAAACTACATGTAAATTGCGCCTCTGCTGTGATGAAGAAAGAAATTAATGCACAGTCCAACATTGATATCTATCCTTTGTTGCGCCCTCACGAACTGTTAGTAATATTATCGGGGGACCATTATTTTTCAAAAACTGAGTTACCGGAGCCATATTTACAACTGCCGCTAGACGAGGCATCTGACCACCTTCAGGTTATGAATACCACATTTGGGATTTATAAGTACCAGTGTTTGCTTTTGATTTGGCAAACGCTTTTTGGAGCAACTGACTGCGTCAGTTCCAGGCTGCATCAACTTTTTAAACGACGTAGTAGGGTTTGGTGCTTCTGCAGAGGAACATTTACAGAATCATCGTGCTCTAGTTTCTTTTTTACAGTCTGTAGAGTTGAAGTGCTATTTGGACAAGACAGTTTTTTCATTCAACCATTACTTACTTGGATTTTGAAGTGTTGCAGGCACGCATTAAACCATTCCGCCAGCATGCTGAAGTTATTGCCACGTTGCCACATCCCACGTCCGTCAAGGAATTACAGACATCTTTAGACGAAATGAGTGCTACCACAAATTCACACCTGATGCTGCTACTGTGGCAGAACTACTCCATGCACTATTACGTAAATTACGTAAAGATGTTCCTTTCCGCTGGTCCCTAGCTTGTGACAGAACATTCCGATTGCTGAAATCTAAGCAGCAGTCGACCGCTTGTTGGGTCACGTTGCACGCGGGCCAGCACACTGTGTTAGCGACGGACGGGTCTCAGTTTGACCGTGGCGCTGTCCTCGCTCATATGGGCGTGGACGGATCTGTATGTCCTATTGCATATGCCTCTAAAAAAAATGGTTCAAATGGCTCTGGGCACTATGGGACTGAACTTCTGCGGTTGTCAGTCCCCTATAACTTAGAACTACTTAAACCTAACTAACCTAAGGACATCACAAACATCCATGCCCGAGACAGGATTCGAACCTGCGACCGTAGCAGCAGCGCGGCTCCAGACTGTAGCGCCTAGAACCGCTCGGCCACTTCGGCCGGCTTATGTCTCTAAATCCTAAATTCAGCGCAATAGCGTTATTCTCAGACTGGCTATCACGTATACTCTAAAATAATGTCTTGTTCTTCTATATGGGTCTAAGTTTCATCTGACCACAGACCACAAACCATTGGTGTCTCTTTTTAACCCTTCGGTGTCCCTGCTGGACAAAGCCGCCCATCGCTTGCAGTGCTGGGCTCTTTTCCTGTTATGACGTACATTTTCTACCTATGGCGCAACATGCAAATGCTAACGCCTCATCGCGTTTGCCGATTGGTCCGAAAGAACAGACATCACGCATTATTACAACACCAGGCGTTCATAAAGTTGTTTCTTTTATGTAAAATGGCAGGCTGGACAAAGCTCTGGGCTGTGCTTCTGATCCTTTGAGAAATTATTTTGCAGTACAAAATCTTCTTTCTGTTTGTGACAGAGGACAGCACTACCCGGGTTGTCGCCCTGTTCAGCCTTCGGGATGAGGTTATGCGTTCATCATATGTGGAACATGAGGGTGTCACGTACAACAACGTTAGCACACATTCATGTTTTTGGCCACCATCGTTGGGAAAAAAGCACGAGCTATTGCATCCTGCCCACAGTATGCCACCCATCAGGCAGATCCTCATGTTTCTTTGTCACCATGGCCCGATCCACAACAGCCTTGGGAATAAACTCATGAAAATATTGTGGGACCTTCTTTAAATTTCTACTGGATTGTTGTAATTCATGCTTATTCTAAGTTTCCTTGTGTGGTGCGTTGCCTCTTTACTAACGCAATGCCCACAGTTCCAACTCTGTCAAACATTTTTGCAGTGGAATGTCTCGCATATACATAAGTTAGCCAACAGTCCCCAGTTCAAACCTCAGAATTTGAAGATTTTTCTAAAAGAAAGTTATGTTCGCTGTGCCACAGCTCCTGCTTCCCACCCGCAATCGAACGGGGCAGCAGAACGACTAGCAGGAACTTCTGTGACTCAGATGAAAAATTACACTACTGGCCATTAAAATTGCTACACCAAGATGAAATGCAGATGATAAACGGGTTTTCATTGGACAAATATATTATACTAGAACTGGCGTGTGATTACATTTTCACGCAATTTGGGTGCATAGATTCTTAGAAATCAGTACCCAGAACAACCACCTCCGGCCGTAATAACGGCCTTCATACGCCTGGGCATTGAGTCAAACACAGCTTGAATGGCGCGCACAGGTACAGCTGCCCATGGAGCTTCAATACGATACCACAGTTCGTCAACAGTAGTGACTGGCGTATTGTGACGAGCCAGCTGCTCGGCCACCATTGACCAGACGTTTTCAATTGGTGAGAGATCTGGAGCATGTGCTGACCAGTGCAGCAGTCGAACATTTTCTGTATCGAGAAAGGCCCGTGCAGGACCTGCAAAATGCTGCCGTGCATTATCCTGCTGAAATGTAGGGTTTCGCAGGGATCGAATGAAGGGTAGAGCTACAGGTCGTAAGACATCTGAAATGTCACTGTTCAAAGTGCCGTCAGTGCGAACAAGAGGTGGCCGAGACATGTAACCAATGGCACCCCATACCATCACGCCGGGTGATACGCCAGTATGACGATGACGAATACACTCTTCCAATGTGCGTTCACCGCCCAGAACCTGGATTCATCCGAAAAAATGAGGTTTTGCCATTAGTGCACCCAGGTTCGTCGTCGAGTACACCATCGCAGGCGCTCAAGAATAATTGTCACAGCAGAATTGGCAGGCCAATAAAAACATCCAACATAAAACTTGTCTCACCTAGACCTGTTCTCTACGTGATCAGATAACTTCACTAAAACTCAGTTTCGACCTCAATAGAAACAATATTTTCGTCAACTGCAATGCACACTCCTCCCCCTATGCCGGCCGCGGTGGTCTCGCGGTTAAGGCGCTCAGTCCGGAACCGCGTGACTGCTACGGTCGCAGGTTCGAATACTGCCTCGGGCATGGATGTGTGTGCTGTCCTTAGGTTAGTTAGGTTTAAGTAGTTCTAAGTTCTAGGGGACTGATGACCACAGCAGTTGAGTCCCATAGTGCTCAGAGCCATTTGAACCATTTTTGAACCTCCCCCTATGACCTCTAGTCTGTCTTTATGATCTACTGTATGTTCCATGACTCGCTAAATATCTCAGAAATGTCAATTTCGGGTTTCATCCAGCTCTCTGTCTCGAGAATAATCTGAGTGTGAGAACTTTCTTGGAGGGCAGTAACATTGGGAACCTTGTTACAAATACTCCGACAGTTTACTGATAACATTTTGACAAAATGTCTTTATTCTGAATGCGACCGGACTTCCTTTGATACGTACTGAGTGACGAGAGTTCATCAAAGTACCTCAAATTATTGTCTAGCCTAAAAAACTCTCACGTGCACTCCACAAGTTCTCTGCTACCTGAGTAGCTGCTTCCTTTGTGTAGTTCACCCATGACCTACCAAGGGGACCCCTACGATTCCCTAACCGATAATGTATGTCAAGAAATCTGCAGCCAATACTGTCACACAATCAACAAATCTTTCGCTTGAGACCCTCCATTTGGCTCCAAACCAATGGACCCTGATCAACTCTGGGAACAATGCTGAAAACCGTGAGCTCTGCTTGCAGCTCATGCATAAGGCCAGCAGCCTTCACAACTTCCTCCAGCCGCCTCTATGAACTTACGATGGCTTCAGAACCCTTGCCAGAGGCGTTGTTGGTGTCCATGTGAACCACAACTTGCAGATGATTACACCCTGCACGCTCAATAGCCACAGGCAGCCCACCTCCACATCTCAGATGAGGCCTCCCAGCAGACATATCGAGTGTACATTGGCTTTCTTTCCAGCCCTGAATGCTACCTGCATAAAACTCTCCATAACATGCCTAACGTTGAGCTCCCAATAACTAGTAAACCCCTGTGCCTGCTCAGACCCTGCTGAAGGAGCAGCCACCCCACCACTCACAGGGTAAATGGAGAGGCTAACTGACTAGTCTCAACATTGGCTCTCCACCGCGAGTGACACAAAGTGGTTACAACCCGCCACTCACTCTTTGTGAAGGTGGATCCGCCTTTTCGGGTGCACTAGGAGGTGCCTCAGTAGCAGAGCCTTACGGTGAAACAAGTACCTGCGGTGCGCCATGTGATACGCCATATTCTTCACATCCACTACACATTGAGGCAGTGGCCTGTAGGTGACTGGCCATAGCCCAATAGAACATTCAGCTGTTGGTGAATTGTATTTTTAACTGATTGCAGGATAGATAAAAGTAATAACAGCATTCCTCATTATTTACATATACACTCCTCTCCACTATAAAATTATCTTTTCCTTAAGTAATAATTTAGAAATTTCTAAAATGTCTTTTCGCTGACTGTTCTGTAAACTCTTGGGAAGATGCTTTATCAGTTGTATGACCGAATACTGAGGAACATTTTCAGCAGCTCTGTCAGGGCGATATACTTCTGAGCTGGGATTTATTTCTTGTGTCATATGAAGGAACATCTGCATTTTTTCTAGTAATGTTTTACCTTTGATTAATCAAACTACAGTTTTGTGTATGTAAATGAATGGAAAAGTCAACTTTTTAGATTACAGAAGGCAGTTGTGCATGAGTCTCTTGGTTTATTATTCAAAATGGTACTAATGGCCTTTTTTGCAACACAAAACCTCTTTTTGTATTATAGCTGTTGTAGTTTCCCCCAACAGTAATTCCATACTATGAGTAGGGGGTTCGAATAGAGCATGGTACAGGAGTTGTTTATGAGGATAATGTGCAAGCTGTTTCATAATAAATATTTATGGTGTTTAATTTGCAACAAACATTGTCTGATATGACAGCAGTTGTGTGCTGACTACAATATCAGTGAGTCACTGCTGGAATTGACTGACTCATACAAATACCTGAGTGTAAGACTTTATAGGGGTAAGAGACAGAAAGATCACATAGGCTCATTCATGGGTAAAGTAGGCAGTACTTTGGCTTATTGGTAGAATACTGGGGAAGTGAAATCACTCTACAAAGGAGATTGCTTACATATCACTCATGTGACCCATCCTAGAATATTTCTCAAGTGTGTGGGACCCATACCAAATATGACTAACAGGGGATATCAAATATATACAGAGAAAGGCAGCACTAATAGTAACAGGTTTATTTAATCCATGGGAGACTGTGACATAGATATTGATGGAACTAAACATTAAGAGTTCTGAAGACAGACGTAAACTATCCCAAGAATGTCTGTTAACAAAGTTTCAAGAACTGCCTTTAAATGAGGAGTCTAGGAATATACTACAATCCCCTACGTATTGCTCACATGAGGATCATGAGGATAAGATTAGAAAAATTACTGCATGCACAGAGGCATTCAAACAATGAGTCTTCTTGCACTCCAAACGTGAATGGAACAGGAAGAACACCTAGTAACTGGTACAATAGGATGTACCCTCTGACATGCACTTCACATTGGTTTGCAGAGTGTAGATGTAGAAATGACATAAGGGACAATCTGAGCAGCCTTCTTAAATTGTCTGCAGATGGTGCAGTCATTTACTGTCTTGCAAAGTCATCAGATGATCAAAACCAATTGCAATATGATCTACACAAGATATCTGTATGGTGCAAAAAACAGCAATCGACTGTAAATAATTAAAGGTGTGACGTCATCCACTTGAGTACTAGAAGAAACCTGACAAATTTTGTTTACACGATAAATCATATAAATCTAAAGACTGTAAATTCAACCAAATACTTGGAGATTACAGTTATAAATAAATTAAATTGTAACAACACATAGATAATGTTGTGGGTAAAACCAACCAAAGACTGTGATTTATTGGTAGAACAGTTAGAAAAAGGCAACAAGTCTTCACTTGTCCACCCTTTCCTGGAATATTGCTGTGTGGTGTGGGAGTGAAGGAGGACATCAAAAAAATTCGTATTTACTTCAAAAATAGATAGCACCATGTTTTTGGACTGCAGAATGGCGTTTCTAATGTGGAAGGCCATGACCAGGCTGAATAGTCTAAATTTGTAATTTTTGCACTTCTTTAAGATTTCCCACTGACATGCGTACCACTTTATGCCACTGGCTGCTCCATAGGTTTTCCAGCTCTGAAGCTCTGAAGTTGCCTCCTTGGCCCCAATAAGGACATCAAATGCAACAGCAATGACTCCCAGTTTTCTGGTTTCCTCTGACTGCTGTACAGCAACATAACATTGACAACTGCCCTGGGGTCCTCAGAAGTACCTCCTTGCACCCTCTAGTACTTATCACTGAATCAAGTGCATTTCACCAAATTTCTGCAGCACAGTCATCACATACATTTTTTTCTTTATGGTCAATTATTCCTCTTTTGTCATTGAATAACTCTCGCTACTGGACACCTTTTTAAATTTTTGTTTAACTCGGGGTACTTGAATTCATTCATGTTTGTCAGTTTTTCTGTATCAGCTCTTCCAACCAGTAATGTTAAGCATAAATATGTGAGGACACTTTATAACTATTTCTGGGCATAATCCTGTCATTTGAAACTACATTTTAAATCCCAAAAACCCATTCAGAAAAATATACATCACTGCAGATGTGCCATGCTTGTTAAAAAATCATTAGGCTATATACGATTATAAATATTGCTGAGACAATAAGGAACAAGTACCACTTGTCATCTGTAGTTGTTGACTGTAACCATGTCGTGGAAATAAATTATTTTGATGATGACAATGATTTGAAACATGTTCCCAAACTAACAATGGGTGATTATAAATAAATAAGTTTAGTAGTATGAAAGATACTGGGACACACACTTTCTCAGTCATAAAACAACATCATGTGAATCTTATAATGTAAAACAAACAAACAGCATAAGCTGTAAAAATGGTCTCCTATAATGACATCAAGAAAGCTAGTCACTGCTCTTGGCACATTCAATCAAGAAAGATAAGGCAGGCTATCACTTTTTTAAATATAGTTATGATTATATTTGAGCTCTTCTAAATTGGAAAATTTGATCACTAGAAACTAGATGAAAGTGATGTGAGACAGTCATTGCCGAGTGTACTTGATTTGCAGAAACATTTTCAGGAACAACTACAATTACACATTCTTGCTTATTGGTGGATTAAAAAACAATTGTTCAGTACATTCCCTCGTGTTGGAAGAATTCAGAGCATCCAAATATTATGAGTGATTCTGTGTGTGTTTAAAGTTTTCTTGATCAAAATTCAATTAAATACTTCATCACATGTTGTTTACACTGTTTTAAGCTACCAAAAGGATTAAATTAGCATGGAGGCAGTTCTGGAATGAACTAACAAGGGGAAACCATGTTACTGGCATCACAGATTTACTTGTACACCTTTAGTAGTCCATTAAAACAACATAATGTGCAAGTAGTTACTGTTATTCTAAAGAAGGCTGGGTTATCCTGAGTGAAACCTAGGTAAATTGTAGGTAAACAGTGCAACTGAGGCTGTTGATTATTAAAATTAATATTTATACAGTTGCTGACAGGGCCACAAAATGTTGAAGACATTTTGGATGTTCTTTTCTTGACTACTATATCCATAACACCTTTACAGATTCCAAGTTCTAAACTATCCAACCTCTTCATGTCATTAACAATCAGACGACGAAAATAATAAAATTCAAGTTGTCTAACATTTTTCTGTTAGTACAAACTGACACTTAAATGTGTGACAGTAACTGATTGGAAATGGAACAATAATGTTTCACTTTAAAATGATTGTTGATTGAAGTGTAACATAATGGAGATATTCATCTTGATTTTTTCATAGAATTGGTGGCTGATCTCACTGTCTAATAATCTGCTGAGATATGAATCTTGAGAGGCCCAAGTCTGACAGTTTCCATGAAAACACTGAATTGTTGTGGAATTTTTTTTAGTATTCATCAGTATCATCATATAACAATCTGAATGTATTTGGTCACCTTAGAAATAAACACTGGCTTTCAGTTTGATGTATTTGTATTCTTTCTCATAATTGTTGAATTACATAAATTAACATTTGCATTTCTTGGATATCTGCAGTCCACAAGACAAACATTACACTTCATCTGACATGGAGACAAGTCACAGTCAGGCTCTATCAGCCCACAAAGGACTCTCCAAATACTATTACAAGGCACACAGTAAACAAATATACTATGACTCAGTGGAGAAATGAGTCAGAAATGAATATTTACTGAAAGTCTAAGGTCATATCCACTGACAAAATAATATTCAATATATAAACAAATGTTATGCTAATAATTCAATTAAATAATCTTGGTTTAATTTTGTAATAAAGTTTTTGGTATCTTAATAAAGTTAGATACTCAAATGTCTGCCAATTACTGATGAAAGAAGCAGCTGTAATTTCATAGGATAGTTAACATTTTCAAAAGCAACATGAAAGTGAAAGTATAGCATTTTTATAATATAATAGAGAAAATATAAAAAGAGAAACAGAACTTCAAATATTATTCACCAACAATATAATCCTCCAATAAATCCTACAATGAAAATAAGATGTGCAATTTTCATAGAAACATATATGAATTGGTATTCAATGGTTCAATAAACAGAGAAGTGTTATCAACTACTACAGATCAGGGTACACAGTGGTACAGACTCATTTCAACATGTATTCAAAAACATTTTCTTATTGACTAGGATTCCTTCCCTTCTTTGTGGCAAGCAAAAGACAACAGTGAACATCCGTGAATTCACACATGAACTAGTTTCTTTAAACATCTTGTCTGTCTTACTGTGAATAAAGTCTCTTTTTATCTCATATGCCTCTAATGTATAATATCCTTAAGAAATGTTTGGCCTTTATGTATGTATAAGGCTTTTATAACACTTCCTTTATCAGCTGTCTTGTCAGTGACATTCATATTTCTGGAACATACACTTTTCTGGATGAAATGATGGCTTCTTTGTGCTGCTATCTGATTTTTGAAACATTTCTTGTCCACTGTTCTGGAAGATTTAAGTTTTTCCTAGTTTTGCTTGTTCATGAAGCTGTTTGTTCAATGCCTTCAAAATTCTGTTCTTCAAAGGACTGCACACCAGTAACCTCATCTTCAGTAGTTCTACTTCATTAGAATCAGCTAGCTTCAAATGCCTCAATTCAACACTCACCCTTCTTTGTGGCTCCTCATCTGATTGATCATTATATGATGGTTGGAGGAGGAGGAGTAGTAGGACAGATATCAGATGGCAATTGTGAATAAAGATTGTCTTCACTGGAAGGCAAAGTAGCTGATCAAGTTGCTTTTCGCTTAGAAGCTGCAAAGAATCAGTGCTACCTGAAGAAGAATAGAAACATATTTTAGGACATTGTTTATTTTGTTTTTAAAACATTTGTTACTATTAAGCTTAATCAATATTACAAATTATTAAAAAGATAATTTTTAACTTTCCATTTTGCATCTGTACAAAATAAATAAGACATGTAAGAAAAATACAGTTTTGCAGTATGGTTTCATAACTACAGTAATTCAGAAGAATATTGTAATACATACCAGCATGAGACTCTAAATTCTATAGAAAAGGTTCCTCCATTTTTTTTCTCTGCTATTCATAACTGACAAATTAACACTATAAGAGAGCTTTGAAATCTCTCTCTCTCTCTCTCTCTCTCTCTCTCTCCCTCTCCCTCTCTCTCTCTCTCTCTCTCACTCTCTCTCTCTCTCTCTCTCTCTCTCACACACACACACACACACACACACACACACACACACACACACACACACACAGGCACGCACGCACACGCACACAATTTCTTCACTTTTCACAGCATGAAATGGAGAAACATGTAAAGAATGGGGAACGCATTGCTTGTCGAACATTATTTACATTTTAGACAGTGTTACCACTCCACAGGTTACATAAATATCCCAATATCATATGCTAATTATGTATCAAAAGATATCAAGATATCTACATGCATCATTACAGTTACTTCATCATTGGGGGTTTGTCTTACAGCACAAGTGAACAACTCAAGATATGTATTTATAGCTGAGAAATACATCCTGGTTTAATAATTACCTATTTGTTGAAATGCCTATTGTGTCTCAACAGCCAGTCTTAAGAGGTATCCAGTTGTAGGAATGACCAGAGCACATCAAGTAGACAAGAAGCATATAGATAACTCAAAACTGTACAAAATCAAGTTGCCTAGTTGTTATGCTAAGGTGGCAATATAAGGTAAATTAATCACATTTTTTGGATTTTCTTTTCTCCACAGAATGTATTGGTTTGATATTGACTTCTATGTTCTTGATGTACACGTCTACATATATTGAGGACACTACCACCTTTTCTATTGAAATGTTAATTATTTAGCTTGAAATATGAATCTTGGATGTGATTAGTCATGTTCTTCAGTTTCCTTCTTCCATATACAATTATTTCTGTTAGAGCACTTCTTCACTGTCTATGTTGAAATATTACAGATGATAGCATCTCAAAGCCAGAATACAGATTGTGATGATACACTAATCTGTAGCATAGCCAAGGTGTAGGTTAGGTTGGGACATGGAAGTTTGGTTTTGAATTAAAGCTGCATGCAATATGGTTTGGGCAAGGCTCATTATCAAGGGTGGCCGTGTACTTATAATTGGATCTTCCTTTCAACCAAAGGACTCGTCCCCAGATGTAACCAAAAACTTTGGGGAAAAAACTAAATTCTGGGGCATGTAACTCCCCAATTACATTGTCATCACCAGATGATACTTCAATCATCCACTAATTAACAGGGGTACTTAGTTTTGTAAGTGGCAGGCATGGTAAGACATTCTGAAAAACAATACCAAGTGCCTCCTCTGAAAACCACTGACAATATATAGTTCAGAAGCCTACTTCTGTTGGAAATTTTTATTTCTTTACTTATTTTTAACCACAGACCATCCTGTAAAATGGTACTGGACACATCTTGTTTAAATGAAGATTGAAAAATTAAAAGTTTCAAAATTACAGAACTACATGCCAAATTATTTGACACCCTGAACATTTTTCATGTTATTTGTAATAATTACATGTTGAGTACTACATTTAACGCAATTAATAGGAAAATTCATGTCCATTAGTCAGGGCACTTATTACAAGGTTGAATTTTGTACCTATAGTTGCTATGTGACATTGGATTGTTAACTTATTGCAGGTATCAATGTGCAGAGTACAGCGTACAGGGAAGGACCTGTTCAGTGGCAATTCTCACATGTAACAAGTGTGATACTTTGTTCACTTTTATTATCAATTTCGTAATAGCAACATCACAATTGATTGTTTAACAGCCAGATATTACTAATTGTGACCATTAAAAATGGGCAAAAGAGAGGTCATTTCACTACATAAAAAAGCTGAGGTCAAAACTCTCATTAATACATAAATATATTCCAATCAGGAAATTTCACAAAGGTTCAAAATGTCAGCAGCTAGTGTGAGGCACATAAAGAAGAACTTGGATTGAGGTAAAAAATTGAGCCCCAGAAGGAAGCATGAATGTTGAAGAAAACAAATTTTCACCCCAGTTCAGAAATATTTCTCAAAAGAATTTGCCTAGAAAACAGATTTGCAACAACAAAATAGATAAAACTTCAACTGGAAGAGGCTAATGTGAATGCAGCTGAGTGCACTGTTCACAGAAAGTTGAAGAATATTGATTTCAAGGCCTGTCATCTGGCTAGAAAACGAAAGTTAACAGACACAATGAAAGCAAAGCATCTGAAGTGGGCTTAACAGTGGTGTGATAAGGATCTGGACTTCCGGACATCAGTAACTTAACTTTAAATTATTATTTATGATATGATCTAAACTATGTGCATTTATTCATAGTATATTAATTATGTTTCTTGAGTTTTACAGGTATCCTTATGCGATGAAAGCATGTTTGAAATTTTAACTAACAAATCTCAGTATGTGCACCGTCAAACAGGAGCAAAATTTCATCCTGAGTGTGTTATTCAGAATGTAAACAAGCAATGAAGGTGATGATCTGGTCTGTCATCTGTAGCAAGGGTACATGGCATCTTTATGTAGTTAAAGGCATAATGAGGCAAGATCTGCAAAAACAGTTAATACCATTGCTGATGGAATGATTCCCGAATGGGGAACAATTTCTTTTTATGCAGGATGGAGCTCCCTGTCACAAAGCCATGTTAGGTAAATCCTTTCTGAAGGAACATAACATCCCTTTGTTAGACTGGCCAGGTAGAAAATGTATGGGAACTAATGAAGAAGGAGGTGGCAAAATATGATTTCACACCAAAAACACAACCCTTTGAAAAGATCATCCATGTGTGGTATCATCATCCACAAATGCAGGACACAGTACAGTCCTGCATTGACAGCATGCCAAGTCATATTAAGGCTCTCATAGCTGCAAAAAGTGGCTCGACAATATATTATAAGTCATCTTCTCACTTTCACAATATTTTAATTTTTGTTGTAATTATTAAAATAAAATATTTTCAAGAAATACTACGTTTCATTCATTTGTTATGTCACCTTAGTTATTAAGTAGACTACACATAATCATTTTATCATAATTTATGTATTAAAAAACAAATTTTGTTTGACTTAAATGAAAAGTAGTGTGTCTCTTGAAGTGGCCAGGGACTGTATATCAGTAAAATTTCTTTTTTAAAAAAAGGAAAAAAAAAACATTGACATACATGCCTAATTACCAAATATTAAAATCACTTTATACCTTATGAAAATTTTTACATATTTGCATAGTTATATTGGGACCTCTAGATTACTTGTTAGCTTAAAGATATGCTGTAACACTCGACGGGCAAGTTTTTATTTTTGAAAACAGTCTTGTTTGCATTTGTTTTTATATAGTTTGATAGACTGTTGTATAGAAGGTATTCTGCTTTTACAGGCTGCTTGTCAGTTAATTGGAGCCAATTTCCTTCAACATCATAATCATTTTTATTTCTTGTATTGTAGTTGTGGATATCTCTGTTTAACAATGCAGTAAGGTTACTTTTTACATACATATTTGTTTCATGCATGTATAGCGATGCTACTATTAAAATGTTTAGTTCCCTGAATTTATTTCTGCAGGACTCTCTAGTAGATAATTTTCTTATGCATCTAATAGCCTTCTTCTGTAGCTTTAGTACTCTTTGTATGTGCACATTTGCAGAATTTCCCCAGACCAGGATAACATATGAAATTTGTGAATGAATTAGCTCATAGCACATGGTAAATTTTGTGTGTTAGTCCGCTCCCGGTAGCTGAGTGGTCAGCGCGACAGACTGTCAAACCTAAGGGCCTGCCGGCACGGTAGCTCAGCGTGTTCGGTCAGAGGGTTAGCTGCCCACTGTAATAAAAAAACTGACTTAATTGATCAATAACGAACTAAAATGGATGTCTTACAACGTCCGCCCTGAGCAGATGCAACGAACAAAAGCGAACAAAATGAGATTTAAAAAAAAAGGGCCCGGGTTCGATTCCCGGCTGGGTCAAAGATTTTCTCTGCTTAGGAACTGAGTGTTGTGTTGTCCTAATCATCATCATTTCATCCTCATTAACGCACAAGTCACCGAAGTTGCGTCAAATCGAAAGACTTGCACCAGGTCTACCCGATGGGGGGCCCTCGTCACACGCCATTATTATTATTATTTTGTGTGTTTATTGCCCTTGATATATTTCTCATTAGAAATATACCTGAACTCACTTTACAACATATATTATTTATTTGCTTCCCCACTATGCAGTACCTATGCACTGTCATTCCCAGGAATTTACAAGTTTCTCCAAGCTTAGCAGTATTTTTGTCCAAGGCACATTAATATTGCCGAAGGGTTTTTTTTAATAGGGGTTTTTGTTTATGTTTATAAGAATATTATTTCCTCTGAAGTAATAATTTCCATTTTCCATATTTAGAGAATCTTGCATTTGTAAGTCATTCATTGAGACACTACTTTTAACAATTGATGTCATCTGCATACATGACACTATTTTCACCTACTATTTTGAGCATATCTACATCTACACCTACATTCTGCAAACCACTGTGATCTGCATGGCTAAGGATGTGACCCATTGCACCAGTTATTAGGGTTACTACCTGTTCCATTCAAGTACGGAGTGCAGGTAGCATGATTGTTTGAATTCCTCTGCGCATGGAGTAATTATTCTAATCTTATCCTCATGGTCTCTAAGTGGGCAATAGGAGAGAGTTATAATAGATCCCTAAGGTAATCATTTAAAGCTTGTCATTGAAACTTTGTTAACAGACTTCCTCAGGATAGTTTACATCTGTCTTCAAGAGTCTGTCAGTTCAGTTCCTTCAGTACCTCTGTGACACTGTCCCATGTATTAAACAAACCTGTGACCATTAGCGCTGCCCTTTTTATATATGTTCAGTATCCCCTCTTAGTCTTATCTTGTATGGGTCTCAAACACTTCAGCAATATTCTAGAACCAGATGCATTAGAGATTTGTAAGCAGTCTTTTTGTACACTGATTGTAATTCACCAGTATTCCACCAATAAACTGAAGTTTACCACCTGCTTTATCCACAACTGAACTTAATCATTCCATTTCATATCCCTATAAAGTGTTACTACAAGGTATTTCTATGAATTGGCTGACTCCAACAGGGCCTCATTGATTTTATAGTCATAGGATACTATGCTCTTTTGTTTTTTGAAGAGTAAAATTTTACCTTTCTGAAGAATTAAAGCAAATTGCCAATCTGCACCACATTGAAACCTTATCAAGATCTGACTGAATATTTATGCAGCTTCTTTCAGTTAGTACTTAATTATAGATAACTGCATCATCTGCAAGAAACCTAATTTTACTATTAATATTGTCTGCAAAGACATTAGTATATAAAATGAACAGCAAGAGTCCCAATGCACTTGCCTGGGGCACACCCAAAGTTATTCCTACAGCTGACAATGTATCTCCACCCAAGATGACCTGCTGTGTCCCTACGAAAAAGTCTTCAGTCCAATCACAAATTTCACTTGACATACCATATGAGTGTACTTTTGACAACAAGTTTAGGTGTGGTACTGAGCCCAATGCTTTTCAGAAATCAAGAAACACTGCATTTACCTGGTTTCCTGGATCCAAAGTTTTCAGTATGTCATGTGAGGAAAGTACAAGTTGGGTTTCATATGACTGATTTTCAGAAATCTGTGCTGGTTGGCACTGAGGAGGACATTCTGTTCAAGATAGCTCATTATGTTTGAGCTCAGAGTATGTTCTAATGTTCTACAGCAAATCAGTATCAAGGCTATTGGATGGTAATTTTGTAGATGACTTCTACTACCCTTCCTGTAGATGGGTGAGCTATGCCTTTTTCCAAGAACTCATCACAGTTTCTCTGTTTGAGGAATCTATGATAGATTATAGTTAGAAGACGGGCTAACTAAGCCACTAATTCAGTATAGAATCTGACAGGAATTCCATTGGGGCCAGGAGCTTTGCTCAATTTTAATGATTTCAACTGTTTCTTGACATCACTGATACTAATACTTATTTCAGTCAACTTTTCAGTGGTACATGGATTAAATTGGGGCAGTTCTCCTGGGTTTTTCTTTCTAAAGGAACGTTTGAAAATGGAGGTAAGCATTTGCATTGCTACCCTCAATTTCAGTTACTGTTTCATTCATTAGGGACTGGACATTAACTCTGGTGCCACTAATGGCCTTTACATATGACAAGAATATCTTTTTGTTCTGTGAAAGATCACTTGACGATATTCTGCTCCAGTAGTCACTGAAGGCATCACAAATTGACAGCCAAAAGCGTTTTATTCAGCATCTCTCTATCTATAGCCCTATACTTTATTTTACACCTAATATGCAGTACTCTCTGTTTCTTTAGCAGTTTATTTACAGTAACTGTAGACCATGGAGGATCCCTCCCATTATGAACTGTTCTACTGGGTACACATCTAACCTGTGCATGGTCAACTATTCTTTTAAACTTGAGCCAGAGTTACCTTACATGCTCCTGACCTGTGCTGAAAGTTTCAAGTTCCTCATTGAGATATGACACTACTGATTTTTTTATCTAGTTTACTGAACATACATATCTCTCTGCTTGTTTTAGTTGTCCTTTGTACTTTGGTAATCATTGTTGCCACAACCGCATCATGACCACTGCTACCAGGTTCGATGTGGCTGTCCTCATTTACATATAACATTAAAAGTAATGGGCCAAGAACTGAGCCTTGAGGAACTTTGTATTTAACAAATACAGAATTTGAAGATATATTTTCAGTAGTATTGTTCATATTTTGTGTTATTTCTATACACTTTTCTCTATTTTCCATTAATGATTTTATATTGGGCTACTTTCCCCCTTATACCATAACAATTGAGTTTTTCTATTGACATCTTCTGGCATACACAACTAAAGACCATTGAAAAGACAAGAAACATACTACAAACCTTCTTTCGTTGGTATGGTGCCTTAGTGACACATGTTATAAATCCAGCTGTTGCTGCTTTGGTGGATCTGTCCTTCCTAAACACAAGAATTGAATTTTTCTATAAAATTTACTATTCTGTCTTTAATTTCACTTTTAATTATTTTATATAAGACAGGTGCAATAGTTATTTGTCAGTAATTTCCAAAATCTTCCTTGCTGCCTCCTTTGAAACTAGGGATCTTATTTAAACGTGTTAGGAACATTCCTTCTTCCATTGCTAAGTTTATGAGATAAGTCACAGGCTTTACCACCCACTGCAGGCAGCATTAAATCAGTCACCTTTAGGATCCTACAATACCACAGTGAAGCAGCAGCAGGAACTAAACTGTTGTACATGATGAAGCTGTGTATGTGGCAGCTGTGTGAACTAAGCACACTGTTACCACTTAAACCATGTTAGCAATGGACTTTTAATTAGGTAACAGCCATTTCTGTATGATGCTGTCTCGATGAAATGAGACTGCAACACCAGGGATAGGAGGACTTGCATAGAGCATCTGATGAAACGCATCCTTACAATTAGTAGTGGACATTAATATAGGGTGTACCCACTATTCACCTATATAATGTACAGAACTCTGCTGGAGACACTTTCAATGAGGAGTGTGAATGTCTGGAGCAATTTAGACCATTCTTCCTCAATAGCTGAAACCAATGGAGATAGTGGTGTTGAATGCTGGGGTCTAGAGTGAACTTAATGTGATAACTCATGTGTGCCACTGGGTTAAGGTTGGGACTCTTGTCAGGCTATTGCATTTAAGAAGTGTTAAAGTTCACAGGTCATTGCTTCATTGCAGCTGATTTAGGACAGGGATACAAACAATCACTATCTCTGAACTGCTGTTGTATTACACAAAGCACACAGTGCTGTGAAATGTGTTCATATGCTTTTACATTTAGCATTTTCATAAGTGCATTAAGAGTACCATATCCTTAACACAAAATTATCCCTGTACCGTAACACCAGCTCCTCCATATTTCACTGTTGGCACTACACATAATGGTGGGTAATGTTCTCCAGGTGCTTTCCAAACCCAAATTCTTCCATCAGATTACTACAGGATTCACCATTACAAATAACTTATTTCTAGACATCCAATGTCCAGTAGTACTGCTCTTTTCACTACCTCAAGTAATAATTAATATTTTCTGTGAGGTTATTAGTTTGTAATAGGAGCGGTGTTTGACTGTTGTCTGCTATAACTTTGTGGTGACCTCATATGGCATCATCCATGCTGATTAAAAGACCTGTGTATATTACAAAATGTAAAAATACAGTGCTATTAACTTTCCAATAACTACATAAAAGACAGGAATTATAACTAGTATGAGAATGAAGGAATTTTATTTATGTACTATCTATTCTTAAAATTGTGTTAACATCATGTATTTTTTTCTGGAGCATATGTTTCTGTCTGTGTTCCAACAAAAACCCATGAAGATGTTTAAAATTTAGAAAAGTCCAGTTAACCCCACAATCTCTTCCAGCTGATTCACCATCTGTAATGACCAATTGTCATGGGGGACTGGAATTTGATAGCAAGAAAAAGAGGAGAAGGAACAGCAGTAGATGAATGTTGGGGAGTGAGTACCAGGCCACCAGAATTGTGAAGACTAGTGCAGGGTTGGCTCAAGTGACTGTAGTAAAGAAAGGAAGCGAAGGAGAAGTAGTAGGTGAATATGGACTGGGGGAGGGGGGGGGGGGGGGGAGGAATAAAAGAGAAAGCTGCCTGGTAGAGTTCTGCACAGAACATAGCTTAATCATCATTAACACTTGGTTTAAGAATCATGAAAGAAGGTTGTATATGTGTAAGAGACCTGGAGACATCAAAAGGTTTCACATTGACTATATAATGGTAAGACAGAGATTTAGGAACTAGGTTTTAAATTGCAAGACATTTCCAGAGGCAGATGCAGACTCTGACCACAATTTATTGGTTATGGAATGTAGATTAAAACTGAAGCAACTGCAATACGGTAGGAATTTAAGGAGATGGGACCTGTATAAACTGAAAGAAATAGAGTTTTTAGAGAGTTTCAGAGGGAGTATTAGGGAATTATTGACAAGGACAGGAATAAGGAATACAGTAGAAGAAGAAAAGGTAACTCTGAGAGATGAAACAGTGAAGGAAGCAGCGGATCAAGTAGGTAAAACGTAACACAATAAATATTGAATTTAATTGATGGAAGAGTAAATATAAAAATGCAGTAAATGAAACAGGCTAAAAGGAATACAAACATCTCAAAAATGAGATCAACAGGAAGTGCAAAACATTTAAGTGGGAGTAACTAGAGGACAAATGAAATGATGTAGAAGCATATATCACTAGGGGTAAGATAGATATCACCTACAGAAAAATTAAAGAGACCCTTGCAGAAAAGAGAATATCGAGAGCTCAAATGGTAAACTAGTCCTAAGCAAAGAAGGGAAAGGCAAAAGGTGGAAGGAGTATATAAAGGGACCATACTAAGGCGATGTACTTGAAGGCAATACTGTGGAAATGGAAGAGGATGTAGATGAAGTTGAGATGGGAGATTTGGTACTGCATGAAGAATTAGACAGAGCACTGAACGACGTAAGTAGAAACAAGGCCATGAGAGTAGACGACTTTCTGTTAGAACTGCTAGTAGCCTTGGGAGAGCCAGCCATGAACCAACTCTTCCATCTGGTGGGCAGGATGTACGAGACATACAAAATACTCTCAGACTTCAGGAAGAATATAATAATTCCAATTCCAAAGAAAGCAGGTGCTGATAGGTGTAAAAATTACCAAACTATTAGTTTAACAAGTCAAAATACTAATATGAATACCTTATAGATGAATGGAAAAACTGATAGATGCCAACTTCGCATATGATCAGTTTGGATTCTTAAAAAATGTAGGAAGACATGAGGCAATACTGACCCTATGACTTATCTTAGAAGCTAGGTTAAGGAAAGGTAAACCTATGTTTATAGCATTTGTAAACTTGGAGAAAGCTTTTGGCAGTGTTGACTGGAGTAATCTGTTGCAAATTCTGTAGGTGGCAAGGGTAAAATACAGAGAACAAAAGACTATTTATAATTTGCACAGAAACCAGAAGGTAATTGTGAGCTGAGGGGCATAAAAAGGAAGCATCAGTTGAGAAGCGAGTGAGACAGGGTTGTAGCCCATTGCTGGTATTATTCAATTTGTACATTGAATAAGCAGTAAAGGAAACCAAAGAAACATTTGGAGTATGAACTATAGGACAGGGATAAGAAATAGAAACTTTTCTGAAGACATTGTAATTCTGTCAGAGGCAGCAAAAGACTTGGAAAATCTGTTGACATGGTCTTGAAAGGAGGCTATAAAATGAACATCAAGAAAGCAAAATGAGAATAATGGAATGTAGTTGAATTAAATCAGGTGATGCTGAGGTAATTAGATTAGGAAATGACACACTTAAAGTAGTAGATGAGTTTGGCTTTTTGGGCAGCAAAATAACTAACAATGGTTGAAGTAGAGAGGATATAAATGTAGATTGGTGAAGGAAAGAAAAGTATTCCTGCAGAAGAGAAATTTAACATCAAGTATAGATTTAAGTGTCAGGAAGTCTTTCCTGGAAGTATTTGTCTGGAGTGTAGACATGTATGGATGTGAAACATGGATAATAAAAAGTTTAGACAAGAAGAGAATAGAAGCTTTTGAAATGTTATGCTACAGAATAATGCTGAAGATTGGATGGGTATATCACATAACTAATGAGGTACTGAATAAAATTGAGGAAAAGAGGAATTTGTGGCACAACCTGATTGGAAGAAGGGATCAGTTGGTAGGACACATTCTAAGGCATTAAGGGATCACAGGTTTAGTACTAGGGGGAAGAATGGAGGGCAAAAATCGTAGAGGTAGACCAAGAGATGAATATACTAACCAGATTCAGATGGATGGAGATGAAGAGGCTTGTACAGGATAGAGAAGCACAGAGAGCTGCATCAAACCAGTCTTTGGACTGAAGACACAACAACAACAACAAGAATGACCACACTATGATGGAATGTTAAACCCTCACCTTCCTTCCTTCCTTCTTTCCTTCCTTCTAATGATTCTGTTGGTGATCAGAAGTTAAAAGCTTTCTTCTTGCTTTTTTCCTCCACCAAAAAAATTTTTGTACTCCCACATCTTACTAGTTTTTCATACATCTAATGCTTCATAAAGTTTTGCCTTAAGCTTCCCAGTCTCAGTCAATGCTTTTTTTCTATTATTAAATCTTTACCTTCTTTCTTCATTGTTTGTTTCTTCAGTTTTGGCCTCTTCCTATGTAACCATTTTTTTGTGCCAGAGGAGTAGTTGCAATTTAAAGGAAACATTACTGAGAATGAAAAGGGAGGATAATGATTCATTTGCTGTACAGTGAAATATCTAAAAATATAGCGAGTGTGTTTAATAACTACACAACATATGAGTGAAAGCAGCTGTTTTTTCCCACTTTGCATCTAGAAATAATAAAAGAACACTGATGCAATGATTATTTCATGACCATTGGTGTTTGTGCCCTTACAGCAACACATCATGTTGCAACAGATAATTTAAGGATATGGAATGAAGACTTGCGGCTCTAATGTAAATGACAAACCGGGATTGATGTTGGACTCCCTAGCAATCAGAAACTGAGAATATCAAGGTTGTACGTACAATGAGGCAGGGGAGGACAGCTGAACTTCACCAAAAAAATTAAAAAATATATATTTTTCACAAAACAAACTCATCCACCCTTGTGACCAATTCCATGTAAGTTTGAACCAAGCAAGAACATTTAATGGACAATCAGTAGTAGCAAGTGTGGCCAGAGCAAATTCTCATAAAATTTCTCAATTATTTAGCCATTCACAGCTGTTGTCCTTAAAATGCCTCATTCAGCTGTGTGCTAAAAAGCTTCCACTAGTGTAGTCCCTTCAATTCATATTTTTTCTTACATAACCAACCAAAGTGACAAAATTACCAGCCTATGTGAAAAATTACTAAAAATGTGAATACAGAAAGTACTATATTTAATGCATCTGTACAATACTAGCCTTACAGCAGAATACAAATTATGTACCCCAGTGATCCAATTCCCCTCATATCCACTGACCAGTCTTTAAGGAGAACCCCAATTATGACTTGGTACCACCCAGGACTGGAGCAACTGAATCATGTTGTCCTCAAGGGTTTTGACTACATCTTGTTATGCCTGTAAATGACAAATAACCTCCCCATTAAACCACCCAACCAACCTACAGTGAAATTCTGCTGCCCACTCAACCTAAATAACATCATTGTACATCCCTGTTCTGCACCTTCACCCAACACTTTACCCCATGGCTCATATTGCTATAATAGATCAAGACAGAAGACCTGTCCCAAACATCCTCCCACTACCACCTACTCCAAGCCCGTCACAGGCACTTCCTGCCACATCAAACGCATAGTTACCTGTAAAAGCACAAATGTGATCAACCTACTTAGCTTTAACCAATGTTCAACATTTCATGTGGGCATGGCCATTACCAAACTGCCTGTCTGCATGAATGGTCACTGCCAGGAGACAGCTGGTCAACCAGTTACTGAGCAAGTAGCAAAACTTAGTGTGCTTGACTTCTCCAACTGCTTCACAGCCCCTGCCATCTGTATTATTCATGTCTACACCAGCTAATCTGAAGAGTGTAGGTAGGAAATCTCCCTACAATATATCTCCCATTCTCATATTCTCCAAGGCCTTTGTTAGTCCTTGTCCTCCATTTGCCTCTACCTATTCCCCACTCCCACTCCAGCCTCACATACCTTCTTCCTCCACCCATCCCTCCAAACACAATCCAAGTTGTATAGTTCCTTCCCCTTCTCCACCCCTCTCCTCCTCCACCTGCAGCACAGTCTCCCAATGTTGCACCTAGAAGCCCACCATACTCTCCCCACCACATCCCTGCTCACACCCACAAGCAGCATTATAGCATCTTCCCCAAAACCTACAGTGCTATACAATCTCCCTCCCTGCACCACATTTTTCTCTGTGTCCTCACTACTCACCCAAGTGGAATAGTCTTATAGCTCAATAATATCCAACAGCCTACTTTTAAATGTGCCTGTCTGCCACTGGAGGCCTCTCTATGTGGTGAGTACTAATCTATTGCTATTACTATTGCTATTTGATCCCAAGATTTTCCATTGCCCAGTAAAAAGTCAGGAGTTTCACAAGGTGTGAAAGATGTAGTACACTCAGGGGAAGAAAGGTGGCAATTGATTTCATGTAATTCACATGTATTATACCCAAATTTTAAAAGTGACCATTCTAAAAATAAAGTACCTATTTCTAAATTCTCTTCACTCTACCCCAAGTCGTACATTTTATCAGGTGCTAATGATATCCTCTCAGTACGTGTCTGCACCATTCATGAGAACATAATTCTGGTTATTGATCTAGTACATTCCAAAGAAAACTAAAAAGATCTAAAACAAAACAAAAATTTGCTATGTGACAACTTAGTCTATGCATATATGCTAAGGCTCTGTACCGAATGCTCTCAAAAATACTAAAATAAATATTGAACACCGTGGTGAAGATGAAAGCTTTGAATTTAATCAGTGGGTTTCACAGACAAAACATAAATGATCATATTGAGGGTATCTCACTTCAATTGGAAAAATTTGTTCCACTTACATTCTAAAGTCTCAGTAAAAATATTATAACACACTCAAAGGGTCATTTGATGTAAACATTCCCACAATGTTGATGGGCATTAGTGAAAATTTGGTTTTACTGTCCATACTGAAACCTAAGAATACAATTGGACATCTTACTCTTGCCTGCATTTCCTGTTACAATTAACCTAAAAAATACTGTCGCCAAAAGACTAGTTATATTTCTCTTTGTCATGACTGCCAACATGAAAGATGACGTCTTTAAGGCCAATGAAATTCAAAAAATATGACAGATTTCATTAAAGAAACTTACAGTATTCACAAGTTACAAAAATCCATTATTTTAGTTTTGGATGTACAAGCCAGTACAATTATAAATTTAATTTTATAAATCTATGTCTGCATCAAAATGATTGTAAGATCAATGGGTTGGCTGAGTGTTCATTATTTGCAACTAGCCATGAAAAAAATGAGTGTGCCATTATAGGATGGAGAGTTAAAATGGTAGCAAGAAGTGAAAGCTTACAAATACCTCTAAGAAGTCAGATATTATCTGCTTCAGATTTGTTTGTAATCTTAACATCATCAAAGTTAATTTTTATTTTATTTTGGAAGAGACTGCAGGGCCGATGTCAGACATTTTAGACCTTGTGGAATGTTTTGCATAATTTCAAACACTTTGAGAAACCAGAAATTCCCTTAACGCTAAGCCATAAGACAGATTAAAAAAGTTGGAGGCAAATAGAACAGTAATGATGTGAAACACAGTTGGAAACTTAATTTAAAGAATCAACTGATATCCCTTGTAAGATAGGAAAATATGATCCTAACTAATTATGTAGCTTGTAAATATGACAATCTGTAGTACTTTGGTATCATCATGAAGTAAATACAGCATAAACTGGTATTACCATTCAGTTTATACATCCATCAGTATCACTGATGTCATTCTTTTGGCCAGAATGAGAGGCTATTATTCTGTTTCCAGTTCTTCATTTGGTATTTTTTAACCCTGTAAAACATCAATTGGAGGAACATATCAATTATCTGAAGAGTATATGTATTCTATTCAGAAAAAAGTTGTTTTAACTTTATGTAGTGTGTTTTAAAAAATGGAATAAATCAGAAGTTTTTCAGTTTGTTGAACCACTTTGTTTCATAAATTTAATTGGTTAAATTTTCTCTCTCTCTCCCTCTCTCTCTCTCTCTCTCTTTAAGCATATACTCCATGACTTATAACATTGCCTGTTGCTATTTGATCAGTCAGAAAATGTACCAGTTGCCACCTATACCTTGTTCTTTAAACAAAGTATTATATACAAAAAAATATAATAACACTGAAAACATAAAAAGTTGAGGAAATATTTGAAGAATAGAATATTTTGTTGAATAAACACATAAAAACTTATCTAAAATTCCTCTATAGCAAGAGAAATATCATTAAGGAATAAAAACCCTCAAATTTTATTGCTCCATGTGAAACCACACACTTTGGGAATTAATTTGGAAAAATATTGTGGCAACATCTCCATTCCCTTTATGTGATGTTGAACCAGGTGTGTGGGGGTGGGAGGGGGCAATGCTTGCTGCCTCCGTACTATTCATGACAGAGCCACATGTCCCCCCTCGTGTTATTCTAAATGGTGAACATGTCAGGAAGCTCACCCATCATTGGCTGGGTATGGGTTTGGTGAGCCTGAACTGGGAAATAGTGAATGCCACCACTTTTCTATAACTATAAGCTATGGAACATGCCATACTTCAATTATGTAAGGTTATTCAGGCAAGTAAGGATCTGTCTGAGTGGACTCTTGTTTCCCTACTTGCTTGTGGGATATCCATGAAACTTTTATCAAGCCTGAATACTCCTGGCACTTTGGGTGATCCATTGAGCAAACACACAATCCCAAAAAGACTTCACAAGGCTTGTACATTCATATGTATCCTAGTCTGTTATCAGTTGATTGCACCTGGCTTCTCATTGATGGTTTTATGATATATTATTAAATACTGGGCACAAAAAAGCATTTAAATTACTTAAACTCTTTTCCATATTTATTAACACTTGGATCAACATGATGACCAATCTTAGTTCTCATATAAGGTACTGACAATTGGTAGACATATTCAGTAATATCCACATCAGACGGACAGTGGCTAAATGTTTACAGTACACATTTACATACAGAGTCTGACGGATGAAAATTCAGAAGTTGGTATCAAATTACGCAGTTTGTGGGCAAAGTAGGTTTCATAATGACTGATAATAATGTATACAAATGCATACAGTTGACAAGGAGATATTAACACCGTAGTACAAGCAGCGTTATACAGATGATTATTATGCATGAACTGAACTTTGACCAGAGAGATTTATGAAGATGTTGTTGGGGTCTTCAGTCTGAAGACTGATTTAATGCAGCCTCTCCATGCTACTGTATCCTGTGCAAGCCTCTTCATTTCTGAATAACTACTGCATCCTATGTCCTCCTGAATCTGCCTACTGTATTCGTCTCTTGGCCTCCCTCTACAGTTGTTACCCTCCACATTTTGATCCAACACTAAAGTGGTGATCCTTTGATGCCTCAGAATGTCTCTAATTAATAAATCACTTCTTTTGGTTAAGTTGTGCCACAAATTTCTTGCCTCCCCAATTTTACTCAGTACCTCCTCATTAGTTACATGATCTACCCATTTAATCTTCAGCATTCTTCTGTAGCACCACATTTCAGAAGCTTCTATTCTTTTCTTAACTGGTTATCATCCATGTTTCATTTCCATACATGGCTACACTCCAGACAAATACTTTCAGAAAAGACTTCCTAACACCACTGCTTCCCTTTCATGCCCCTCAACTGTTATAACTGCTGTCTGGTTTCTGTACAAGTTGTAAATAACCTTTTTATCCCTGTATTTTATACCTGCTGCCATCAAAATTTGAAAGAGAGTATTCCAGTCAGCATTGTCATAAGCCTTATCCAAGTCTACAAATGCCATAAATGTATTAATATCAAGAGCTCAGATGGAAAATCAATCCTAAGCAAAGAAGGGAAAGCTGAAGGGTGGAAGGCATACATAGGGGCGCTACACAAAGGAAATGTTCTGGAAGGCAATGTTATACATAGAAAGGGAAGTAGACATAGATGAAGAGGAGATGGAAGATATCATACTATGAGAAGAATTTGACAGGAATTTGAAAGATCTAAGTTGAAACAAGGCCCCGGGTGTAGACGATATTCCATCAGAACTGCTGACAGTCTTGGGAGAACAGGCTGTGACAAAACTCTTACATCTGGGATGCGAGATGTATGAGACAGGCAGAATACCCCCATCAAGAAAAATGTAATAATTCCAAGGAAAGCAGGTGCTGATGGTGTGAAAATTACTGAACTATCTGTTTAACAAGTCATGGTTGTAAAATACTAGCATGAATTCTTTACAGAAGAATGGAAAAACTGATAGAAGCTGACCTCAGGACAGATCAGTTTCGATTATGGAGAAGTGTAGGAACACATGAGGCAATACTGAGTCCACAACTTATCTTAGAAGCTAGGTTAAGGAAAGCAGGAACTACATACCAATTCCTTAGTTCTGTCCTTTGAACAAGAACCACACACTCGCCATTTGCACTTTTTGCAAATATAACTTGTCTTATTCCTACACTTCTTCATTTGACATTGTTGCCTCATTTTATTTCCTTACACAGAGTCAAGAATATCATAAAATACATGAACTGGCCATCTACAAGTATCAGCTTGAGCAGTGTATTTTCTTGAAATTTTATCCACCACACCAGCACCATATTTTGTATTGTAGTAGAAATCTATTGTCTCTGGAGTAAGAGTAGCACTGGAATGTTTGAAGAGATCTGAGTCATAAAGATTAGCCTTCATTGCCTTCACAGCATTAGGTGTTTCTCTTCTTGATCATTTAATTGTTCAAACAATGATAGTACCATTAGTTCTCAACTTCTAGTCCAGTTACACTGTTGCAAAATAATTGTCCATGGTCTCATTTTGGCCCTTCTTTAGAAATGGCTCATTACTATACTTTCAAGAAGAGTCTGGCCATGTGATCTGTGGTGGTCTTTTGCCAAATAAGGGAACCCATTGCACAGAAACTTTGAGTCAATGTTGATGCGAAGCCAACACTTGATACCAAATTTATCTGATTTGTTTGGCATAAATTGTAAGAACAGACACCTTGTTTTGCTTGGAAAAAGCTGTCCATTAGCAGTTAGATTTTCACCTGGAGTATTGGTCAAATGTCAGTTTTCAATGAATTTGTTGCGAACTTTTGATGCTAAAGTGAATTGATCTGTCTTCAAACTGTCTGATCTAGGGTTTCTAACGTCAAAGTGCAAAACTCTTAAAATTTCTCAAAAGTAGTTTCTCCCCATATCATCACTGAAGATAGGTGCCCCACTTTTTAGACTACAGTTCCTCAAATTCAGTACTATTGGCTCTAAGGACACCATGGACATACAATAAAGCAATAAAAGCCTTCAGTTTCTCCAAACTTACATTCTACAATTCATTTACTACAACACATTTTGCCTCTGTTTCTGTACAGTGTTTTGTGTCTTTCAGTATTGATTCATCAATAAACAGACATCACACACTCACCACACTGGCATCAGAAATACACCACTTTGAATATGGTGTAGGCCCTGGATTTTCTCTTACAATGTTATGACTTGCCAGTCTGCCAGACGTGGTCTTTGCAAACTCTGCTACAGTCTGCTCCGTGATCCATCAGTACCCAGAAACATATTACATGGTCCTGGGAGGCATGTGTTGATCTGTCCCTTCGAGTAAGTTCTGTTACATGATACATTTTCTGCTGCTAGTAAAACAATAGAAAACTTCAAATTAGAATGGTCTGCTCAGAGTAATTGTCATCTAAATCCTGAATTTTAAATGAAAGTTGAGTTTTGACATGTAAATAATGCATTTCATAATTATTACTAACCTGGCTGAGCAACTACGTTTTCAGCATAATCTGTTTGTTTGTTGACAGTAATCTTTGTCCACATCTGCTCTTAGATTTTCTGCTTCTAGGTCACATTCTGCTTCAGACTTATCATCTGGAATATCATGTAAGAGAGTGAACAATTCTGCTTTGGTAAGTGACACAGATATGCGAGCCATGATTACTATGTTGCTACAAGCTAACAAATGACAATATGACTGGAGACGCAGAAACAATAATGGATTTAAGTAAATTAAAAGAGTTTCATTATTGTGCATATTATTGCCATTCAGAGTGATTGCCAACAGGTCAATTTGAACCAGAGGAAGAAGGACATGTTATAAGACATTTTATTACAATAATCAATACAGTGGTCAAAATCACCATTTTCGCAATGCTAGGTATACTTGTTAACAACGTCCTAATATTTTTTTTAAAAAAAAATATTTTTAATATGGGTGATTCTGTCCTTCAAACTGGAAAAGTCACTAAGGCCAATGGTATACAACAAAAACTGCAGTCAAAATAATGTTTTAAAAACATGTTGCAGTCATTTTGACCGTTCTGATGGTTCTACTGTTAACAATCTGAATAATTTCTTTTATCTTGTCATACATTTCTTTAATCCCTTTGTCATCTGCAGAGCTAGTTGGAATATGAACTTGTAATATAGTGGTTGGTGTGGACTTCGTATCTATCTTGGCTATAATAATGAGTTCACTGTGCTCTTCATAGTAGCTTACCCGCATTCCTATTTTCTTATTCATTATCAATCCTACTTCTATGTTACCTCTATTTTATTTTTTATTTATAACCCTGTATTCACCTGATCTGTAGTCCTGCTCCTCCTGCCACTGAATTTCACTAATGCCACTACATCTAATGTCATCTGACCCTTTTCACTTTTTAAATTTTCTTACCTACCTCTCCAATTAAGCAATCTAATATTTCACACTCCAGTCTGTAGAATGCCAGTTTTGTTTCCCTTATGACAATGTTCTCCTGAGATCTGAGTGGAGCACTATTTTACCTCTGGAATATTTTACCTAGGAGGATGCCATTATCATTTATCCATACAGTAGAGCTACATGCCCTCGGAAAAAATTATGGCTGCACTTTCCCCTTGCTATTAGCCATTCACAGTACCAGCACAGCAAAATTCTTTTAGTTGGTGCTACAAGGCCAGATCAGCTAATCACCCAGACTGTTGCCCTTGCAATTACTTAAAAGGCTGCTGCC
Source organism: Schistocerca gregaria (assembly GCF_023897955.1). Taxonomy (NCBI): domain Eukaryota; kingdom Metazoa; phylum Arthropoda; class Insecta; order Orthoptera; family Acrididae; genus Schistocerca; species Schistocerca gregaria. The sequence goes on along the minus strand of NC_064923.1, from coordinate 222,005,975 downwards.
CCTCTTCAGGAACCACATGTTTGTGTGGCTTCTCAACAGATACCCCTATGTTGAGATTGCACCTATGCTACGGCTATCTATATCACTGAGACACGCAAACCACACCACCAATGGCAAGGTCCATATTTCATGGGAGTGAAGATATGACATACAAAACGTAAGTTATGAAATATTATGGAGCTTTTTTTGTGGCCTACACTGGGAATTCCCTGTCTACAAGTACACTTGCCTTATTTGAAATTATGACAAATTATGCAAATTCTTAATTAGTGTTTTATTAATTAATTATGGGTGTCATTCAGTCCAGAAAAACCGGAGCAACGGAAGTAACAAGTTAAACTTGGGAACTAAGCAGCTATAATGGCACAAATGTCAACAATTCTCTGTTAAGTTAATTCACTTTTAGGAAAATAAAAATATGTTATTGCAATGTCTGGAATGTGGTCTTCCTACAGATATGTGTCAGTGTTTCCAAAATTGCCAATTAGCACAGTCAAAATTCATCATTATGTACTGTAGTAATTAATTTTAATTAATGTAGTTTCTAGAAAAATTAAATATGTTGTTCTAATCAGTAGACTGACAATTAACACCTGAATAATGAAGTTGTGTGGTGTATGGTCTAAATAACTTTTTTATTGATTTGGGCACATACAAAGATATCTGCATAAAGAATGTCATCAGCACGTTTTGCCCTTTGAATCCTGTCGTCAATGTGTGATAGCCAGTGTCTTTTAGTAGTGTACTACCTTTATGTACACTCAGTTTGTAGCTATGGCTTTCTTTTCTGGGGATCAAATGCATAAAATATGAACACAGTTTTCAAATTGCCAAAAAGGGTCATAACAACAACAACAACAATAATAATAATAATAATAATAATAATAATAATAATAATACAATAATAATAATAATACTCACTAATAAAAAGAAGAAATTAACACAACTAATCGAAATAGCCATACCCAATACAACAAATATACAAAAGAAAACAGGAAAAAAAATTGAAAAATACATCCAACTGGCTGAGGAAGTCAAGGATATGTGGTATCAAGATAAAGTTGACATTATACCAATTACACTATCAACTACAGGAGTCATACCACACAATATCCACCAGTACATCAATGCAATACAGCTACATCCAAACTTATATATACAACTTCAGGAATCCGTAATTATTGATACATGTTCAATTACCCGAAAGTTCCTAAATGCAATATAACATATACCGTACAGTTAAAAGGAAGTCACGCTTGATCAAGGTCCAAGTCACTTTCTACTTTTGACCAGACATAACGTCTGAGATAAGAAAGAAATAATAATAATAAAGATATTAGCAGAGTTCATTCTAAAGATCTATTCAAAAGACTGGGGATTTTAATTGCACCATCTGAATACATTTACCAAACAGCTGTCCACATCAAAATTAACATTGATAATTACTTCCAAAAAAGGTCTGTCCACGACCATGGAACAAGATCTGGATTGAACTTAGTTTTACCAAGAAAGAATAAATATAAAATTTAAAATAGCATTTTCTACCAAGGAATGAAACTGCAGAATAAATTACCAAAGGAGATTAAAGAACATGCTTAAACAAAATTGTTTAAAAAGGAAGTTAAAAGTACCTGTTAACCCAAACATTCACACACTGTAGGATTACTTAGACAACACAGAGCTGGGGCTTGGTAAAAAAAGAACCAAAAATAATAATGATGATGATGAAACATCTAACACTCCACACAACACTTTCACAATATATTTTTTCTTTCTTTTTTTTCTTTTTCTGGAAGAACTTACTCCCAAATCTATCCAGTATATCTACCTCATCCTCTTTCTGAGTCAACATCTTAGTCAATAGACACCAATGCTAACTCAGTTTTTCAGGTTCAGGTTGTGTTGCGCAAAATGATCCTGATAGCAACTGACAGTGTGTGGGGTGTCATGAAACAATGAGTGTATACTGTGTGAGAAATGAATGATAAGTGTAGTATTAGCCTTTTATCATATTTAAATAACTTATATGTAAAACAGTTTTTGCCCTAGGGTAAATCAAATGGGGTGTTTTAACCAGAGTGGTCTTGTATTTGGGAGAGTGGAGATTCCAGTCTTCATCCAGCCATCCTAATTTAGGTTTTCCATAGTTGCCCTAAATTATTTCAAGCAAATGCAGGATGGTTCCTACTACAGGGCTGTCCCATCTTTGTCATTCTAGACCTTAAGGCATGTAAATATCTGTATGTGTGAATTACTTTATTTTTGACAACATTATGAAAAGGATTGATAACTAGATTTAAATGGAAATTAAGAAAGAGAAGAAAAAATACATATTTATTAGTCAAGAGTGCAATAAGAGATCATAGAAAGATTCCAGCTTGCTGTCCTTCAACCTGATACATCTCTCAAGCACCAGAACAGACCACATCCTGTGGTGAACAAAATTTTCATTGTTGTTAAATGTGTCAAAGATACGTTTGAGAAATTGTTTCCTTTCTACATAAATAAAGTTATAAGTCAAATACAATCAATCAAAAAGCTGTATAATAGTGTGCTCTTGTTAGTCAAGACAATGACGGCTTCACATGTGAGCAAGTTATTAAATGCCAAATCACTTGGAGAGTACACATCATGTTAAATTGCTGCACGGCTGTTGTAACCTGATGTTATGCCATAGAAGTGGATACTAAAGAACTATAGTGGGAATGGGACTATGAAGCAGTTACTGAAGTAAAGAAAGTTTTGAAATGACTAAATGGTAAGCTTGAGAAAACACCACCCTTTATGCTGACTTTCCACTTACTGAAGTTGCCTGACTGCATTGCAGCAGGCTTTAACTGCCGTAGTTAGACATTAAACACCTTACCGCATGTGCTGTTTTAAGTTCCAAGCTTGATCATGCCACGTTGGTATGCAAAACCCAGGCTACATATGGAGGACGTTTAGCTGACCATCAGGTACTCACTGAACTGTCCTTGCCAAGTATGTTAGTTGCTCCCAAAACCATTCAATTTGGAGCAAAGTGTTCTATATTCTAGTAAGTAAAAAATCAGGGAGATAAAGACAACTCAATAGATCTCCTGTTCTGAGATAAAGAAGGCTTTTAATGTTATACAGCCACACACTTTTGAGAAATTATTCACATCAGCATTGAAATAGCCTGTACCAAAGACTGGACAGACACTGACAGAATTTAAGCAATACACAATGGCCTGCAGTTGTAAATGCATCTGCAAACCCATGTCACTGGTTAAACCAAACAGTTTGCCTACAGCTGACACAATGGTGGCAGCAGTTCCTTCTAAAAAAATGCAGAAAGATCAGTTGCATGCAACCTTAGTCTTATGTGATGGACCAGATGATGACCAAACCATTGACAGTAAGGATATTGATGACTACCTGAGGGAATCGCCAAGTCCCTCAGGTTAACCCCTCTCCATTTAGAAATGACAGGGGAGAATGACAGAGGCAGACCTTAACACCACGATGGCTCCCATACTATAGTGAAACATCAGTGGGCTCAGGACACATATGGAGCAGCTGAAACACCTAGTGCAGGGTAGCTGTGTGGGTAAATAACACATATCATGCATCCACTAAATCCTTGGTTACTGACCTTCAAACAGCTGTAGAGGAATGCTGTGTACGACAAAGGATTGTTGTGTGTTCCCTTTAGTTACCACCAAAAGAGAAATTATATTATGACCTTATCGCACAACTCCCCTGATTGTTGTCCTATTGGAATAGTCCAGTGTACATAATGTTTTATAAGGTTCATTCTCTGCCTGCCCCAGAGTTCTAGTTATAGAGATGTAGTGATGCAGGATTAAGCCAGGGCTTGTTGTCGAAATCTAGGTGCTTGTCGCCACCACAGGCTCAGCACTTACGCCATACAACTTCTGTGTAACTATACAGTATTTGACAGGCTGCATATGTGACCTCAGCCACAACAAGACCAGCCTCACCGTGTATTAAGCTGGACATCCAGAGACACTGAAGCTGTTGACACATCTGGGCTTCGAAATGGCATGTGCTGTGTACTGTCTTCCATCGTGAGGCTACCAATTTTCTTCCTGCTGCAGACTGCCATCAGCAAGGGTTGAACCAACAACCTCCTGGTCACCAAGCTACCTGCACATGAGAGCAGCAATCACTTGCCTCAGCTGGATGGAATGTAGCCCCCCCCCCCCCCCCTTCCCTCCCAGCAGCAGCATAGCACAACATACAGGTGACAGGAAGTGGTGTCATGAGGCTGGCGACAGCTTCTACAAACATAGTTCCAAGGCCTTGCATGGTTACTATACCTCAGTAGGGCTGTGTCTTTTTGCAGCCACCTTCACCTCCAGTCGACTCCTGTAGCCCTTGCCAATACTTGTTCCCACAATAGCCCGATGGTAGAATTAACACCACCTTGATCAACAGAAGAACAGCTCTTCCACCTGTACACGGTGGTCATTCCCTCCTCCCACCCCCCAACAGTCCCATGGGTACATGTGACTGTCTATTTTGCTGCACCGCTACAGAGAGTTTCATGATGTCTCATGTACTGAGTATCTTCAACAAGGGCAATCCCATGTATTTCAGCACAGTTACAGGGTCGTCCTTATCCACAAACCTTTCTTTTTTTTCTCCAGAACTCGCAGAATCTGCTCGTTGCAATGTATCTGATGACCTTCATCCTAGTGATGGCTTCCAACTCTAGCTGCATCTACCAGATGGAACCCACTAATATGGATGATCGGCAGAGCAGACTGGACATTGTATATCCAGCTGGCTGTTTGTGAACCTCGAGACAACATTGAGGAATTGGTGGACATCACGAGAGTGATCTTACCATGCCACTGACTTATCCATCCCAAATTCCTCAGGTCATCTTCGAAGACAGTCTGTACCTTTGTAGAATGATGTATGCCACGTATCTATCAGGATCAGGTGTGTTGCTTTGCGATGGTTTAAATACCAGCCAACAGCAGAGAAACCTCACAGCCTCTCGAGTCGTGACAGCCAAAGCTCAACAGTCATAGAGAGCAACAAAAAGCGTTGTTCCTAGCCTTTATCGACAGCTCCACCAGTTCTACAAAAGTATGGAAATCCGGAACTGAATTAGGGACGTCTGCAAGCAAAACCCAGACACATCGTACAGACTATGGCAGAAAATTTTATGAAAGCTACTGCTATTGCCTCAGAAGATCCAGCATACCATAGCTACCAAGCAACTGGAGAGAGTGGAAGGCTGGACTTCAAATATAACAATTCTGAGTCATACAACAGCCCCTTCTCCATGCAGGAGCTGGGTTCAGCCTGTCTGAAACTCATTATATTACACCCAGACACGACCAAATCAAATACAGTACGCTGCAACCTTGAAAACGGAAAGAAAATTCACTTAAAATGTTCCTGTTCGATATGGCAGAAGGACTGACGTCCCAGTTCATGGGGAGAGACAATTTTGATACTTCTTCTCACATCAGGTAAGGATCGATCGTGCCCCAGTAAGTAATTACGGTAGCGTCACCTTAAAACGTCGTGTAGGAAGTACTTAGGAGCGAGTAGATAACCGTCGTTAGATCCGAATATTGGAGGCCAAGCAGCCCTTTAGCCTCTCTCAGTGTAGATTCTTGGGACGTGACCCACTGTCGACAACCTGACCCTAATAGAGACTGGTATCCAGTAGGCTTTCCTAGGTAGACAACACTGATAGGCATATTTTTTGACATAAATAAGGTGTACGACACAACCTGGAGGCATAACGTTCTAGTACTGCTCATCCTTTTTATCAGAACACTTTTTTTACATACCAAGGTGGTGAAGTTCTCTCTGACAGATTTGAGAAGGAAAATAGTTTTCCCAGGAAAGCGTTTTAAGTGTTACCCCCTTTACCATAGCCATAAACAGTTAAACGTACACAGCAAGAATTCCTGTACAATGCTCGTTATTTGTGGACGATTTTGCAGTTTTTTGTTCCTACAAATCCACAATAGCAACTCATCAGTCACAACTCACAGCCAAGAGGTTAGAGGGCTGAAGTGCAAAGATAGGTTTTTAATTTTGAGCAAAGAAGTGAGTGTGTGTTAATTTTAAGCGATCTCGTCGTATTTTTAATTTACCCAACAGGCATATGAGGGATACCATTCTACATTTTGAAGATGCAGCGAGGTTTCTGAGCCTCTTTTTTTTATTATTCAAAATTGTCGTGTTTAATACACCTGAAAGGTCTGAAGGCAATGACGGTGAAGGCACTGAATAACTTAAAAGTACCTTATTCACAGGCCCTGGAGAGCAAACGTGACGTGTCTGTTACACTTTTATAAGGCTTTCATGACATCCCTGCTAGACTACGGATAAACGAGACCTACTCACCTGAAGACCTTGTTGCTGTCCACCAATATGTGTCACGCAGGACATGCTTGCTTACACGATCAGTCACATACCGACTCTGTGTTGAAGCTGGGGAACCAACACTCACCATACGGCAGCTATTTTTCATGGTGAGTCGTTTTGGTCTGATTTAATAAGGGAGACAAATTAACGGTGTTTTGATAAAACGATCTTCCCTGGCTGTAAAATACTTTTATTGAAAGTCACGACCGGTTTCGCCTCAATTGTAGACGCTTCGTTAGGTGAATAAAAAAAATATAAAAAAATATTACAAAAAGTTTTTAACAATGATGAGAAGAACAAAGAGTTACAGAAAAATAGTAATATACAGCAATACCTGAAGTGAATCTTGCTATACTTGCTATATGACTATTTTTCAATAGCTCTTTATTTTTCAGATCATTGTTAAGAATCCTTTGTAAAATTTTTCTTTATAATTTTTGTAGAGATCACACTAGCCAACAGTGAGAATGTAATTGGGATGAAAGAAATGTTTGTTAACCATATCGATCACACTGATAAAAACGACGATGAAAAACTGAAATCAGCTCTCGTTTCCAAGTTAAAGGTGGAGCGTGCATTTAATTATACTGACGCATTATTAGCGTTCAATGTCAATCCCTTCCCATAGAGCCCTCGAAATCCCGCTGATGGTAGACAGAGTGATGAAGTTTCAGGCACAAGTAGCTGTGTATACAGGTTGTTTATAAATGAATATCGGGGTTTTAACGCTTTATAATATTTATTACAGTAAACTTACAGTTATAAATGATATGTCAAATGAAAGAGCAACTCAAACAGTTTTACCAAGAACCTTATAAATGTTCAATGTGAGCACTGGCATAGCGAAGTAGGCGATTGGTTGAACTTCACTGCACCCAAGCGCTGGATAGGCCGCAAGGGGCCCAATGACAGGGCTTGCTTTGCATGACCTCCACGTTCACCCGACCTAACGCTGTGCGACTTTTTCCTTTGGGGATTCATCAAGGATCGTGTTTACGTGCCTCCGCCACCAGCAGACCTCCCTGAATTAAGAAATCGGATTGAAGCAGCTGTTGCTACTATCACTGAAGACACACTTATCAACGTTTGTGAAGAACTCGGCAATAGACTTCATGCGTGCCATGTGACAAATGGTGCCCACATTGAACATTTATAAGGTTCTTGGTAAAACTGTTTGAGTTGCTCTTTCATTTGACATATCATTTATAACTGTAAGTTTAACACAATAAACATTATAAAGCGTTAAAACACCGATATTCATTTATAAACACCCCATATTTTGTCGCTATCTTTAGAGTGGGTTTGTAGCAACAAGGAAAAGGGGAAGAGGAAGGGAGGAGTGGTACATGTTCCATTTAAGCGTAGTTTCATTCTATTAAAAGCTGTTTCTGTTGGTGTGCTGGAAGGACGAGTTACCAAAGTGTAGTAAGTGCATGTGGTCATGTAATTTATGCGACTCAGTACACTTTGCAAATGCGTAAACAGTGTTGATGAATAAGGAATATATACAAATTGTACTTTAACTGTGAACTCAGGGACAAGGAAAAGCCCAGGATTCCTCATATATGTTTTATATCTCGTGTCTCGAATCTTCATTCGTGGTTGAATCATAAATGACCTCCTCCCATGGGCTTTGATATACCTATGATCCGCCGAGAACCATCAAACCATGTGAAGAGCGAGAACCATCAAACCATGTGAATGGTTGCTGCTGATGTTTGAGAACTCCATTAACACCCGCGCCTCATGGACACGAACTGCCTGTTCCTGTCACACCTGATTGTGATAGTGATGACTCCCGAGGGCAGCAGTGAACTAGTGCTGCACCATTATCTTCAAACCTCAGTTGTTCGAAAGATCCTGATTTTGTGCAACAATAAGTGTACAGAAATTCACAAAATAACGCAGCGTGAACATAATTGAGAAATCTGGAATTGCCGAAAGGTAAAACTGAACAGTTGGCGTCAAGACACCAACAGTGGCATTGTCTTGATAAGAACGTAAATGTGACTGCGTTCCGAAACGGCCATATGCCATTCCTTCAATTTTTAGAAAATGAAAAGAACTTGGTATCTTGTAGTGATGTACAGGGTTTAGTGACAGCTATGGGCATTGACTATAACAGTGGTCTACATCTACATCTACATTTACATTTATACTCCGCAAGCCACCCAACGGTGTGTGGCGGAGGGCACTTTACGTGCCACTGTCATTGCCTCCCTTTCCTGTTCCAGTCGCGAATGGTTCGCGGGAAGAACGACTGTCTGAAAGCCTCCGTGCGCGCTCTAACCTCCTCTAGATTCGTGATCTCCTTTTGAGGTATAAGTAGGGGGAAGAAATATATTCGATACCTCATCCAGAAACGCACCCTCTCGAAACCTGGCGAGCAAGCTACACCGTGATGCAGAGCGTCTCTCTTGCAGAGTCTGCCACTTGAGTTTGCTCAACATCTCCGTAACGCTATCAAAATAACCCTATGACGAAACGCGCCGCTCTTCTTTGGGTCTTCTCTATCACCTCCGTCAACCCGATCTGGTACGGATCCCACACTGATGAGCAATACTCAAGTATAGGTCGAATGAGTGTTTTGTAAGCCACCTCCTTTGTTGATGGACTACATTTTCTAAGGACTCTCCCAATGAATCTCAACCTGGTACCCGCCTTGCCAACAATTAATTTTATATGATCATTCCACTTCAAAGCGTTCCGCACGCATACTCTCAGATATTTTACAGAAGTAACTGCTACCAGTGTTTGTTCCGCTATCATATAATCATACAATAAAGGATCCTTCTTTCTATGAATTCGCAATACATTACATTTGTCTATGTTAAGGGTCAGTTGCCACTCCCTGCACCAAATGCCTATCCGCTGCAGATCTTCCTGCATTTCGCTACAATTTTCTAATGCTGCAACTTCTCTGTATACTACAGCATCATCCGCGAAAAGCCGCATGGAACTTCCGACACTATCTACTAGGCCATTTATATATATTGTGGAAAGCAATCGTCTCATAACACTCCCCTGTGGCACGACAGAGGTTACTTTAACGTCTGTAGACGTCTCTCCATTGATAACAACATGCTGTGTTCAGTTTGCTAAAAACTCTTCAATCCAGCCACACAGCTGGTCTGATATTCCGTAGGCTCTTACTTTGTTCATCAGGCGACAGTGCGGAACTGTATCGAACGCCTTCCGAAGTCAAGGAAAATAGCATCTACCTGAGAGCCTGAATCTAATATTTTCTGGGTCTAATGAACAAATAAAGCGAGTTGGGTCTCACACGATCCATGCTGATTCCTACAGAGTAGATTCCGGGTTTCCAAAAACGACATGATACTCGTGCAAAAAACATGTTCTAAAATCCTACAACAGATCGACGTCAGAGATATAGGTCTATAGTTTTGCGCATCTGCTCGACGACCCTTCTTGAAGACTGGGACTACCTGTGCTCTTTTCCAATCATTTGGAACCTCCCGTTCCTCTAGAGACTTGCGGTAAACGACTGTTAGAAGGGGGCAAGTTCTTTCGCGTATTCTGTGTAGAATCGAATTAGTATCCCGTCAGGTCCAGTGGACTTTCCTCTGTTGAGTGATTCCAGTTGCTGTTCTATTCCTTGGACACTTATTTCGACGTCAGCCATTTTTTCGTTTGTGCGAGGATTTAGAGAAGGAACTGCAGTGCGGTCTTCCTCTATGAAACAGCTTTAGAAAAAGGTGTTTAGTATTTCAGCTTTGCGCGTGTCATCCTCTGTTTCAATGCTATCATCATCCCGGAGTGTCTGGATATGTTGTTTCGAGCCACTTACTGATTTAACGTAAGACTAGAACTTCCTAGGATTTTCTGTCAAGTCGGTACATAGAATTTTACTTTCGAATTCACTGAATGCTTCACGCATAGCCCTCCTTACGCTAACTTTGACATCGTTTAGCTTCTGTTTGTCTGAGAGGTTTTGGCTGCGTTTTAACTTGGAGTGAAGCTCTCTTTGCTTTCGCAGTAGTTTCCTAACTTTGTTGTTGTACCACGGTGGGTTTTTCCCGTCCTTCACAGTTTTACTCGGCACGTACCTGTCTAAAACGCATTTTACGATTGCCTTGAACTTTTTCCATAAAGTCAGTGGAGGTTGTTCATCGACTCCTCCGAAATACGTCTCAGTTGTTACACGGGTAGCGGAGGCTGTGTGGCGTGGACTGGGCGGTTTTTTTTTAGGTTAGAAGGCCTCGGGAAAGTACGGGCTGGGCTGCAATCTTAAAGGGTACATGGCAGATAACAGGACGTGCTTGGATCAAGGAACAGTCGGAATTGTAGTTGTAAATTGTTGTAGTTGTGTTGGGAAAGTCCCTGAGCTTCGTGCTAATAGAAAGCACAGAAGCTGAGATCGTTGTAGGTACAGAAAGCTGGCTAAAGCCTGAAATAAGTTCTGCAGAAATTTTTACTAAGTCTCAGACGGTGTTCTGGAAAGACAGATTAGGCAGAATTGGTGGTGGAGTGTTTGTGCCTGTCAGTAGTGGTTTATCTTGTAGTGAAGTCGAAGTAGATACTCCGTGCGAATTGGTATGGGTGGAGGTTTTACTTAACAGCCGAACTAAGTTAATAATTTGCTCCTTCTACCGACCCTCAGATTTCGATGATATAGTTGCTGAACAGTTACGAGAAAATGTGAGTCTCGTAACAAATAAATACCTCGCTCATACGGTTATAGTTGGTGGGGACTTCAACCTTCCCTCGATGTGTTGGCAAAAATACTCGTTTAAAACCGTTGGTAGGCAGAAAACATCTTCCGAGATTGTCCTAAATGCTTTCTCCGAAAATTATTTCGAGCAGTTAGTCCACGAACCCACGCGAATTGTAAATGGTTGCGAAACACACTTGACCTCTTAGCCACAAACAATCCAGAGCTAATAGAGAGCATCATGACTGATACAGGGGTTAGTGATCACAAGGTCGTTGTAGCTAGGCTCAATACCGTTTCTTCCAAATCCACCAGAAAAAAACGCCAAATAATTTTATTTAAAAAAGCGGATTAAGTGTCACTAGAAGCCTTCCTAAGAGACAATCTCCATTCCTTCCGAACTGACTATGCAAATGTAGACGAGATGTGGCTCAAATGCAAAAATATAGTAGCAACAGCAATCGAGATATTCATACCTCATAAATTGGTAAGAGATGGAACTGATCCCCCATGGTACACAACAGAGGTCCAAACGCTATTGCAGAGGCAACGGAAAAAACATGGGGAATTCAGAAGAACGCGATACCCCGATGATTGGCTAAAATTTACAGACGCGAGAAATGTGGCACGGCCCTCAATGCGAGATGCCTTTAATAGGTTCCACAACGAAACATTGTCTCGAAATTTGATAGAAAATCCGAAGAAATTTTGGTCGTATGTAAAGTACACAAGCGGCAAGACGCAGTCAATACCTTCGCTGCGCAGTGTCGATGGTACTGTTACCGACGACTGTGCCGCCAAAGCGGAGTTATTTTTCTGAAATTCCTTCACCAGGGAAGACGAATGGAATATTCCAGAATTCGAAACACGAACAGTTGCTAGCATGAGTTTCTTAGAAGTAGATACCTTAGGGGTTGCGAAGCAACTCAAATCGCTTGATACGGGCAAGTCTTCAGGTCCAGATTGTATACCGATTAGGTTCCTTCCAGATTACGTTGATACAATAGCTCCCTACTTAGCACTCATATACAACCGTTCGCTCACCAATAGATCTGTACCTACAGATTGGAAAATTGCGCAGCTCGCACCAGTGTTTAAGAAGAGTAATAGGAGTAATCCATAGAACTACAGACCTATATCATTGACGTCTGTTTGCAGTAGGGTTTTGGAGCATATACCGTATTCAAACATTATGAATCACCTCGAAGGGAACGATCTATTGATACGTAATCAGCATGGTTTCAGAAAACATCGTTCTTGTGCACTTCAAACGAAGTAATGGCCGCTATCGACAGGGGATCTCAAGTTGATTCCGTATTTCTAGATTTCCGGAATGCTTTTGACACCGTTCCTGACAAGCGACTTGTAATCAAGCTGCGGGTCTATGGGGTATCGTCTCAGTTGCGCGACTGCATTCATGATTTCCTGTCAGGAAGGTCGTAATTCGTAGCAATAGACGGCAAATCATCGAGTAAAACTGAAGTGATATCAGGTGTTTTCCAGGGAAGCGTCCTGGGACCTCTGCTGTTCCTGATCTATATAAATGACCTGGGTGACAATCTGAGCAGTTCTCTTAGCTTGTTCGCAGATGATGCTGTAATTTACCGTCTAGTAAGGTCATCCGGAGGCCAGTATCAGTTGCAAAGCGATTTAGAAAAGATTGCTGTATGGTGTGGCAGGTGGTTGGTTCAAATGGCTCTCAGCACTGTGGGACTTAACATCTTAGGTCATCAGTCCCCTAGAACTTAGAAGTACTTAAACCTAACTAACCTAAGAACATCACACACATCCATGCCCGAGGCAGGATTCGAGCCTGCAACCGTAGCAGTCCCGCGGTTCCGGACTACACCGCCTAGAACCGCACGGTCACCTGTGGCAGGTGGCAGTTGACGCTAAATAACGAAAAGTGAGAGGTGATCCACATGAGTTTCAAAAGAAATCCGTTGGAATTCGGTTACTTGATAAATAGTGCAATTCTCAAGGCTGTCAATTCAACGAAGTACCTGGGTGTTAAAATTACGAACAACTTCAGTTGGAAAGATCACATAGATAATATTGTGGGGAAGGCGAGCCAAAGGTTGCGTTTCATTGGCAGGACACTTAGAAGATGCAACAAGTCCGCTAAAGAGAACTGCTTACATTACACTCGTTCGTCCTCTGTTAGATTATTGCTGCGCGTTGTGGGATCCTTCTTACCAAGTGGGATTGACGGAGGACATCGAAAGGGTGCAAAAAAGGGCAGCTCGTTTTGTATTATCAAGTAATAGGGGAGAGATTGTGGCAGATATGATACGCGAGTTGGGATGGAAGTCATTAAAGCAAAGACGTTTTTCGTCGCGGCGAGATCTATTTACGAAATTTCAGTCACCAATTTTCTCTTCCGAATGCGAAAATATTTTGTTGAGCCCAAACAACATAGGTAAGAATTATCATCAAAATAAAATAAGATAAATCAGAGCTCGAACAGAAAGGTTTAGCTGTTCGTTTTTCCCGCGTTTTTGGGGAGTGGTGGAATGGTAGAGAGATAGTATGATTGTGGTTCGATGAACCCTCTGCCAAGCACTTAAATGTGAATTCCAGAGTAATCATGTAGATGTAGATGTGTGCTACTGCATAATGGCAACGTGTTACCATCGATTCCGATTGGGTATGAACCTTACATGAAGTCAAAACACGATAACATGAAACTGTTGTTATTGAAATTGAACTATGACATGTTTAAATGACAGTTCTCCGGAAATCTGAAAGCCACAGGCATATTACTTGGGACATTACGCGGTTACACCAAATTCTGTTGCTTCCTGTGCCTCTGGAATGGCCGCGATAAAGCAGTTCGTTATAAAAAAAAGATTGGCCTAAGCGTCAATAACGTGAACCAGGATCTCCCAATGTTATGCTCGAAGCACTTGTCGAATCCAAAAGCATAATTCTCCCTGTTATTTATATAAAAGTGGTTCTAATAAAGAGCTTCGTTAAGACCATGGACAAAACTGAGAAATATTTCTCTATGTGCGCGAGAAATTTCTACGTCTTAGTGGAGTGAAAATAAAAAAGGAGATTTTCGTAGGTCCCCAGAACGCAAGCTGCTCAAAGATGAGCATTTCAACCCCCTCCCGACAGGTGGTGAAAAGTTATCTTGGGATGCCTTTGTTCAAGCGACAACAAACTTTCTAGGAAATTGGAGAGCAGAAAACTATAACAAGCTTGTGGCAAGTCTACACTGCTACGATATACTGGATTGCAACATGTCCTCAAGGTTATATTTCCTAGATTTTTATTTGGACTTCTTTCACGAAAACTTTTGTGCTGTAACCGAAGAATCTGGAGAATGTTTCCATCAGAAAATTTCTGGCACTGAAATGAGATACCAGGGAAATTGGAGTGCATCAGTATTAGCCGATTACTGCTGGAGGCTAATCAGGAACTTATCAGCAAAAAACTATAAACTCCAGGCAAAGTGACTAAGCCTTCAGAGATCTTCCTCCGAGTGAAAATACCAAGGTAAATATATTTGTAAGCTTATACAGGGAGGCGCACGGTAAGTCACCTGATTTGTTTCATGAATAACACATTTGTTGCCGACAAGATTTGTAATTTATTGATGTAGAAATAAAAAACACAGCTTGAAAATACAACCTAATGAATCACATGTTCAATATGACTGCCGTTTTGGTTTTCAACTTCTTCAAGTCGAGCACTTGCATTTGCGACGACTCTCTGACACAAATCTTCTGGAATGGCGCAGCATAACTCCACAATGGTGGTCCTAAGTTGTGGTACACCTTTTCTTTAAGGAACCCCCAAAGGAAGAAGTCACATGGGTTAACTTCTGGGCTGTGGGGCGGCCACATCCCTCCTCCTGCATAACGTACTGGAAATCTGTTTGACAATATCTTAAGGCCAAGTCTTTCGTGTAGGAAATCAAGCACAACATTGGCAGTGTGGGGGCGTGCTCCATCTTGCATGAACCAGCATGAACTATTGTGTCTGCAATGGAAGACACGAGGCCATGAGTTGAGGAAGGGACTGGTTTCGCAGCATGTGTAAATAGTGTTCACCGTTTACTGTAGCAACGAAGAAGAACAGACCGATGACTCCGTGGTTTGACATCGCGACCCACACGCACACTTTTTCGCCACAGGTGTCTTCGTGTGGGTTATTCGCGGGGGTTCACGTGCCCAGCATCGGAAGTTCTTTTTGTTCACAAGACCGTTCGCATAAAAATAAGCTTCATCAGAAAACCACATGTTGTGTACCTCTGTCTCGTGGTCTTGTTCGATTGCTCAACTTGCAAACTGCAGTCTCCGCTCCTTACCTCTCGCAGTAAACTTATGCGCCACTGTCATCTTGTATGGATACAAGCGAAGGTCGGACTGAATAATTATTTGTACAGCTTGGCGTGAAATTCCCAACTCGGCACTGACTCTTCTTGTTGATTTACTCATACTACGAGTCAAAGCCACTCGAACTGCTTCAGTGTTTTGCGGTGAATGTACTGTATGTGCATGTGCCCGCTGACACTCCAAAGCAGATATATTAGGGATATATATAATTATCTGAATGTTTTCTCATGACAATTTAGAGTGATGGTTGTTTTATTCCTTTAGAAGATGTTCGTGGTGCATTTTCCATCAGATGTGGTGCTGTGATCTGTGTATTTCGAGCACCAAGATTGTTTTCCAGTTCAGTTGTAAGATCTGTTATGTTAGAGCTTTTCCTAGTGGACGAGATTTTCGAAGGCTATATTGTGAACTAACTCTCCGCGAGCCCTCTGAGACAGTGAAGTAAGACGAAGAGCATTGTTTAGTGGTATAGGTAGACGGTGTTCGCGAACTTTTTTATCACGAGAGTTGTGGTATGAAGACGAGCTTTTTGACGACTGGTATTGGGGACCGCCTAACTGTGAGATCGGCAACCGCACATGTCCGTGCGGTTAGCCAGCGGCAGGCATCACTCACCTGCCATATGAGGCCATCCTCGCCGCCGGCCTCCGCGGATTCAGACCTGGCAGTTCGACACGTGTTCACTGTGCAGTCTTTGCACGCGATCTGTAAATGTGTTTAGGAAGGATTTTTGAGTGAACTTTGTCATCAAATTCATGTGGACCTGGTTATGCAGCAATGCAGCTTTCTCATCAATTTTTTCGAAAAATGTATTGTGAACATCTGTCACGCGAGTGCAAATCTATCGAATGACAGACTATAAAAGTTTCCGGCAGGTATGGGTATGAAGGTATCAGCAGTGAAACGATTCAAAGAGCAGCTCTGACCAGTCTACCACACCAGCTAAAGGGATGGGAATACGCACAGGAGACCGTATTTCAGTGCTAAAAGCTTCCGGCGTGTGTAAGGGAGGAGTAAAGGTATCACCAGTGAGAAACATCAAAGAGTAGCTTTGACAAGCCATGTGTTTTTCCTACGTGAGCCTGATGCTTTTAGCCGAGGACTACTTCCAGGCAGCCCAGCACACCCAGAATGTTTGAAAGCACACCGCTGTTGACTGTTCAATTCTTCATCCATGTTGAACGGCCAGGTATTTCACTATTGTTCCAGGGGAGTTGGGGGGGGGGGGGGCAGTCCCTCTAAGAAATACGTTTAATAGCTTGCAGGAAGCGTCCTGTTCTTGAGTCTTTTGCCCATCTGTGACTGATTTCTGCAGACCGGAAACAGAAGCCTCTTCTGCGACTGTGAGGTATACTGCCATTCTACACATTTCCCGTCTTCATTTGATTGAGAGAGCATCGGTTGTGGTGTATTGTTTACATCGAGATGGTGAAACACCAGTGGAAGAGACATTTCCTGGTTCTCTAGATATGAGAAACTCTTAGTATTATGAGTATTAATGCTTTAGTTGACATTATAAAGGCTGTGGAAGAACGGTTCTAGGCGCTTCAGTCCGGAACCGCGCTGATGCTGCGGTCGCAGGTTAGAATCCTGCCTCTTGCGTGGATGTTTGTGATGTCCTTAGGTTAGTTAGGTTTAAGTAGTTCTAAGTCTAGGGGACTGATGGCCACAGATTTAAAGTCCCATAGTGCTTAGAGTCATTTGACATCATGATTTGTTATATCATTGACATTGGTATTCATTACTGTACGGAACATAAGTGAAACTAGCAGTTGCCTCTATTTTCGAGCTGTCACGTAAAAATCTTCGCATACGAGATAAGTTTCTAGTTATCTGTGGTTTACAGCACGTCCCATGTAATGACCTCGTTAAAGTTTCGGTTCTCTAAAGAAATAACTTCCACTCTTTATCTTCGGAATCATGCAGTGTAGGTGATCGGTAGCATACTGCTATTCAGTTGATATCGAGAACAGTTACGTAAAAGGGATGATGATGTTCCTGCAATCCATTTGAAAATACTGTACCTGAAATTCTGAAAATTTTCGTATGCTACTCTAGGAGTTCAGCATAAAAGGGTCACAAATATCGTCGTTTTTTAGCCCGTGAAATCGGATATTGTTGTTTCGAGGGCAGTAAATTAATTCGTGATTGACGAAGCATTTGTCACCGACAGTGCTCAAGAAAATAAATCAAAATATCCACGGGTGTACTGCA
Organism: Schistocerca gregaria; assembly: GCF_023897955.1. Taxonomy (NCBI): domain Eukaryota; kingdom Metazoa; phylum Arthropoda; class Insecta; order Orthoptera; family Acrididae; genus Schistocerca; species Schistocerca gregaria. Next base: position 221,988,365 of record NC_064923.1, on the reverse strand, counting down.
CCCTCTACGGACAGCGGATGCTCATCGAACTGGTGTACAAAGTCTGGGCTGTTTCCTCCGGAACAAGGGCGTCTGCTAACGGTACTGTTTCCAGCCGGGCCTTCTTTCTGCTGTCGTTTCTGCAACGAGCTGCGACCATCTACAGACTCTGGAATTACAAGAACATTTATTTTCTTGTGATTCTTGAGTTTCTCCCGGCGTATTTGATAATCAAAATATCCACGGGTGTACTGCCGGTCTATAGTGTCCAACGGGCACAATATTTCGGCGATCAAACATGTCGCCATCATCAGGTGAACTGACGGACTGAGCTCCTGTGAACGTGCCGGCACGGAGATCCGTACGCTATGGCTGCTCAGGGGGAACTGGGTTCGGTCGCGGCGGCGGCCGATTTAAATACCCTCCGCCCGCGGCGATGTAGCGATGTAGCGATATAGCATGGTGGTACAATCGTTTGCGGTGATGTACATTGGTTGGAGATCAGTTTCACGCCGAAAAAGTCAAGCTTTCCATGACAGTAGCAGAGCAATGTAATGGACTATGTGTCTTTGGCAATAATTTTTTTTATTTTTATTTTATGATATGCAGTCCACTTTTGCAGAGTTTAACAGTCAATGCAATATGACTGCCGTACGTTTTTTACGACCTCTACAAAAATAGTGCGTCTGTAGAAAGTGGCGGACATTGTTCCCACGCCAGCAGCATAATTTTACCACGTAAATTCAGTAAGAGCCAGTGCTTAGACACCACTGTGGGTTTACCATTTTGGAATTCTGCTTCGAAAAGTGAGGGAAATAAAAAGTAAATTTCTTAACATCCCTGTCTCCAGCAGTAAATACACTCCTGGAAATTGAAATAAGAACACCGTGAATTCATTGTCCCAGGAAGGGGAAACTTTATTGATACATTCCTGGGGTCAGATACATCACATGATCACACTGACAGAACCACAGGCACATAGACACAGGCAACAGAGCATGCACAATGTCGGCACTAGTACAGTGTATATCCACCTTTCGCAGCAATGCAGGCTGCTATTCTCCCATGGAGACGATCGTAGAGATGCTGGATGTAGACCTGTGGAACGGCTTGCCATGCCATTTCCACCTGGCGCCTCAGTTGGACCAGAGTTCGTGCTGGACATGCAGACCGCGTGAGACGACGCTTCATCCAGTCCCAAACATGCTCAATGGGGGACAGATCCGAAGATCTTGCTGGCCAGGGTAGTTGACTTACACCTTCTAGAGCACGTTGGGTGGACGGGATACATGCGGACGTGCTTTGTCCTGTTGGAACAGCAAGTTCCCTTGCCGGTCTAGGAATAGTAGAACGATGGGTTCGATGAAGGTTTGGATGTACCGTGCACTATTCAGTGTCCCCTCGACGATCACCAGAGGTGTACGGCCAGTGTAGGAGATCGCTCCCCACACCATGATGCCGGGTGTTGGCCCTGTGTGCCTCGGTCGTATGCAGTCCTGATTGTGGCGCTCACCTGCACGGCGCCAAACACGCATACGACCATCATTGGCACCAAGGCAGAAGCGACTCTCATCACTGAAGACGACATGTCTCCATTCGTCCCTCCATTCACGCCTGTCGCGACACCACTGGAGGCGGGCTGCACGATGTTGGGGCGTGAGCGGAAGACAGCCTAGCGGTGTGCGGGACCGTAGCCCAGCTTCATGGAGACGGTTGCGAATGGTCCTCGCCGATACCCCAGGAGCAACAGTGTCCCTAATTTGCTGGGAAGTGGCGGTGCGGCCCCCTACGGCACTGCGTAGGATCCTACGGTCTTGGCGTGCATCCGTGCGTCGATGCGGTCCGGTCCCAGGTCGACGGGCACGTGCACCTTCCGCCGACCACTGGCGACAACATCGATGTACTGTGGAGACCTCGCGCCCCACGTGTTGAGCAATTCGGCGGTACGTCCACCCGGCCTCTCGCATGCCCACTATACGCCCTCGCTCAAAGTCCGTCAACTGCACATACGGTTCACGTCCACGCTCTCGCGGCATGCTACCAGTGTTAAAGACTGCGATGGAGCTCCGTATGCCACGGCAAACTGGCTGACACTGACGGCGGCGGTGCACAAATGCTGCGCAGCTAGCGCCATTCGACGGCCAACACCGCGGTTTTTGGTGTGTCCGCTGTGCCGTGCGTGTGATCATTGCTTGTACAGCCCTCTCGCAGTGTCCGGAGCAAGTATGGTGGGTCTGACACACCGGTGTCAATGTGTTCTTTTTTCCATTTCCAGGAGTGTATAAACTAAACACAGTCAGCGTTTCAGAACAGTAGCTGCAGGACTCTGAAAGTGCTTCCAAACAAGCAGCCGAAACTAGAAAGTGGATGGTGGCTGTAGGATAGTTTCGAGCCATCTCTGGTGGCGGTATTGTGGACTAGAGCAGGTGAACATACACACGCGCGATTGGAAAAAGCGGGACCTGAGAGTGGTGGAAATTGGGGGGCGGGGCGGTGTGGAGTGGGGAGGACAATCCTCCAGCAGCATAACACCAACAAGAACACATTTCCCGCCAAAATATTTTAAAAAATACCATACATACTTTCTCTCCTGCAGCTCAGCACCGACTGCCCATTTTCCAAGGTGAGGTAGTGGGGAGGAGTAACGTCAGAGCATTGGGGGGAGGGTTTTGGGGAGCTATGTTAGTGAAGGTACCACAATTGTGTCTTTTGGCATCCAGTACGAAGCACCTGATGATTGAATGCCATTTATTCGCATCCCCCACACCACATCGTTCGCACCTAGGGGCTTCTTTCTCTATAGCCATAGTGTGCAGGTATTTCTTGAAGCTGCTACAGGTAGTCATTAGAACTATCATGAGTTTTAATCTGCTTCTCGTTGAAACACAGGACTGCCGAATTTCTCTTAAAATATGGTTTCAGTATCATTAGTTTGCCATGTTTTACTTTTTTGATCTTAGATCAATATTGTACATCTTGAAAATGTCTCGGGTATCCAGCCAGTTAGCGTCGTCCAAAAGGCGCGATATTTCCGCAAGCCGACTTCTTGCCATCTTCAGGCGTTCTTGGTGGGTGATTGATCTCTGATGGAGCCTACTTTATATAATCTCCACTCCTCTCCCGCAGCGTCCGTCTGGGCGCTTCTGAGCGGTCAGCGGCCGGTAGTGGGGGAAGGGCGGCGGTGGGTGGTGGGGGAAGCGCGGCGCCCCCGCGACAGATCATGGGCCGCAGTCCTTCCGCGCTACGGCCGCTTGCGGACACCAAGAACGCCTGAAGAAGGCAAGAAGTCGGGTTGCCGAAATATCGCGCCTTTTGGACGACGCTACCCGGCTGAATACCCGAGAAATTTTCAAGATTTCTGTACGCTGGGAAAACCTCAGATCACAATATTGTACATGCTGTCTCCTCATCCAGCTACGTAGTTAAGATTTTACCATCACCTAGGTGATGGTTAAGGCAGGTGCTTTGGCCAGCCCATCAGCTTGTTCAACATCACTAATTTCTGAGTGACTCTAGAGTTACAAGTTTTGATATCGTTGTAGGAGCTGACAGAGATTTCAGAGCTGCTTGTCTGCTTGGATGGATAGGAGGCTGTGACATGTCAGTTAACCAGACTCTGTCTACTGAAAGGTAATGTGTTTCATTCTTCCATTGCTGCCTAATTCCAAATGTTACTCTGAAAGGCATATTGTAGCAGCTGGTAGCTGCTGTACAGTTATACTGCGTTTCCCCGACCATTCTTACATCTACAATATTCGTTATATTACTTTGTGCTTCGAGATATGAACAGGAGGGGAGATCGTAACACTTGTAGTACATTCTGTCGGGCACACAAAATATGTTGAGATTTTTATAAGAAGGCAAAAAAACAGCTCTGGCTGCAGACAGCCTTTTATTAAGACTACGACCGCTTTCACGCCAATTTTGGCGCATCTCCGGGTGGTATAAATTATTTTACGCCGTCTACATCTACATCTACATACATACTCTGAAACCCACCGCAGGGTGCTTGGCAGAGCGTACCCTGTACCACCACTAGTCATTACCTTTCCTGTTCCTCTTGCAAATAGAGCGAGGGAAAAACGACATCTACATGCCTCCGCGTGAACCCAAATTTCTCCTACCTTATCTTGGTGGTTCGTATTCAGAGTATATGTTGGCTTAAGCAGAATCGTTCTTCAGTCAGCTTCAAATGGCGGTTCTCTAAATTTTCCCAGTAGGTTTCTCTCCAGGAATTGCCATTTGATTTCACGAAGCATCTCCGAAACACTTACTTGTCGTTCGAATGTACCGGTAACAATTCTAGCAGCCCGCTTCTGAATTGCTTCCATGTCTTCCTTCAATCCGACCTGAAACGGATAAAAAAGACTTGAGCAGTACTCCAGAATAGGTAGCACTAGCGTCCTATACGCGGTCTCCTTTACAGATGAACCACAGCTTCCCAAAATCCTCCCAATATACCGAAGTCGACAATTCACCTTTGCTACTACAACCCTTACATGCTCCTTCCATTTCATATCGGTATATAACGTTACGCCCACACATTTAAGCGACGTGACTGTGCCAAGCACGACACCAACGCTGTATCCGCACGTTACGGGTTTGTTTTTCCTACTCATCCGCATAACTTACATTTTTCCACATTATAAACTAGCTGCCATTCATCACACCAACTATAAATTTAGTCTGAATCATCTTGTACCCTCCTGCGACACTCAACTTCGATATCTCACCACAGCATCATCAGCAAACAACCGCAGATTGCCCACCCAGCCGGCCAAATCATTTATATATATAATCTGAAGCCTTTCCCCGTCCTGCACTTCACTGATAAATGAGAGAGGGAGAGATGGTTCAGGACAGCTTAAAATAACATTGTAGACAGAATTTATATCACCTGAGGATGCGCCTAAATTGGCGTGAAATCGGCCGTGGTTTTAGTAAATAACTAGTTACAGCTGGAGGTTTTTTTGTTTTTGCCTTCTCATAAAAATGCAGACATTTGGCTGCGGCTGCCTGCAGTTCAAAATAATATGTACGAAGTATGGTGACTAGGTGAAAACGAAAGTAATTAACAAAAATCTGCTGACCAGGGCTCTAAATATGCGTGCTTAAGAATGGTACAGATTTTTTTAAAAAAAAATACCGTTTTACTTTAAATTAGTTTCACCTCTCGCAAGGGGGTGGGGTAGAATCTTGAAATCTAGTTCCACCTGATTCTGCTGGTAACAATGAGCCCACTGGCATATATGGGTCGGCTGAACGTTAAAGCACGTACGAAAACCGTTCAAAAATGCCGTGTGAAACGGCAGAAAGCTTTAGTTCAAACACCGGCTGGAGTGGCCGAGCGGTTCTAGGCGCTGCAGTCTGGAACCGGTCGCAGTTTCAAATCCTGCCTTGAGCATGGACGTGTGTGATGTTCTTAGGTTATTTAGATTTAAGTAGTTGTAAGTCTAGGGGACTGATGACCTCAGATGTTAAGTCCCATGGTGCTCAGAGACATTTCAGCCATTCGAACTGCAGCTGGCCACATCACTGCAGGCTATCTGTACTAGTCGACCGGCCAGTGCTGTCCAAGTTAAATGCGGTGGTAAAGTTGTAGTGCCGTATTATCGATAAGTCGATGTGTGCGTAACTCACAGCAATGACAGCAGCAGTTAAGTCCCATAGTGCTCAGAGCCATTAGAATTTTTTTTTTTAGTTCAAACGAATCAGAAATTTGGAGCGTCTGATTGTCCGGCTAAGTGGCTTCGTGGCCTATGGACGTCGTTTCATGCGAGAGAATATTAGCTAACGACTTTTAGGTAATCGTTGTTAACAGCGTAAAGCAAATTACCTCTGTTGATGATTATGTGAAGCAAGTTCGCAATAATATACAGCAGACCCTGTAAATAAAGACTCTTGCACTGACTTGCAGGGAATGAAATATGTTATTTAATGAAACAGAATTACACAGGTGTTGACAGGTGTGAAAATTACCGAACTATCAGTTTAATAAGTCACAGCTGCAAAATAGTAACGCGGATTCTTTACAGACGAATGGAAAAAGTGGTAGAACCCAACCTCGGGGAAGATTAGTTTGGATTCCACAGAAATATTCAAGCACGTGAGGCAATATTGACCCTACGACATATCTTAGAAAATAGATTAAGGAAAGGCAAACCTACGTTTCTAGCATTTGTAAATTTAGAGAAAGCTTTTGACAATGTTGACTGGAACACTCTCTTTCAAATTCTGAATGTGGCAGGGGTAAAATACAGAGAGCGAAAAGCTATTTACAATTTGTACACGAACCAGATGGCAGTTATAAGAGTCGAGGGACACGAAAGGGAAGTAGTGGTTGGGAAGGGATTGAGACCTGGTTGTAGCCTCTCCCCAATGTTATTCAATCTGTATATTGAATAAGCAGTAAAGGAAACAAAAGAAAAATTCGGAGTAGATATTAAAATCCATGGAGAAGAAATCATAACTTTGAGGTTCGCTGATGACATTGTAATTCTGTCAGAGACAGCT